>NW_026571152.1:37149855-37489855 GCF_026225935.1 Boleophthalmus pectinirostris | reverse complement strand
AAAATGTCAAATGTGTTGCATAAAAAAGTTTCCTTCCTCCAAATAAGTAACAAAAGTGTAGCTCTGTCACAAAATTATTTAGTAAAATATAAAAAAAAAATAAAAAATACTCTTGCCAATATATCGACACAGCAACCCACGATATCGATACTGTATCATCACATTAAACGATACGATATATGGACATTTTGATATTTTTGCACACCTCTAGTGGAGGGAGTGCACCAGGCCACAGGGCACTGGAGCCAGAGCCAGAGAGGAGGGTACCTGAGGGGGGCTGCTCAGCTACAGGAGCAGCCAGAGCTCCGGGGGCACGTCCGGGGGCATCGACAGTCGCTGTGGGGGCAACAGGAGATGGAGGATGTTCCTGCAAAGACAGAAAATTATATTTAAAAACTTTGCAGGTACAATTAACTAAAAACAGGTCAGGAGGCGAGACTGGGAGTTAGAAAAAAAACAGGGAAAGGGCAACAGACTGAGCAGAAATATAACAGGAGACACTTGAAGTAGAAGTAATCAAAAGTGTAAAACACGGTTTAAAAATAAGAGTGTTTTTTTAGTTTGAAAGTAAATATGTAATAATGCAGTCATCAGTACTTTTCTTTGCAATTAGTGGGAGGATTTTTGTTATTTTTATGTATTAAGCAGGGAGGGATGCACCGATACCGATACTTGTATCAAATATCTGCGCCAATACTGAAAAATATGCTGTCAGTTCCTGGATATTTTTTTATTAACTGGATGTAATAAGTTTATTTACAGACTGATTTTGGCCTAGAACGTCTCATAATGTTTGAACTTTTATTCATACAAAGCTGTTCTTTAGTTTTTTGAAGCATAAATAAAAAACACCATATGGAAGAGAAAATTATGTTTAAAAACTTTGCAGCTACAATGAACTAAAAACACACAAGATTCTCCTGATCAGTATAATTAAAACAATTGTTCTTAATTTTCGTAACACACACTCAACATATTTTAAATACAGTTATAAGGAAGCACCAACCAACTTTTTATTTTCTGATACCAGTGCTGATACTTTGTCTTTAAGCGTCTGCTGATGCCCGAGAGCAACACAAAAAAATTATCCAAATGTGTTCTGTTACCGCAAAAATGGTTTGTAAAAATATAAGTTTAATCTGTGTTTCATTAGTTCATTCATTTTTCAATATAAAACCAAAAATAAGAAAATGAAAAAACAAATATTTTCTTCATTATTTGTCTCCAAAACCAAAATTAAAAAACAGATAATGATTAGTTTTTCTCAGTTTTCGAATAATGGAAAAGACAGATAACAGCCATTTCCCGTTTACGTGACTTAAACCACGATGCCCGGACTGACCCAGGACCAGACAGGAACCAGACTAGGACTGAGACCAGGACTGAGACCGGGACTGAGACATACCAGGACTGAGGCTGGAACCATACCAGGACCAGACCGTGACTGAGACCAGGACTGAGACTGGGAACAGGACCAGGACGGAGACCAGGACTGAGGCCGGGACCAGACCGTGACTGAGACCGGGACTGAGACTGGAATCGAGACTGAGACCAGACCAGGGCCAGACAAGGATTGAGAACTGGACTGAGATTGGGACCAGACCAGGACTGAAAACGGTTTAGTCCTTGTTCAGTCCATATGTGGCACAAAACCTAAGGCATCACAGTTTATGTCAGGGAAACGGGAATGAGTCTCAGTCCCAATCTGGTCCTGGTCTCAGTCCTGGTCTCAGTCCTGGTCTCAGTCCTGGTCTCAGTCCTGGTCTCAGTCCTGGTCTCAGTCCTGGTATGGTCCCGGCCTGGTCCTGTTCCCAGTCTCAGTCCTGGTCCTGGTCCCGGTCTGAGTCCTGGTCGCAGTCCCAGTCTGGTTCTGGTCATGTCCCGGACCTGGTTTAGTCCTGGTTCAGTCCTGGTTCAGTCCGGCATCTCAGTTTAAGTCACGGAAACAAGAAACGGGTCGTTATCCATTTTTTCCATTTTTCATTTATGCGCAAAATCAAAAACTGAAAAAACGAATCATCATCTGTGTTTTTTTTCCCATTTTGGTTATGGAGACAAATAATGAAGAAAATAGTTGTTTTAAGTTTCTTATTATATTGAAAAATGAATGATACACGGATGAAACGAATGGATTAAGTTTAATATTATGAGACGTTTGGGACCAACATTGCTCAGTAAATCGTCTTTATTATCACCAATTTCTAAACTAAAACGGGACATCAGCTGAACCGATAAGTTGACCAATCCAATCCTACAAAATGTTCTATATGTCAGCACCGATATCTGAAACCAGTATCGTATCGGCGCGTCCCTAAACAACTGCGTGAATGATGTGTTTTGCTTGTGTATTTAGACCCTCGGTAAGTGAACATGCTCGCAGCTCTATCAGCCATTATACGGTCAAGTTGTTTTATTACACCCCAAAGACGTAGTGAATAATATTTGATAAAGGCCAAGGAAATAAAGCTTGAGATTAGCATATAAATTGTACACGTTTATTGAAGAGGCTGAGGCACATGTTTACAGTTGTGAGCGAATACATTACACACCTTGGCAGGGGCCGGAGCCGGAGAGGGAGCAGGTCTCTTCCTCTGAGCGTAGCCAGACAGACGGTAACAGAAGTGCGGTTTGCAGTAAAATTTCCCTGAAGGATAAACAAGAAAAGCAAAACAAATTAGGGAAAAGAACAACAACTGTACATTTGATTTTCTGTCCTGGGAGCATTATGTGAAAGTGCAGCTGTGGTGTAAAACGAGGAGTGAAGAGTGGAGAGACATTCAGACAGAGGGGTCGTGACCGGACGGGTGGAGACCCATGACAATTGTGGAACTTCATGAAGTAAAAGTACTTAAGAACTGTACTTAAGTATACATTTTTCGTATCTGTACTTTGCTTTGCTTTAGTACATTTTAAACTCGATACTTTTTACTTTCACTTCACAACATTTGAGAGCAGGTATTTGTACTTTCTACTCCACTACTTTTTTAAATTTGACTTAAAAGTAAAAATAATTTGGTAACACTTTATAATAACTACACCTTATTTAGCCTTAATAAAGCATGAATAAAGACTTAATTAATAATGAACAAAGACTTAATTAAAAATGATTCATGCTTAGTAAATGTTTAATAAAGGATAATTAGTCTTCACTTAACAGCTGCCTGAATTATCATTGCATTGCAATATTAGTAAATAATTTTCTCATAGTTTACTAATGATTAATAAATGTTCAAATGGTTAGTTCATGAGTAATTAAGTATGAAATAATGAGTAACTATTTACAGCACAGGCAAATTGCAAGTGCAAGTGCAAATTAAGGTAGTAATTAAGTAGTTACTAAGCGTGAATCATTATTAATTAAGTCTTTGTTCATTATTAATTAAGTCTTTGTTCATGCTTTATTAAGGCTAAATAAGGTGTAGTTATTATAAAGTGTTACCAATAATTTTATATCATAATCTGAGAGTAGCTGTGGGGTTTATGTTTAGCAAATTCCTAGTCTGAGCAAATAAAAATATATAAATAAAAACAGCTTAAAAAAAAACAACAACTATAAATTCAATAGTTTCTGAACAAAATTCAGCACAAATCTGTATCAAAAATGTAATTATTTGAAGCTTCATAAGACTTGAAAATATGCGTGGAATACTTTTTACTTTAAGGTTTACTCTTTATACATATTTTTAATGGGTACTTCAGTAATCTAAAGTGATACATTTAATTTTACTTGAGTATTTGTTTCGCTCCGGAGGCCTACCTGTACTCAGTGTTGGGAAGGTGACTTTTAAAATGTATTCCCCTACAGATTACAGATTACACACCCCAAAATGTAGTTTGTAACGTAATCCATTAAATTAATTAAAGTGAGTAACGTAATCTGAATACTTTGGATTACTTGATTTGCTGTAGAGTAGCAAATACTCGGATATCATAACATAAGATATTTTGTCTGATAAAAGAAAATAAAAAGCCCAAACTTTACTTAACCAAATTAAAAAGAGTATTGATAGAAGAAGTTTAGTCTTCTTAAATCCTGTTTGAGACATAGTTTAGACCTGGTTTTAGTCCTGGTTTAGTTCTGGTTTAGTCCTAGTTTAGACCTAGTTTAGACCGGGTTTTAGACCTGGTTTAGACCTGGTTTGGACCTGGTTTAGTCCTGGTTTAATTCTAGTTTAGACCTAGTTTAGACCTGGTTTTAGACCTGGTTTAGACTTGGTTTAGACATGGTTTAGAACTGGTTTGGACCTGGGTTTAGACCTGGTTTAGACCTGGTTTAGACCTGGTTTAGACCTGGTTTTAACGTAGACCAGGTTTAGTGCCCGGCAATGAGTGGAATTACAAAAAAAAAAAAGGGATTTAGTCCAAAATGTGAAAACAGGATTATACCTCTGTGTAATCCATTTATTTCAATCAAGTAACTGTAATCCAATTACAACTCACTTAAACAGTAACTGTAACTGAATACAGTTACTCATAATTTGTACTCTGATTACGTAACTCCAGTACATGTAATCTGTTACTCCCCAACACTGCCTGTACTTTAACTTATGCAAGAAACCTGAGTACTTCTTCTCCACTGGAAACATAGTTAAGTTATTTCAATTGGACTTAATATCTATACTTACTATAATAGTGTACACAGGGTTGGACAAAATGCCAAAACATTAAAATATTTTTTTTGTGATTATGATTATGATTTTAATTTATTTCAATTGATTTAAAATGATATCAAACCAAATCAATAGCGACTGTTAAACTTTAAAACAGGGGGAGCTCATTACAGTTTCATCTTTATCATATTTTACTATTTTAGCAACTGTAAACTGCCTTTAATTACACAGATATGTAATCTAATTAAGCTTCTGCACATTAACTCTGCTCTGCTAATAAGAACGTCAGGAGTAAAACTTGTATCACAACAAACCTCCATTTCATAAACACAAAATTGTCTAATTAATTTGAATCACTGCCCAGAACTAAGTGTAATATTCTTATAATTGCAGAAACTCAGATCATGTACATCCCTCCTCCAAAACAATCAGAAAATTGCAAATGTCAACAAAAGAATGAAAGTCAAATAGGCTCATTTAAATCCACTTAGTCAAATCAAACTTAATTGATTGTGTAATTCTGAGGCTCTTGTGTTGTTGGTTTTTTTAATGTTGTAATTGCTTCATTACCACAGACTGTATAAAGAAGTGGACTGAGGGACCATCGTGAAGTCAGCCATAGCATTTGGTTCCAGCCAAATGAAGCTCATCGAGGCTGCAGCTATAGGGCAAATTTGGTGCAGAGTTCCAATATTAGGAATACGAATTTATGTACATACAAAATAGCGAAATAAAAACACCAGGATCATGTAGAGCGGGTTAATATGAATATTTTAAGACCAAAATGAGGAGCTGGACAGTAGAAGTTGCAGAGAGATGGGTGACATTTCAAAAATACAAAGTGAATTGGAGCCAGAAGCGTGCCCATGCTCACTTCTTATTTGGAACACGGAAAGATCTTAAATTGGAATTTATGGAGTCACTTGATAAGTTAAAAAAATTGTAAAAAGTGCAGTCATCGAGACATGTATGTGCATGTTTGTGTATGTTTTTCTTGAGAGATGTAAATGGGTTTATAACGTTATATTTTGTGATTTTACTGTTTTGTACATCATCAGAAACAGACCCGGAGTTGTGTTTTGTTTCATTCACATGTTTGAGTAATTCTTTATTATTAGTCTGTCTACATCTTCAAAGCTCAAAATGCTCTGTTCCACCTTGTGATGTCATGAAGCAGTAATTTTCAAGTTAGCAGCTACCTTTTACTAGCCTGATTCATCAGCCGATTTCACTTCACAGAAATCATCTGACCTCGCAGCATTAGGATTCGTTCACTCGACGGTAGGCAGGTACTTTTTAATTATAACCAATCCCTGCTATTTGGTTGTGACATATATAATGCGCCAAATCCCGTAGGAAGAAGGGCAATAACGTCTTTCCTCTTGATAAAATTCACCAAACATTCTCTTTGTTCCAGCTTTAAATCCTCGATCTCGGGAATCGTTGCCAACACAGAATGTCTGTCTTCATCTACATCCATCTCGACCGCTTTGTTTACTATTGTGCTGTTCCACAAAAGGGACCCAGACAAACGCGACAAGTTTGATGTCATGGCTTCACAGCTCTTCGCTGAAGTCTACAACTTCCGGGGTTCTTGCAAACCATCTAGTGCAGGGGTGTCAAACTCATTTTGGTCTGGGGGCCGTATCCAACCAACTGGATCAGAAAACTCATGGCATATAAACCCCAAAAATAACAATAAGATCAAATATTAATATTTTATAATATTAAATAAATGCAAATCTATTACAGAAATCTATTACAAAACTCTTTCTTTTACAAAATATTATAATATTATGAACAACCTGAAACTTTAAGAAAAATATAATTTCAACACAATGTTTTAACATGAACTTGTATGTAAACAGGAATAAGTAAATTTTTCTTGTAAAATTCTGCACTTGGCTCCACTTTCCTCATTTGTGACATTTTTCTGATGAGGGTGTCACGGTCAACAGTCAAAACGATCGTTCTTTAAGAGCGTTTGGAAAGAGACAAGTCTTCATTTGTGCTGCTCTGGTGGGAGGGGCCACGTACAGAGACACTGGAGACGCTGCTGTGATAAACACCGCAGAAAATTACCAATATTTTAATAGAAAATATAATTAAAATATTTTAGTAGAAAATCAGCCGAGGGCCAGATTAAAGGTCTTGGAGGGCCGGATCTGGCCCCGGGGCCGCATGTTTGACACCTGTGATCTAGTGTATTCTGATTCCTGACCTCTGATTCCTGATGATCTTTACTTGTTTAGAAAAGATCGTCAATTCCTGAACTGAAATTATGTGTATTAAGTTTAAAAACACATTGGAGCACTTCCTGTATTACCGCCTGACATCACAAGGTGAAGCAGAGTGTTTTCTGCTTGAGAGAAGAACCTAAATATGCAGGGGTTGTGTGTTAAACATGAGTGAACAGAGCACTAACTCCTAACGATAACCCTTCAATTAAAAGGTCCTATATTTTGCAAAATTGACTCTTGTCTTCAAATCTATGTTATAATGTTGTTTCCTCGTCAAAAACATACCTGGAGTCGACTAGAAAAGTTACATAGTGCACATTTAAGACAAAGACGGAGCACTTTGTCTGGCTCTTACCGTCTTCCACATCGAAGGCGTAGGATGAGAGTCTCAGGGTGGTCCCGCAGTAGTCGCACTTAAAACAGCTGCGATGGAAGAACTTTCCCTCTGCACTCAGCCGCTCCATCACATACACGCGCTTACGGCAGAAGAAACACACATCACTGCCTCCGATGTTGACGGGGAACTCTTTTCTGAGCGAGCCCTGTGGAAAAACAAAAGAGATAAAAGTCAGACTTATGTAAGATATGAGTCTGTTTCAGGGGAGGGGATGGAAAAGGCTGCAGCTAACGATTATTTTAGTAGTTTAGTGTTTTGGTAGTCGTCTAGTCGGTGATTTTTATGGATAAGTCGGCAAGTAAAACGATTCTTTTTACTGAAGGTGCATTGAGTAGCTTTTCTTTTGAAAGGCCTGTCAAATGCTTTTCTTCATGGAGATGTTATTGTTTTGTCTGAAAGGTTTCACAGTATGGTGTTTAACTTTTCTTCATGGAGACCAAACCAGACCAAGTTACAGTGCAGGTTTATGTCGGTATTTTTGAGCCATAAAACCACCATGTAATAATGTCATACTCTGGAACATTTCAGAGCAATGACATCTCCATAGAAACAAGCAGGTGTCGAACCCTCCACCAGAAAGGCTACACAATGCAGCTTCAAGACTTATAACACATTTATTATTTCGTTTTACCAAATACATGTACAAATTAGACAACGATGAGTCAAAATTACCGTATTTTTCTGACTGTAAGTGGCACTTTTTTTCATGGTTTGGGTGGTCCTGTGAGTTATACTGTGGTGCAACTTCTTTATATATTAAAATTTTCACTCTGAGAGCCGCGAGATTCTTTAGTCTTGTGTGTCAGTATCTGCTGTTCCTCCTGTACCACTGTCACTTGGCTCTACTGCGCATGTCTCCTGCAGAAACAGCCTCTGTCCTGCTGTAAGTCGTGAAATATTCAGCCGAAAATGGTAATAGAGCGGCAGAAAGAAAATTCAGATTGAGCGGGAAACTTGTGACACCGTGAGCGTGCACCCTGCAACTTTCCTGAAGTCACTGGATGGATGGACAAAGCCTGGACTTCAGTGACACCGAAACCATCCTGTTGGGATTCAGAAATGCCAAAATAATTCTAACTGGAACTGTTGCTGAGTCTGACGACAGCTACACAGAAGAGGAAGCGGCGCTCTGTTTACCTCCAGAGGTTGCGGAGTTGCTTAGAAGTGACACAGAGGATGAAGAATTCAATGGATTTAGTGATTTGGAGTGAGATGGGGAGGGTTCATGGTTTGGGTGGTCCTGCGACTTATAATATATAAGTCGCACCGGAGTATAATTTTCAGACTAACAGCCATGAGCGTGTCTTCTGCAGAAAAAGCCACTGTCTTGCTGCAAGTAGTGAAATATGCAGCAGAAAACGGTAACTGAGCAGCAGAAAGAAAGTTTCGAGTGAGCGAGAAACTTGTGAGGGACTGGCGGAAAGTGGGAATGGAGAACACAGCTTCACGGCAACTGGGAGGGTGCGCCATGCCTGGACTTCAGTGACAATCAAAGCGCTCAGAGTTGCTTAGAAGTTGCACAGCGGATGGATTCAATGGATTTAGTGATTTGGAGAGAGATCGAGAGTTTGGGAAACTTATGTTCTGTTGTTTATGCTATAGTTATCTGAAAAACTGTTAATATGTTACGTTAACATATATAACGCCTATAACTTGCCTTTCCAGATGAAATGTCGGTGCGTCGTCTCTGATTTTATAAACTAAATTTCCCCCAAAAAGTGCGACTTATAGTCCGGTGTGACTTATATATGTTTTTTTCTTCTTCATGCATTTTTTGGCTGGTGTGATTCATACTCCGAAGCGACTTATAGTTCAAAAAATACAGTATTGTAGTTCATTCTTTACCATTTGGGTTTAAAGTAGAACTAAAACTCACTTTATTCACTACTAACAGGTTTGTTTAACAGGTTAGGTCATTTTGTTAAATTATAATTTGACAACTTTCATTTATCTTGTGTATTTAGAATCTTCTGGTAACCAGCAGTGGTGGTTACCCTCTGCTCTTCCCCAAGATACTTAACTGTCTGTAAATGGAGTTCTCTGTAATTTTCTTATATTTTTGGTAAACGTACGCCTACATTCATGTGCTTTCTGGTCAAAAACGCCTGCATCTAAGCTTGCTGCTGCCTTCAGTGTCCGCTGCAATTTCCAGTAGTTGGTGACATCACAAAAGACTGCCCTGATTTCAGACAGATGTTTCAGATGACCAACATCTGGCTACAAGTGCGGATCAATCACATGGTTCCGGTTCCTCATACTCGTTCTTTAGTCCACAGGTACTACCCAGTTTAGCAGCTCAGTTTGAAATGTGGTTTTGAGCAGAGTTTAGGTGTTTAGTCCCACTTAAATAACGCTCCCATCTTTGTTATAAAACTCCTTTTGTCATGTTCTTTAGAGTCTGTATACCTCCGATAACAATTAACCATCATTAAAACAGTGATGATTGATTATTTTAATAGTCAATTAGTCCCAGTCTGATTTGTCACGATGATTAATTGTTGCAGCCCCAGTAATTAAGACACAAAACAACTGCTGGGTTCAGTAGTTACACAGAATAAAGTTCACACAGATCAGAACACTGTATTAGCAACAATAGGAATTAATACTGAGGGAACCACAATCCAACTACTGTATAACCTCTGTAACTTCTTACCCAGGCCTGTCAGGATACTTACTACATTGACATATTATTCAAAATATCATAGAAAGAGCTATATTTTTAAGGCTCAGTTATTATTATGTACTTTTTATTACTTTTTGTTAGTGTTTATGATAACATTTGAGCTGTAGTTGGTTGGGATTTAACAATAACTGGAATATCGCAATGTTGTATCGTCAAAGCTCTCACAATAATATTGAGGGCCATCACAATACCGTATTTTTCGGACTATAAGGCGCACTTAAATTCCTTTAATTTACTCAAAAATTGACTAATTTCTCATTTCTTTTTTACTTATATTTTTTGTATGTGGTTGGCTTTTTTTTTTTTTTTTTTTTAAAATATATATGTATACACGTATGTGGATGTGTTAATGTGTAAACATATATATATATGTATATGTAGGTATATGTGTATAGGAATGTATGTATAGGGGTGTATGTACATATGTAGATGGATACGTATGCATATGTGTATGTGTATATATGTGTGTCTAGGTATGACGTATAGGTATAATATTTATTGTTTGGTTGGGGAGTGGGAAGGACAAAGACAACTTATTATTTTGCTTTAATAAAAAAAAAATAAAAAATAAATAAATAAATTGACTAACAATCCAGTGTGCCTTATGTATAAATTCTGGTTGTGCTGACTGACCTCGAACCGATTTTATGTGGTACACAAAGCTCAAAAATCTGTCACAATGTTTTAGTACGACTTTGGTAAACTATGAAGCCGCACCGCTTGATGGATTGCCAGAGCATTACGGCGACTGTAGTCAGGAGCCTCGTGGAGTAAGTCCGACAAAAGCTGACCACATCAGAACACATGGAGCGAGCTGTTTTTTTCAGCGCTTATAGTTTATGCAAATGAGCCATGTGGTTTTAAGTTTTGGTTCTTTAAAACAGGGGTCTCCAACAGTTTTTCCTCCAGTGAGCTACTTTTACATTACAAAACTGCCACAGAGCTACCTATTTTAGTAGTCGCAAAGAAATTGACCCTAACCCTAAACATAAGTGTCTCAGCAAGCCTTAGACAAGCCTTACAATGGTGATTAATCAAACTTTACTTATTCAGCACATACAGAAATCCCTTGGTAAGATACTCTGAAGTAGGTGGAGAGCTACTGGTTGCTCCTGAGCTAGAGGTTGGAGACTCCTGCTTTAAAACAAATAAATGCCAAAGCTGCATTAACCACAATATTACTCAATGTATATTTGACTCGTCCTCGTAGGAAATAAAAAAAAAAAAAAAAACTTAAATTCTCCACCCACATTCACATTCATAATACACATTCACCAAGACGGGGAGGCAACGCCGGGCGAATTACGCCACAATCTGCCAATGGATCGTGGATGCCTGGGCTAAGGGATCAGTCTCAAGAGTCGTCCGATTGTTTTGCTTAATGCGCCTTATAATATGGTGCGCTTTATGTATGAAAATAGACGAAAAAATTCAACATTATTGATATTGCGCCTCATAATCCGAAAAATACGGTATATCGAATTACATGTCTCTTCACTTAAATTAATAGTTATGGTTCAGTAAAAGCTAAAAATACAGAGGGAACTACATAGACCATGATCCTTTGCTCTGGTTCAGTGCAGACTACATGAAGAAATAACTGTTATTAAATTACTTTTAAAGCTTAATTCATCGGGTTAAGTCTTGTCAAGGCATTTTAAGAAGAAAAAGTATCATATTCAAAGTTTTATACACCACCGGTCAAAAGTTTGAATGAGATCGTGTGCCCAAACTTTTAATTAGTAGTGCAGATACTAGAATTAACAACAAAGTGCTTAATTGCTGGACACATTTTTACAGTAAGAGATAGAAGTAGTTTCAATATTATCATCCATCGGGGTATGTTTCTGTAGCAAGTTATCGTGACAGGCCTATTCTTACCAAATCCTTTTTCTCAGGTATGGTCTTGGCGTCTTGCTGTGACTGAAGCTGATTGGCTAACTGCTCAGCCAATGAGCTTACACCGCCTGTATACATCCGCACACATCGCTACGGGCAGTATGGAAAAGAAAAGAGGGGGGAAAAAAAGATGGACAGACATTAGGAAATCAAGACG
Organism: Boleophthalmus pectinirostris; assembly: GCF_026225935.1. NCBI lineage: Eukaryota > Metazoa > Chordata > Actinopteri > Gobiiformes > Gobiidae > Boleophthalmus > Boleophthalmus pectinirostris. The sequence continues at coordinate 37,477,869 of NW_026571152.1, read as the reverse complement.
AAAAAGAAAAAACAGAAGTGGTTAAAACGGGAGAGTGGAGGAAAAACGTGGTTCAAAAGAGTGTGTTCACAAACAGGAGTCGGACAGTTAGACGTGACAGAGGGACTTTTACATGCTCCACACTTAAAACGATGCAGCCACACCCACGGACAACCAACACACAAACAATCCAAGGCAAAAAATAAAATAAAAGTTCTTCAAATTTGAATTTTAGGAGTCAAATTCAACATTTCTGAAAACAGTAATTACACTTTTAATAGTCTTAATAAAGCATGAACAATTATTTAATTCACAATAAACAGTTTATTAAAGGTGCGTTGGAGGTCAATCTGTGTATCATTCGTTCATTTGTTTTTCGATATAAAACCAAAAATAAGAAAACAAACAACACTATTTTCTTCTTTATTTGGCTCCAAAATTTAAAAAAACGGATAACGATTTGTTTTATTCAGTTTTTGATTTTGTGTTAAATGAATAATGGAAAAAAAAAAAAAATTGATTTCGTGACTTAAACTGCGATGCCGGACTTCTGCACCGCATACGGACTGAACCAGGACTGAAACAGGACTAAACCAGGACATACTGGGACCAGACCAGAACTAAAAACAGTTTAAAGTCCTGATCTTAGTCCAGGTCCAGGTCTAAACCAGGTCCGGGACCAGACCGGAACCAGACCGGGACTGAGACCAGGACTTAGACCAGGACCAGACCAGGACCAGGACTGAGAACGGGACTAAGATCAGGACTGAGTCTGGGACCAGGACCAGGACTGAGACTGGGATTAAGACCGGGACTGAGACCCGGACTGAGACCAGGACTCAAAACAATTTAGTCCTGGTTTAGTCCTGGTTCAGTCCCTATGCGGTGCAAAAGTCCTGCATCACAGTTTAAGTCACATAAATGAAAAACAACCATTATCCGTTTTTTCCATTATTCATTTAAATACAAAATCGAAAACTGAAAAAACAAATCATTATCTGTTTTTTCATTTTGGTTTTGGAGACAAATAATGACAAAAATAGTTTTTGTCTTTTTCTTATTTTTGGTTTTATATTGAAAAACAAATGAACGAATGATATACGGATTAAGAACTTTTCTATCTTAATTTTTTGGACTTTGACACTAATACAGCCCTGAGTCAAAGCATTTTAAAAGGAAAAAGTAGCATTTCTTCAAATCTGTTACCATCACAATATCGCAATAAATATCGTTTCGTGAAATGTATATTGTAATCGCATCGTACCACATGATTTACATATCGTTAAATCACTACAATGCACCTTTAAGAACGATTGAGTATTATCCATTCTTTTGTTTACACTTATTCAGGGCGGAGTCACGGGGACAGCACTGTAAACAGGTGCTGTCAGACTTCCCTCGCCCCAGACACTTCCTCCAGCTCCTCTGGTGGGACCCCAAGGCGTTCCCAGGCCAGCCGAGAGACCTTTGACTGAGGATAACCCTGGCTCCAAACTATAACCCCTTCATTCCCTGATTTTTCTTAATAAAATATTTGTCCATTATCAATTAAGTCTTAGTTAATGCTTTATTAACCTAATTAAGATGTAGTTAATATTATGTGGTACCCTTTTAATCGTGCACACTAAAAATATGAACATCTAAAACCCTTAATCTTTGTTATTACAGAGCAGTTTGTGACTATATAAACACAGCTGCTCTAGTTTAGCGTATCTTAAATCTAAAATCACTCCACAATCACACTCAAACACTGTTTATCCTGCTGCCAAGCGCGCTAATGCATCAGATGGATAACGTGTTACAGTGTCCCATTTGGACGTCTGCTCGCCAACATGGGACTCTGAGGAGATGTCTGATGCCAAGACGCCTTTCCAGTCCAACTAATTATTACAAGGGATTCTGTTGGCATAATTTATGAAAGAAATCAAAACCAGACTTCTGAATGAGGCTGAGTTCTTCGTACAGTTACACTTACGGACGAATGGCCTTATTTCTCACATAAATACTTGGTTTGATGGTTGAGAAAAGAAATTCTTGGTTGACTAAAAACCCTGCCCATGACTGATTAGTTATCTCAAAAAAAAAAAAAAAAAAAAAAAAAAAAGCTCTTAAAACTGTCACATATCTCTGTGTATCTGACCCAAACTGCAGGGGGAGTTCATGCAAAAACTACTATTTATGTAGAAAACCATACTTGGAAACAGTGCAGTTATATAAAGATTCAACTCTGCCTTTGTCGCACTCACAGGCAAAACAATATCTCCATGCAAAAAAGAAGGTTTAGTTCGGATCATAAACTATATATATAAATGGACATATCTATGCTGATAGTTGCCGAATTCCAAATAGGAAGTGAGCATGAGTTTGCATCCGGCTCCACTGACTCTGGCTGGGATTCGCTTTCTATTCAAAATTATTATTATTACAGTATTTTTCGGACTATAAGTCGCTCTTTTTTCATGGTTTGGGTGTTTCCAGCGACTTGTACAACTTATATATTAAAATTTTCACACTGACAGCTGTGAAAGGCTCTAGTCTTGTGTGTCGGTATTTGCTGCTCATGTTCCTCCTGTACCACTGTCACTTCACTCTACTGCGCATGTCTCCTGCAGAAAGAGCCTCTGTCCTGTCTGTATCATGTCAGTCGATTGCACCATAACTTCTGTAACACTGAAAACAATTCTAACTGGAACTGATGCTGAGTCTGAAGACAGCGACACAGAAGAGGAAGCGGCGCTCTGTTTACCTCCGGAGGTCGTGGAGTTGTTCAGAAGTGACACCGAGGATGAAGAATTCAATGGATTTAGTGATTTGGAGTGAGATGGAGAGTTTGTTAAACTTGTTCTGTTCTGTTGTTTATGTTATAGTTTATCTGAAGAACTGTTCATATGTGACGTTAACAGTCTGTTCTATTGTTATTACTAGAAATTGCCTTTCAAAATGAAATGTCGGTTCATGGTCTCTTATAAAATAAATTTCCCCCAAAAAGTGCGAATTATACTCTGGAGCGACTTGTAGTCTGAAAAATATGGTATTTATTTATTTATTTAAGACAAGGACAGGGCACAGAAAACATTCATCTTAGAGAGAAAAGATGCTCTGTGCCAGATTTAGCCACAAGCTACTTTTCGATCTGCAGTCCTTGGGGCAGGTACAGAAGACTGTTGTCCTTCTCTCCATAACTGCTGCTGTCAATCTCGTATTAACCCCCTCTACACGATCCTGTTTTTTAATTTCAGAATTTTGTCCGTAAATTAAAATATGAAGTAGAGCCCTGTGCGGCGCGAGACACATTTTGAAAGCTTATTGAGGGTGCGGGCGGGTGAGATGATAAACTGCGGTCCCACAAACTAAATATGAGTGTAAAGTAAAATATACAAATGATTAATGTAAGCCTATCATTCTTAATTTGTGCTGGATATTTTATTTAGACTTAATAAACATTTTAAGCAGCCTAAACTTACGGACAAGGTACAATCTCGCGCACATTTTAGATCATTCGTTTCCGCTTCTCCGTGTTTGATAGAGGTTAAGAAAGTGAACGTCCCTATCTTGCGGGATTTGTGGTCAGGAGCGGGACTGCACAATGCCGGCCTCGATGAGCTTCATTTGACTGGAGCTGAACGCTATGGGTGACGTCACACTCTTTTAGTCCACTTCTTTATGCAGTCTAGATTCCATACATCTGAACACACGTGGTTTTCCGAGGGCAGAGGTGGTTATGTAGTTACAGAACAATGCAGCAGACTCTGTCCAAAGTGCAGGGGGTTAATGCACTGCACCTGTCTGTGGCAGGTGTAAAGCGCTACCTGTCTCAGAGCGTCAGGGGAGGTCGAGGGGGAGTCGGCAGGGCTCTGGGCGCGAGCCGCGTGCCACTGCTCCATAAAGAAACGTGAGGGCTTTTTCTTAGTCTCAAAGAAGATGGAAAGAAGAGAGTCAGGTGTAGTAAAACATGAATGATTAAGTTATTGTATTTTTATGAAGATTAAAGGTTCAATATTACACAAAATTTTGCTTTTAGTGATGTTATAATGCTGTTACCTCATCAAAAACAGACCTGGAGTTGTGTTTTGTTTCATTCACACGTTTAAGTAACACTTTATTATTAGTCTGTCTTGATCTCCAAAGCTCAAAATGCTCTGTTCCAACTTGTGATGTCATGAAACAGTTTAAGTTAGCAGCTCCTTTTACCTTTAGTTCAGTAGGGTTTGGTAATTCTAGGGCTAGAATCTTCCAAATGATTCTAGAGAAGGTGTATGGAGTTTAAAAACACAGTGCAGCACTTTCTGTATTACCACATGACATCACAAGGTGGAACAAAGAACAAAGAGTGTTTTCAGTTTGAGAGAAGAATTCATCCTAAATATATACAGGGTTCCCACTCTTTTTCACCGACTTTCAATTTCAAAACCTTTACAAATGTCTTTTTCATGACCTAAAGTGAATTTTCCATGACTTTACGGCACCTACATGTGTAGAATTGATCAGACTTTTAAATATTAAATGTTAACTCTTTCCACTCACCTTATGGTTTGGGATTATAGTTTTTTTAACATTCAAAATTCTGTCAGTGGATTTATTGTCGTCTGTTTTAAACAAAAGGCGCATACGTTTGGAAATAATCATAATAGTCTAATGATAACTTAACAAAAAGCTGTAGTTGCATGAAAGAGATGCTAAAATTCAAATTTTTTTTTCAAAACTTTCATTTAATTTACAAAATTCCTTGACTTTTCCAGGCCAAGAAAATTACATTTTCAATTTCCATGACTTTTTCAGGATTTCCATGACCGTGGGAACCTTGATATACAGTGTGTGTGTGTGTTAATTATGAGTGAATTAAACGAAATAACAACTCCAGATATGTTTGTGATGAGGAAACAACATTATAACGGACTAAAAAAAAAAAAAAAAAAACTTCAACTCCAAGTACTAAGAAATCATGACTTATTTAGCGACCTTTAATAATATGTCAGCCAGCTTAAATTTTTTCATAAGTGGGAATTGGTTTTGAAATAGTCCTTTTATTCAAATTCAAAATTCAATAAAGTTTTTTCTCAATTTTTCATACGAAACATATGAAAAATCGAAATTGTGTTTCTCACTCCCCAGTGTATAAAGAAATAATAATAAATGGAAAAGTCCAAGAGTTCTTTCTTTGGGGAGACGCAGATTCCTCGCTTCCTGGCAGCCTGCTGGGTAGATTTTATGATTTCATGCAATCATTTACGTCTTTTATAACTTTGCTGACAGTTTGGAAACTCATAGTGGCTAATGGTGAGATTAAAATTTAACAGAAAATCCAGAAATACTCCACCATTATTACTTTCAGCACCAGGAGTCTTGGCCTAACCCTTTATCAATACGATGAAACAACTTTCATTTTCTGGATCGAACTATACGCCCGTTATCTGTATTAGTGACGAATAGAACATCTCGCAGTAATTGTGTTTGAGGGATAAGCAGCTGCCTGAGGAAATTTCACCTGTGGTTTGGCTGGCTTTGGCTCAAACAGAGAGGCCAGCTGCTGGGCCCTCTCTTGAATACTAAGTACATATATGGGCGTTTGGTCATCAGACAGGACTGGCCTCTCTGACTCCTGTAGACAGAGTGAATGAGTCATTCAACTGCAGCAAAATGTATAAAGTCCATTCCAAACTTTCTTGAATTTTAGATAAAGGCAACAAATGGTAAATGGGGCAAAACTCATGAATGCAGACCTGTCACAATAGCTACGATGTCGACTTATTGTCCAATATATGAAAAACTGAACTATATTTTTTGTGGTTCAATATTTATCGTGTGTACAATTTGCATTTGCGGGGTTTTTTCTAAGATTTGAGCAATAGAGGTTCGAAAAAATTACTTCTATGGCTCATACATACAAACTAACAACTAAAGTGAAGCCACAGCGGCAAAAAAATGTCGTAATTTGAAAGTGTTGTGTGTGTGTGTGTGTGTGTGTCGGCTTTAGGGATGCACCGATCCAGCTTTTTCAGTTCCGATACCAATATTACCGATATAAGTATCTATCTTTATCTATCTATCAAGTAACTATAGAACAGCTTTGTGTAAATAAAAATCACGCTGGCTATGTTCAGACTGCAGGGCTTAATGCTCAATTCGGACTTTTTTGTGAAATCAGATTTTTTTGCGAGCTCGTTCACATTTCCAATTAAATGCGACTTGTATGTGATCTCCAGTGTGAACTTTAAATGCCCCAAAAGTGTCCTGCATGTGCATTGGAGGGTACGACGACGTAACAGGCAGCGAGCGTTCTCAGTGTTTACGGAAGATGCTTAAAGGGCCCATCTCACGCAAAATCAACTTTTCAGAGCTTTCTACCTTCTAAGAGTGATGTGTGGGCCTTGTATTTGTTGCCGAAGTGTTTTTTAGATTGATTAGATGGTTTTTTAACAAATTGCAGCGAATTTCTGCCACCCTCCCACGTGACAACGAACTAAAGCTGCTACAACGCTGATGCAGCCAGCTACACCTATGACACGTTTGACGTAGCAGAAAGCGCTTTCATAGTTCCTGGTCTGTGACTGCCTCCAAGAAATCAGTAAGATTTCATAACTATTGCGTAATGGATGTTCCAAAACCCAAATTGGGTTTGTATATGTGCATAAGATACAATGTGAAAAGAGTTATTTTGCATGAGATGGGCCCTTTAAACATGAACGCAACGTTGAGCACCTGGAGATTTTAAAGTTGCTGTCGTACCGGAGCCAGAAAATGAACAGCAAGGGTCTCCAACCTTTTTCCTCTGGTGAGCTACCTTTACTAAACAAAAATGCCAAAGAGCTAATTATTTTAACAGTTGTTGCAAGAAATTGAGTAAATATAAGAGTCACAGCCTTAGATTGTTGTTGTTGTCACAGTTAGTGCACAAAACTGGGCATTAAATTGATACATTTACAATGGTAATTAATTAAATTTTACTTATTCAGCACAATACGTATAATTCTTTGGCGAGCTACTTGGAATGAGGTGGAGAGCTACTGGTGGCTCCCAAGCTACAGGTTGGAGACTCCAGATGTACAGTTTATTTGTTTTAAGGAGGAGACTGAGAAGGAGAAGGATGAGGTTTTTGGCCGTGGCGTTTTGTGGAGCAGTGGCAGCAACGTCCATAGAAAGAAATGTGTGGGTTCAGAGTCGCAGCCAAGAGTGGTGGGATTGCGATGTGCTTCGCTGCTTCACTGACACGGAGTTCATACACAATTTTCGTCTGACGAGAAGAACGTTTGTGTACATTTGTGACGTGAAGGTGGGATGAATGTGACTGTCAAAAGATCAGATATGTATCAGTTTTAGGACCACATACCCAAAGCTATGTTCAGACTGCAGCCTGAAGTGACCCTAATCCAGTTTTTTCGCCCCTATGTGACCTGTATCTGATTTTTTTAAATGACAGCCAGATCTGATTTTTTCAAATGCGACCCAGGACACTTGGACATGTGCTTCTAAAACCGATACATATCCGATCTTTTGACATGCGACTTCAGTCTGAACGGTCAGGTCACATTCATCCCACCTACTCGTCAGGCTCAGAGTCTAGTCAATGGAGGGAAAGCGAGGTTAGTGAGTTTATTAATATTTGGGGGGATCGCTGTGTTCAGGACAAATTGGAGGGGTCTCATCAGAACTGGGCAATTTTTGAAATGATTGCCAAAGAAATGTCCGAGTGTGGCTACAGACAGTCCTGGCTCCAATGTCAACAAAAAATAAAGAGCCTGCGAAGCAAATACAAGGAGACTAAAGACTCAAACAAACGAAGCGGCCGTGGACGTGTAACCTGTCCATTTTACGAAGAACTGGACCGTATTTTAGGAGACAAGCCCAGCGTTTAGGCGACTTCCGTAAACACTGAGCACGCTCGCTGTGTGTGACATCGTCATGTCCTCCAATGCACATGCGGGATACTTTTGGGGCGTTTAAAGTTCACACTGGAGATCACATACAAGTCACATTTAATTGGAAATGTGAACGACCTTGCAAAAAAACCCCAAATTGAGCATTAAGTCCTGGGTCGCGTTTGAAAAAAATCTGATCTGTGTCATTAAAAGATCAGATACAGGAGCATAGAAGCGAAAAAATTTGATTTGGGTCACATCAGGCTGCAGTCTGAACGTAGCTTATGAGACTTTTTGGGCGACTGCAACCAGTAAATAGTCTTTTTACATCAATTTATACATTAAAGCGTCTTAAAAAGCGCTATGTAAGACTAATGCGTTATTATTATTATTCAGTTTTCCTCAGCTATATCACGCTTCAAAGTTTGTTATTGTGACAGGCCTACATGAATGCTTTATGAGACACCTATAAAGAATCTATTAGCATGTATTTTTGTTAGTATAAAGCCACACTGCATGCCTGGACCTTTCTGGAAGACTCTGCAGACAGTGGTGAGCCTGGACTCACGCCTCTAGACATGTACCACTGCTCTAAAAAGAACCGGGACGGCTTTTTCTTCGGCTTTGAGGGAGAATACAGAATATATTTAACATAATTTTGACTGCATCAGGAAGCTGCGTGCGTTATGGAGTTTTGAAGTGGAAAACATGTCCGTGCAGTTCACCTTTGGGGGTCTGGCTGGTTTAGACTTAAACTTTGAGATGAGACGATCGGCCCTCTCCTGTATGCCCGGGATGTGGATAGGTTCTGGTTCGGGTTCTGGTTCTACAATATGCAAAGGCGTCCAATCCTGCTAAGTAGTTTTACATTAGATTCACATTAAATTCTGCCGTTATAGTTAAAGGGGCAAAGCAAATCCATGCAACCACACGTGTACCAGGTATTTTTTGGGCTTCTCGTAGTACTCAAGTTCATCTTCGTCCTCTTTAGTCAAATTCTTTAAGGCAGAAATGAACCAAAATATTAACTTTTTTCACCAAAACAGCAATCGGTGATGTAATCTATAGTACAACAATGTTTATTTTAATCAATGTTTCCAAAAAGAAAATGTAACTGAAGTTTAAAGGGTCTGTATTATTAAAAAATAGCTTTACAATGAACAAAAACATACCCAAAGTTGTGCTTTGTTTCATTCACACATTTGAGTAACCCTGTATTATTAGTCTGTCTACATCTCCAAAGCTCAAAATGCTCTGTTCCACCTTGTGATGTCATGAAGAGGTAGTTATTTTTTACAAGTTAATAGCTCTTTTTACCTTTCGTTCAGCAGAGATTGGAAATTCCAGGGCTGAAATTATCCAAGTGATTCTAGTGAAGGTGTGTGACAGGGGTCTCCAATTAAATTTCTCCAAGGGCCAAAATACTTCCACATTGCAAAACCGAGATCCACAAAAAAAATCTGCCAGTAGACAAGGTTTTATTTGCCAAAATACAACGGTAAAAAGTGGAATTAACGTGATTAACTGAGATTCAGGAGCTGGACCACACCTCAACCTTCTCTCCAGCCAACCACAGCTTATCTCCACCACACCTTTAATTACCCAGAAGCCCTATTTACACAGTCATCCCAACAACACCGTCAGCTCTCTCGACCCCCTCCCTCCCGTCCTGTGTCCATCCTTCAGCCTGAAGACAGCTGGGTGTCCATTTTGGATTGGAGACGGAGCCCCCACCCTGAATCTCCCCCCGGCAGCACATCTATCCACCATCAATAAACAGCTTCTAGAATTCCATTGTTGTGGCGTGGTCCTTGCTAGTGACTCAACAGTTGATCAGCAATTATAAATCCCCCAACAACTAACTAAAAACTTAATTTATCAAAGGCACACAATGTTTCTTTTTCAGTTACTACTTATTTTTATTTACTGGAAAATCTCAAATTGTGGAGACCCAGGGTGTAGGTTAGGTTACGTTACTTTATTCGTACCTGTAGGTAAATTTGTTTTGCAGATTTGAAAAGCAGGTCCCACATTTCACATTTCATTCATCCACATTATGTGCAATAAACACGTACAAAAACACAATCACAAAATAAAGTGTTACAGAGCTCCAATGCAGAATGGTTTGTTCCATAAACAATTAACTTCTTAGGTTCTTTTTAAAGACAATACAGTAAAGTGTATTTACTTTGTTGACATGTTTAGGCTGTTGCTGTGTCTTCAGAACTGTCCCCGGTGTTGGTGGTGACGTGTCGTATATCAGCTGTTGTTACTTCCTGTAGGCCTGGTCAGCCTGATGGACCTGGCAGGTCGCTCAGACTGGTCATTGGATCAGAAAACAACAAGTTCAAAAGCTGGATCAGGGAGGCCATTGAAATCAGGAAAGGAGGCACGGACAGCATCAACAGTGACGACGGAGCGTTTCTCCTTTCACGCATCTGGGCCACCCTCCTCCAGAGAACACCGGGCGACAGGAGGTGTGGTCAGTCTGAGCGACCTGCCACCGACGCTTACAGGAAGTAACAACAGCTGATATACGACACGTCACCACCAACATCAAGTGACAGATATGATGATGCAGCAGCAGCAGCCGAAACATGTCAACAAAGTAAATACACTTTACTGTATTGTCTTTACAAAAGAACCTAAGAAGTTAAAGTACATGAAAAAACAAAATGAACATCTTTGGCCCATAAACAATTAGTTAAATTCATCCATCACGCTTGACTAAAAACACAATAAATATTAAATATATATAAAAACTAGGGGTGTCAAATTATCGCGTTAATTGCGATTAATTAATTACAGTCATATTTAGCGCGTTATGTTTTTTAATCGCGTTAATCTCATTTTTAATCTCTAACTTTACTGTTTCTGTATGTGAGTTGCTTTATTATAAAATCTGTTTTTATGTGTTGCTGGGACAACAAACACACACACAAAAAACACATTTATACATTTTTTTATTTCGGTAATTTCACTCATTGCCAGAAACCCACACAAAACGCGATGAGACTTGGGCTCAACAGCCAATTTGGAGAGATTTGTTAAACAATAAATGACTTTATAAAGTCACTTTTTTTGTTCTATATGAGTCTTTTGATCTGCCACAATAATGTAATAATGAATTTAAATGAAAATACCTCAAATTGAAGCTTTTCTCAGCAATTTTTAGATGAGATTAAAATGAGATTAATTAGATTAATTAATTACAGATCATAATTAATTAATCTCTCAATTTTTTTAATCGCATGACAGCACTAACATGATTTTTCCAAGATAAACGCACTAAAATTGATAGATTAATAGATTACAATTTATTCATAAGTATGATAGCAGCTGGAACGAAGCTCAGTTTAAAGGATGAAGTTTTAAAACACAGTGGAGCACTTCCGGTTTTACCATCACAAGGTGGAACAGAGCGTTTTCAGTTTGAGAGAAGAATTCGGCCTAAATATGCAGAGTTTGTGCATTAAATATGTGTGAATGAAACAAAACACAACTCTGGGAAGGTTCGTGATGAGTAAACAACATTATAACAAATCAGGAAACAGTATAATATGAGCCCTTTAACCTAAAATTCAACCTCAGGGACTCACATTTCAGTCATAAGACGCACACACACACCATGTAAAACCACAAAAGACCACAACAACACTTCTCTGTATTAAAGACAGACTAAGCTCTACTCACAAAAACTACGAAGGTTATAATTCCAAAAGCTAATTCCATTTCTAAACATGTAGGGTTTAGGGGGGAGGGATATTATTAGTTTTGTATTGGGGAAGTGACAGACGCAGACAGACAGAGCAGATGTGTCACCTCTGAGTGGAGAGAGAGCGAAGAGGTGGAGGAGGAGGAGGGGAGCAGAATGGTTTTCTTTGGGCAGCTGCGAGAGCCTGCGCCGGACACCTGGTCTGCACCACCTCTGGCCTTTAAAATTAAGTCAAAACAAAATAAAATTAAGCAAAAGATGATGGTAAAATGAAGAGAAAATGCAAAATAAAGGTCCTATATTATGCAAAATTGACTTTTCAGAGCTTTAAGTCATGTTATAATGTTGTTTTCTTGTCAAAAAACAGACCTGGAGTTGTGTTTTGTTGTCTCCAAAGCTCAAAATGCTCTATTCCACCTTGTGATGTTATGTAGTGATAGTTTTACAGCTAGATTTTACCTTTTGTTCAGCTGAGATTGGAAATTCAACAGCTGAAATTCTCCAAATGATTCTAGTTTAAGTGACACAGCGGAGTGTTTTCTGTTTGAGAGAAGAACTAAATATGCAGAGTTTGTGTGTTAAAAATGTTTGCATGAAACAAAACACAACTCCAGGTCTGTTTTTGATGAGAAACATTATAACATAAATCAGAAAATAGCGTAATATGAGCCTTTTAACTTTGAGTAGAAGAAGAAATGTTACTGCATATCTGATAGTGAGCAAATAAAACCAAATGAGTCAGAGCAATGAAAAAGAAACATGCAAATTCTCCAAATCATACATGAAAAAATGGTTGCAGTAAGTTAAATTCACTACAAGTAGCTGCAGATTCACATTCAAACAGGGAAATTCAATATAAATGTTTTTCAATATTATATAAAATACGTAAAAAGACAAACGAGCAACTCACAAATCAGCTAATGAAAATAACAGAGAAATCACACATACACACACATACATAAATATTAGGGACAGGACAATTCCTTCTGCAAATATAATGTTTGGTTCTTGCTTCAAAATTTTCACTTGTTTAAATTTGACATCTTTACAAGTTACGCCCCTTGGTCAGTAAAAACCTAACAAAAACAATTAAAATAACAGTTTATCTCCACATTTCCTTGAACTTCTTCTAATGGGAAAAGGGAGCAGAGTAAAAAGCTCACCTGAACACAAAAAAATGATTAAACTAAAGGTCAGTATGTGCCCAGCTGAGGTGTGGGACTCTGGCTCTGGCTCATGTGCTCTGTGCGACTTAAAGGACATTGAAAATGAAATGCATTTTCTCTCCTACTGTCCTTTGTATCATTACCAAAAAAAAAAAAAGTGTGAACCATGTGATTATGTAAAACAATTGGGGTAGGACTCTATAAGTTTTTTAAACTTCATCCTACTCCTTTTGAGCACCAGGTCCCAAATATGTTCATGTACATATCCCTGTTTTTGTTATTGTTTTTGAATTTTTGTTGTACCTGGCTCAAACAAATAAATAAATGAATGAAAATGAATGAATCATGACCTGCGCTGTCAGTTGTGTCTAATGTATCTTAATGTTGGTTTGCCGTGTCTGATGAGGAGAGACTGGAGTATTTGTTTCAATTTAATGTTTTCAAGTTGACTCAGTTTGTGTTAAAAGTCTGGGACCTCCGTAAAAGGACACTTTATGTTTGATGTGTGATCTGTCTGCTTATTGTGTATGTGTCTTATAAACCCATGCAGGCTGGGCAGCAACTAAATGGTGCATGACACTAAATAAGTCAAATAAACTAAAAAAAAAACAAACAAAAAACTCAAACTCTAATTTTGTGAATTGTCCCATCCGCAACAAATACTACATACTACAAGGGGGATACTTCAAGCTACTTCAATGGGAAAGAACATTTTAGATACAACTGATACTTTGCAGCTCATCATCATCAACATTCCCTGGGGTGTGATGCTAACTGGAGGCACTGCTCTGTCTGAAGCTTTAGACTTTAATCTGAGCTTTATTTCAAACACATAAACAGGATCAGAAACATTCGTATTGGTCACAGGCTCCTGAAATGTGTTGTTTAAATCCATTTTGTGAGCGTTGTCTCCATGCAAACTCTTAAACGTTCCACCATAGGGTCAGTCCACCTCAGTTCACCCAATGAATTTAACCCTACTTTGTCAAATTTTGATGAAAATTTGGTATGTCAAATTTTAGTTTGATCGGACCAACGGTTTCCGAGCTTTCGCAATTTAATTTTTTCACTTTTTTGTCTTTTTGTCATGTCTTAATATGGGGGGTAAGTCAACTCCAAGGTAAATTTGCGCGAAAATAAAAAAGAAAACCCCTCCAGATGTTTTATCTGTTGTAGTCGACATATAGGGCTAAATTTTTTCTATTGTTGTCATTGAGGTCGGGTGTGTCCCTTATTGTCAATTTCCAGGTCAAAATATAGGTAAAAAATACTCAAATGCAAAAATAATGCCAGATTGGGATTCCCTACGATTTCCCGTTTCCAGAGACACCTTGGTTTTTGATATTGGACCAGTAGTTGCTGAATAAATGCAATTTGAAATTTGGTGACCACACAAAAAAAAGTGTAAAGATGAAATATCTCAGCAACCGTTACTCCGATTTTGGCTTTCTTGGCTATGACTTACCCATACACCAGTTTTCTTTGCAACTGGACAAGGTGAGGGTTCAATTTGCAATTTTATTTGGCGAACTGAGGTGGAATGACCCCGTATACGTGCATGTAGAACACCCCCAGTATGACGTCACTGCAAAGTATCAACAGTGCTTCTCAAAACTACATCGGTGACTGCGCAGACGGTGCTCCGTGTCTGGACCTAATGGAGCGTAAAGGGGGAGACTGGGGCCCTCTAGTGGCTGAAAAGCGCAGCTCGTCGTACCTGCTCCCCTCGAGGCGGAAGAGTCTGACACTTCAGCATTTGTTTGTAGCGAATGCTGAGCTGCTCCTGCTGCTGCGTGCGCCTCTGAACCATCACACAAGGTTAGATCTTTCTGACTTAGACTCACCAAACCAAACATGCCAAATACACCAACATCCATCTATCTATCTACAGTATCTATCTACCTACATATAATCTATCTATCTGTCCATCCATCTGCCTGTCAGTCTCTCTTTCTCTTGCCATCTCTCTATTTTTCTCTTTCTATTTCTCTTTCTCTACCTACCTTCTTAACTATCCAACAATCTCAGTCTGTCTTTCCATCCATCTATCTCTCCTTCTCTGGCAGAGGTTTGACCAAGTTATTATTTTGCAAGTCTCAGGTAAGTCTCGAGTTTTTGATCTCAAGTCCGAGTCAAGTCGAGTCTCAAGTCACTGTCCAAGTCGTCTGCTTTGAGCTTCATGTCAAGTCTTTAAACCAAAAAAGTAAGAAATATAGCTTAGATTTTTGCAGTTTATATGACTTTTAAATGAATAGTACTCAAAAAGTCAGGGTGTATTTATATAAGAGTTGAATAAATGTGATTTTTTTCCTTTTTAAATGTCTTGACAAGATCTTAGTGTGAATCATTACGGTCAGAATAGAAAGAATTCAGATTTTAAAATGCTTAATAACAGTTATTTTGTTGTGTAGTCTGCACTGAAATGGAAGGATCGTGTTCTTTGTAGCTCCGTCTGTTTTACTGTATTGTACTGTGTTGTACTATATATTACTGTAGTAAATTTGAGGATACCACATCACAGTACTTCAGTTACATCAAAAGTACCAAACAGAAGTGCGAGGGACATGTTCCAGTTCGTCCCTGAAAATTTAATCACCACATTTATCAACTGCAAAGAGAAAAGTATTTTCTAAAAACATATATATATATTTTTAGGAGAAGCATCAAGTCTTCTCAAGTCACACGAGTCAAGTCCCAAGTCATCGAGCTTCAAGTCCATGTCGAGTCCCAAGTCTGTTTTATCAAGTCAAGTTTCAAGTCTTAAAAATAGTGACATCAGTCTGACTCGAGTCCAAGTCACATCGTTACAAGTCCCCACCTCTGTTCTCTAGCCATCTCTTTATATGTCTTCCTCTATCTGTCTATCTATCTGTCTATCTGTCTATCTGTCTATCTATCTATCTATCTATCTATCTATCTATCTATCTGTCTGTCTATCTGTCTATCTATCTATCTATCTATCTATCTGTCTATCTATCTATCTATCTATCTATCTATCTATCTATCTATCTATCTATCTGTCTGTCTGTCTATCTATCTATCTATGGCCAGTATTTTGGACGAGCCAAATAAAAATAAAATCTATATTTTTTTTGCACTCCCTGGACAATTACAATTTAAATCAAGGTCAAAACAGGGACTGCTCAACTTTTAAACGGAGGAAGATCTTTACATTTTCATTCTTATCATATTCTATTATATAAAACATTGTTAATTGCCTTCAGTTACATTTGTATAGACGTCTAACTGTAACTGCACAATATCCCTGCTTTGCAAGTAAAAAAGTCAGGACTAAACCTGTTTCTGTCTCCCTCGGTCTATCTCTCTACCTGTCTAACAATCTTTCAGTCTGTCTTTCATTCCACATGTCTCTCTGTTTATATCTCTGTTTTCTCCGTCTATCTTTGTGACAAACATCACCCAGTATTAGAAATCCACACACAGGACACAGGAGGATTAAATCATTCTAGTGTTAGTCGGCTCAGGGGCAGAGCTGGGCTCGTCTTTACCTTTCTCCAGGCCGGGACAGGGGCCATTCTGACTGAAATGGGCTCGTTCTTGGACATTTGGGTCAGGGGAGTGGCCAAGAGACGATCCAAATTAGGAAGAGAGTCCCCCTTTGAGGAACAGAGGGAGCGAGCGAGACATGGTGAAGTGGTCCACAGTGGGTAGTGAAGAATGAAGATGGGCCCAGAGACAGAAGAAGAAGTGAATTATGACAGAGTGATGAATGTGCAGCAGAATATGGTGCAGGAAGAGGTTCTAAATGTCTAAAGTAAAGTTTGAAATATAGAGATACTACATGAGAGGAGAGCAACCAATAGTCAATAAGCTCTGACGATGTTTTTGGGCCAATTTTGATCATTTCTACCCAAATTATACAATTTAAAATGGGAACAGACCTGATTTCACTGTAAACCCATCAGAGAGTGGTGTATACCGTATTTTCGGACTACAAGCCGCACTTTTTTTCATGGTTTGGGTTAGGGATGGGCATTCGATGAAATTTTCTTAATCGATCGTCGGAAGAATTAACGATCGATTATCGATTAATCATTAACGTTTTTATATTAAAATGATCATCATTATTATTACTATCTGCACTACTAATCTGCATAAATAAATTCAACTTTACGACATATAAACCGTAACGACTCTAGAGCCACATCAGCCCGTTTGACATTATAATGTGTTTAATTCAGTTTTGCGCAACTCTCACAGAAACAAAACTTAAAACCGCATCGCTAATTTGCATAAACTCAGCGAAGATAAAACTACAGCTCTTGTGTCGCTGATGCAGTCAATTTCTGTTGGATTAAAAGACATGACTCAGGTGAATACAGGTTAGTGTGACCATATTTGCGTTTGTCAAAACCAGGACACCGTACAGGGGGAGGGAGGTGGGGACTCGTCATCCACATTGAGCGACTCTCACCTGGTAAAACTTTTTCCCACTGGACACCTGAAACATATGTGCTGCTTTGTTACACTGTGCACATGGACTCACACTTGTCCCGAACGCAACGGAAAGCGTGGAATTTCTTGTACAAATCATCGTTAATACGCATTTGTGCTTTGGTACGTTGCAGACTGACCGAATGTTTGTGTCTCGCTCCTTCTGAGTGCAGAGAGACACATGTACACACCTGTTTGGTCACACTACGCACAGCAACCTACATTCGGTTTGTCGATTAAAATTAACGTAATCGATGAAATTATTAATGATCAATTATCGATTAATCGATTAATCATGCCCATCCCTAGTTTGGGTGGTTCTCCCACTTTACTCTGGTGTGACTTATATATTACAATTTTCACACTGACAGTCACAAGAAGCTCGAGTCTTGCGTGTCAGTATCTGTTGCTCCTATTACTCCTGTACCAC
The DNA here is from genome assembly GCF_026225935.1 of Boleophthalmus pectinirostris. Lineage (NCBI taxonomy): Eukaryota > Metazoa > Chordata > Actinopteri > Gobiiformes > Gobiidae > Boleophthalmus > Boleophthalmus pectinirostris. The sequence goes on along the minus strand of NW_026571152.1, from coordinate 37,460,268 downwards.
TGTCACTTCGCTCTACTGCGCATGGCTTCTGCTGTAAGTAGCGAAATATGAAGCTGAAAACAGTAATCAAGCAGCAGAAAGAAAGTTTGAAGTGAGCGAGAAACTTGTGAGGGACTGGCGGAAAGCGGGGATGGAGAACACAGCTTCACGGTTTCCTGGAAGTCACTGGATGGATGGACAAAGCCTAGACTTCAGTGACACCGAAACCATCCTGTCGGGATTCAGAAAGGCCGGAATAATTCTAACTGGAACTGATGCTGGTCTAACGACAGCGACACAGAAGAGGAAGCAGCGCTCAGTTTACCTCCAGAGGTCATGGAGTTGCTCAGAAGTGACACCGAGGATGAAGAATTGAATGGATTTAGTGATTTGGAGTGAGATGGAGAGTTTGGTAAACTTGTTCTGTTCTGTTGTTTATGTTATAGTTTATCTGAAGAACTGTTCATATGTGACGTTAACAGTCTGTTGTTCTCTGTTCTATTGTTATTATTGTAACTTGCCTTTCAAGATGAAATGTTGGTTCCTGTTCTCTGAATTTATAAAATAAATTTCCGCCAAAAAGTGCGACCTATAGTCCGGAAAAATACGACAGTCACATTTTGCGCAGTTAAAGTGTTCAAATGAAGTTTAATGAAGTTGAAAAATATTGACCTTGATTATTCAACACGACTCTTGCTTTTATTTATTCAATTATATTTTATTATTATTAGTTTTTGCACTTTGTTATTATATTGTAAAGTGTGAACTACTATGTCTAAGTAATTACTCTTGTGGAATAAGATATTATCACCAAGTTATTCCAGAAGAAGCAAAATGTTGGCTGCAAAAAGCTTGTTGTTGTTTAGTGATAACACCATTGTGGATAAATAAAATTTGTCCGCGTCTAAGAATTCATCTATTCTAAAGACGCACAAGTAATTATATTTATCTGAGAATTTAAAGAAGCTACTGCACAAGCACAAACTGTACACAAAGGCTTTAAAGTAGAGCCCAGATAATTGTTACGGCCTTTCCAACTGTTTACAATGCAGCCCTGTTCTGCGCTCCCACCCGTTTGTCCCGGCGCAGGAGCTCCAGTGTGAGACCAGCTCCAGATCTGTGAACCCACTCACCCTCACACTCACCCTCAGCCCTTTAGCTCCGTCAGCACTGAGGGAAAAAACTCCCACAAAACGCCAGAACAATGTCCAGCCCGGCCTCTATTTGCATAGGCTTCTGCTTGTTTATACAGCAGAAAGCGGCTCATCCATCATAATGTATCACGAGACGAAAGGTGGAGACGCACAAGGAGGCAGACGTGGCTACAGTACTGAACATTTCTCTTTTAAAACTTATATCAGGTTATTCATCTTGTTTTCAGAATTATTATCTACTTACTAGTTCTCTCTGCTTACTAATTCTTGTCTAAAGGTACGATAACTTGTCAAGTAAAATTATCTTGCTGCATGGACAGATAATTTCACTACTTTTAAGTCATTTTCTGATAGATTTAAGTGTTTATATCTTAAATGTTGTCAAAGTTGTGCTAAGTTGTAGACTTGGACAAACTTTATTGATCCACAAGGAAAATTTTTGGACACAGCAGCTCAAAAATCACAATATAATATAATAACAAAGAGTAAAAGATATAAATGGTAATAATAAATTCTAAATAAGTAACAAAAATAGCAAGAGACTGGTGTCAAATATGGCATAATTATATAAATGTATATGCACAAGTTAAAATAAAATAGAAAAATAAATAAATTGTTATTTTGAAGTGATATTAGTCAGGTAAAATTAGAAATTACACTACTAGTCTGTGTAATTTTTCTTTTTTTTGAGTGATCTCTTTTCTTCCTTTTGCATTTTTATTAATTAATTAATTCATATTATATATTTATTTAATTTAACTTTTACTACTACTATTTATATTAGCATTTTTACTTAATTAATCATTATTATTATTATTTTAATGTATTTTTTTTTTATTTTTATTACTTTTTTAATGTACTTATTTATTTATTTTTATTTTATTTATTTTGGTATGTTCTGTCAATGGGAGTGGTTGGGGTGTTTGACATTCAGACGTGTCCTTTTGTACGACTGTCATACCTACAATACATTCAATGCACTCTGTTTGTCTGGTAATGTTATAAATGTTCAATAAACAAAGAAAAGAAAGAAAAAAAAAAAAAGAAGAAAGTACACTACCAGTCGAAAGTTTGGACACACCTTTGAACACTTTTTAAGCGTATTTTTCGTTAGGTTTGTCACTTTCTTTCTACATTTTAGAAACAAACAGAAGACCGGAATGAAATTATGTAGCAAAGTAAGAATGTTAAATAGCTCAACTAAATATTTTTATGTTTTATATTCAAATTCTCACAGTATTCACCCTCTGCTTTGCTTGACCGTGCTTTAAACCCTCAAACTTACAGTATCTCAGTGAGCTTTTTGATGCAAACTCCTGAAAAGTGCAAAGCAGTGATCAAAGCAAAGGGGGGTTATTAAAAAGTTTTGAGATATTTCGAGTTTAGGTTTTGTTCGCTACAGTCCGTATGTGAAAAATGGGAATAATCATGGAAATAAAGACGAACTATCGATGAAAAAGTGTGTCTAAACTTTTGACTGGTAGTGTAGTCTTTCAAGAAATTACGAGTACAATTTTGAATCTGTGTATCGTTTGTTCAGTCGTTTTTCAAAATAAAACCAAAAATAAAAAAACGAAAAAACAACAATTTTCTTCATTATTTGTCTCCAAAATCAAAATGAAAAAACAGATAATGATTTTTATTTTTTTTTTTCATTTTTCGGTTTTGTGTTTAAATGAATAATGGAAAGAACGGATAACGGCCGTTTCAGGACTAAACCAGAACTGAATCAGGATTAAACAAAGTCCTGGTCTCAGTCCTGATCTGATCCCGGTTTCAGTCCCTTGTCTGGTCCCCGGTCTGGTCCCGGTCTGGTCCCGGTCTGGTCCCGGTCTGGTCCCTTGTCTGGTCCCTTGTCTGGTCCCTTGTCTGGTCCCCGGTCTGGTCCCGGTCTGGTCCCGGTCTGGTCCCAGTCCCGGTCTCAGTCCTGCTCTGGTCCTGATCTGGTCCCTGTCTCAGTCCTGGTCTCAGTCCCGGTCTCAGTCTCGGTCTGGTCACGGTCTCAGTCCCGGTCTCAGTCCCGGTCTCAGTCCTGGTCTCAGTCCTGATCTCAGTCCTGATCTCAGTCCTGATCTCAGTCCAAGTCTGATTCCTTGTCTGGTCCCGGTCTGGTCCTTGTCTCAGTCCCGGTCTCAGTCCCCGGTCTCAGTCCCCGGTCTCAGTCCCCGGTCTCAGTCCCCGGTCTCAGTCCCCGGTCTCAGTCCCCGGTCTCAGTCCCCGGTCTCAGTCCGGCATCGCGGTTTAAGTCACAGAAATGGGAAACAGACTTTTTTTTCCATTATTCATTTAAACACAGAATCAAAAACTTGAATCATTATAAAAAAAATTTCACTTAACGAAAACAGCTGCTTTTTCTTTTCTTATTTTTGGTTTTATTTTGAAAAACAAATGAACGAATGATGCACGGATTAATTTCATTTCAAGTAAAAAAAACAGAATAAATATAAGTACTACTCCCTTCTGCCTGTATGTCATTTCTTTTATTTTTTGCCCAAAGTAAACTTGAAGCATCAGTCGTTTCGTGATCAGAGTAGAGATTTCTTGAGAGCTGTTTTTCTTTCTTACCTGTCTCTTGAGTCCAGATGGTTGGGCTGGAGCGTTTTCCTCAAACTTGGCCAGCAGCTGCGTGGCCATCACCTTGACTTTGTTGTTGTTCGCCACAGTGGTTGGGTCCATCCTCCTCTCCGGAAGAGCTGGCACAGAAGGCCTTTCCTCACGGCAACTCCTCGAAACTTCGTCCTGGGGAAAAGCGGCGCGAAAAAAGTTTGAAATCTTTGCTCCGAACTGTCAGTCTTTGAGCGTTAATTAGTGAATGCTGTCTTTTCAAAATCAAACGGCGACTGAACCAAAATATTCGGAGTCGTCATAATTACTCACGTCTTCTGACTGACTGGTTTTCCTTCGCTTCCCCAAACCGTCCACCTCCTTCTCTTTTTTGTCCTGTGTATGAGACAAAGAGTTATTTTTATTCTTCCAAAAGAGGACATGTGCTTTATATAACGGTTAAAGGTTCGGTATTACGCAAAATCGACACAAAATCAATACCTCATCAAAAACAGACCAAGAGTTGTATTTTGTTTCATTCACACATATTTGAGTAACACTTTATTATTAGTCAGTCTACATCTCCAAAGTTCAAAATGCCCTGCTCCCCCTTATGATGTCATGAAGTGGCAGTTTTTGTATTAACAGCTCCTTTTAGCTTTAGTTAAGCAGAGATTCCAGGGTAAAAATTCATCCAAATGACTCTATTGAAGGTGTATGAAGTTTAAAAACACAGTGGAGTGCTTCCTGTATCACCATATTTAGCTAGATTTTTTTCCCTTATTTATTTTTATTCTATTTCTTTTTATTTATTTATTATAATTCATTGAATTATTTGCATCATTGTCTGTTTATGTGCTTTCTGTGTGCTATTTCTATACTTTTTGTATTGTTCTTTGTGGCTTGTACAGCACTTTGTAAACCTTGTTTTGAAAAGTGCTGTTAAATAAAGATTTATTATTATTATTTGAGTTAATGTTGAGCTTATGTTTCGTTTGCTACATTCCATATGTGTGTCCATTCATAGTTTTGATGCCTTCAGTAAGAAATTTAAACATAATCATGGAAATAAAGAAGAACCATCAACAAAAACGTGTGTCCAAACTTTTTACTGGTAGTGTAGTAGTGGTTCAAAAAATGATTAGTGCAATTTCATCTCAAGCACAAAAATGTTATCAAGAAAAAAAATTAAAAATAAATGTAAGTGAGTACTACTCCCCTCTGCCTGTATGTCATGTCCAAAGAAAACTTGAAACATGGCCAGAGTGTTTTCAGTTTGGGAATTTAGCTTAAATATTAATGATTTGTGTGTTAAACATGAGAGCATGAAACAAAACACAACTCCAGGTCTGCTTTTGATGAGGAAACAACACTGTAACAGATCAGAAAATGCTGTAATATTTGTCCCTTTAAAATCGATCACACTGACCTTGGGGTTTCTTTTCCTGGAGATTGCAATACTCTGACCAAGTTTACTCAGGAAGGAGATTGGAGATTTGGTGCTGGCTATAAGAGCAGCCTTTTCCTCCGGACTCAAATTCAGGTTATCTAAAAAAAACATAAACATATTAAAGGTTAAAAAAAACGTATAAAAGTTATTATACCAGTCTATTCATAAAGCAGGTAATTAGCTGTTGGGCTAAAAAAAGAAATAAGAAATCAAAAAATATATATGTAAAAATCACAATTTTCACGTCTTCATTTGTCCAGTTTTAAAACATAAACAGTACCTTTCAATATTAATTTCCTGAAGATAAATGCCACAAAAAATACACAAAAAATAGTAAAAACTATTCCTCCAAAGTTTGATCTGTGTTTGTTTGTCTTCTTTGTTTTTATTGGGTTTTTTTTTATCTTTGTTTGATTTAACTTACAGAAATATTCTGTAGATATTGATTAAAAAGCAAACACAAATATTTAATTAACAATTGCACAAGACTGAATCCAAATTAAAATTCTCTTAATAGCACAGCGCTGTTCAATAATACATTTATATTACAATAGTTTTATATGAGTTTACTGCAATGTGTCTGACTCACCACTGGGGGGCACTGTGTCCTTAAACATTTCATAGAACTGGCTGAGGTACATGACCATGGAGAGTTTGTCTGGCTCCAGCACAGAGCTCATCTCTTTGCCCGTCATACAGGGCGAGATCCCAAACTCCTTCTCTGCCACGTCAAACGCCAGCTGGTTATTCCTCTCATGTTCACGCTCGTCCAAAGAATCAAAGTCTCTGCGGAAGAAAAAAAACAGATAAAGAGGACAGGATAAGATTTAATACAGAAGCAGTGTAAGAAGTACAATTGAATCTGAGTTACTAATAACCAATTTAAGAGTTTTTCAGACCTTTTTAAGACCACTTAAATGAAAATTAAGACCAACATCGCACCTATTATGCAGGCGAAAAACACCAGATCCAATAGATGCATCAAGAATCTCGGACAATTCATACTGGGAAGGATTTTCTGAAAAAGTGAGCATCGAACCGTCATGTTTGTTTTCCCAGTGGGATGCGTCTATTGTCAAAGCCGATCTTTTCAAGTCTTTTGAACCATATCGCTTTTGTTTCTGGTTCTGATATTGTCATATTTTAGTTTTGGGATTCGGACATCGTAATTGTGTGGTTGTTGGATCCTAACAGCGGAAAATGGCTCGAGAAATTTGTTTGCGAACTCCATAACTGCAAAAGGGAATCAGATCTCTGACTGCAAACTTATGTTCAAACTGTTTCCCTTCCCAATGCAATTGAAAAATAGTGAAAGGCGAAGGCGATGGGCAGGATTGATCCACAGGAAGGACCAAAAACTCTGCCTAAATCATCCCTAGTTTGCAGTGAACATTTTGTAAAACACATAAAATCCAGTGCAATGTGTTTGTATAAAAAAGGAAACTAAGTTGTTGTGCATAAAACTGAAGATTTCTGTTTGCAACTGATGTGATTTATTGTGAATGAACTGAAATGTACTGATTTGAAATGTTTTAAAGTGACTATCAGTGTTGATGTTTTGTCTGGAAAAGAGGAAAAGGAGGCAGATAATGTAAGATTACTCTTCTTTCTGCTCCTTTTCATTCATGTCTTGTACGTTTGATGCTGTGACACTGTTAATCTCTTTTTATACTTTATGAATGAAATAAATAAACTAAACAAAAAAGTCTCAATAAACGGACCGCTGATGAAATACTGATTTGGAAACTAAGGGGAATTAAAATATTAGGTACATGGTCTATAGTTTACAGTTTAAAAAGGTTTTATCTTTACAGAACAACTGGGGAAGTGAGTGTTATCTTACAAATAATGTAATATCTCAGAACCTTCGAGATTATTTTTTTAGTCCATTCAGTTCTCGTGCGATAGCGGAAACTCTGACAGCGTTCCGGTAAATTCTGATCTCTCTTCAATTGAATTAGAAGACGAAACTACTGCAGCTACTCTATAATTTTTATGTCTAAAACTTCTTCTAAAGTGCTCAGACGGTAAATCCTTAGTGACTTTAATTCATCATTTTACCGTAAAAGCATTATTTTACTAGAAAAGACAAAAAGAAACCTCTGTCTTTACATTTTTGTAATGATTTGAGTTGAGGCGGCTCACAGGGATCATTATTTCTTAGCACTTTTGGATGACATCTGGAGAATTTCCTTTTTGCTAGCATTTACTGTATTTTTCAGACTGTACTTGTACTACAGACTATACTTTTTTCATGGTTTGGGTGTTTCCTGCGACTTATACTCTGGCGCGACTTATATATTAAAATTTTCAGACTGACAGCCGCAAGAGGCTCTAGGCTTGTGTGCCAGTTTTCTGCGCATGTCTCCAGCAGAAAGAGCCTTTGTCCTGCTGCAAGTAGTGAAATATTCAGCTGAAAACGGTAAACGGGCAGCAGAAAGAAAGTTTGTAGTGAGCGAGAAACTTGTGAGGGACTGACAGAAAGCGTGGATGAAGAACACAGCTTCACGACAACCGGGAGGACGCTCCTAGCCTGATTCATCAGCCGGTTTCACTTCGTTTCACTTTGTACAAACCGTCTGACCTCGCAGCTTTAGATTTCGTTTGCTCGACGGTAGGTGGGTACATTTTATCATTTAACCAATTGCTGCTATTTGGTCGTGACGTATGTAATGCGCTGCTAATAGGACTAACTGGTTTATTAATCTTTTCCCAAATTCCGTAGGAAGAAGGGCAATAACGTCTTTCCCCTTGATGAAATTCACCAAACATTCTCTTTGTTCCGGCTTTAAATCCTTGATCTCCGAAATCGTTGACAACACAGAATATATGACTCTTCGCTGATTGGCTGGTACCCGAACTTGCACTTCCGGGGTTTTAATGAACGGTCTATTGTATTTTGATTCCTGACCTAGTCGCTGGAGAGAAATGAAATTGAGCAGAGGCACTAGGTGGCGCCAGCCTGGCTAGGGTGCACCATGCAGCTTTCCTAGAAGTCAGTGGATGGATCCACAAAGCCTGGACTTCAGTGACACCGAAACCATCCTGTTGGGATTCAGAAAGGCCGGAATAATTCTCACTGGAACTGATGCTGAGTCTGACAACAGCTACGCAGAAGAGGAAGCGGCGCTCTGTTTACCTCCGGAGGTTGCGGAGTTGCTCAGAAGTGACACCGAGGATGAAGAATTGAATGGATTTAGTGATTTGGAGCTGTTGTTTATACTATAGTTTATCTGAAGAACTGTTCATATGTGACATTAACAGTCTGTTGTTCTCTGTTCTATTGTTATTACTAGAACTTGCTTTTTTCTCACCATTCCTCGTCAGTTTGCTGTGTGCAATATCTATACACTGGCATCTTAACTAAACAAGGCAGCGTGCAATTTTGATCAAATAATCCAACATCCTTTGCTTGACCTGTGTCTGTGATCTTGTGACTGACCAGCTCTTTGTGTCTGTCTATTTGTATTATTGTATTGTCTGTCGGGATGTATTGTTTTTACTGTGCATTTGTTTTATGATTATATCAACCTGCCTAGGGACAGCAGATGGAAATTAGCCTTGGGCTATAATCTGATAACATATTTACATATCATGTATATGTTCATTAATGTGTTTTGTCCCTATTTTAAATAAATAAATAAGAAATAAGAAATAAGAGGAAATGTCAGTTCCTATTTTCAAATTTTATAAAATAAACTTCCCCCAAAAAGTGCGACGTATTTTCTTATTTTTTTCTTCTTCTTTACACAGTTTTTGGCTGGTGCGACTTATACTCCGGAGCAACTTATAGTCCAAAAAATACCGTACTATGACACAAAGGATAGAAAACATTCACCTTAACTACAAAACTTACTTGACAAAATCAGCATGTAACTTTGAAACACTGATAAGTAAGGGCGTCTTGTAATGCAGGCTGTGGGAAGCATTACTGTAAATGTCATTATAGTTCATCTGAAAACACCATTAACGGGCCTCGATCAGTAAGAGCCCGTAGCACCGTGTACAACCCACTTAGAAGCATTTAAGACGGAGGCTCGGATCATCCTCTACGCGCTTTGAGTATCTGAACATGTGACCAGCGCCCAAGACTCCTACACGCGCCATTCTCCCGCCGCTCTCTCCATCAGAGCTGCATATCAAAAGGTCGAACCAGAAGACATAGACACTAATCGCCTCTAATGTTAATTGCCGTGTTGTCTCTGGAGAGGCACTAAACTGCATTAGTCTGCGTGGATGGCGGCGGTGTTTACGGTGCGTGACTGGTGAGGCTGGTTTTATGGCACGTTGGAGAGGCAGAGAGGGAAAGGGAGATCAGGGCTACCTTAAGGGACCTGTGAGGAGTTTATGGCTGGAAGCAATCATCTCGTTTGCGGTGATGTACAACCGAAAAGGCCCCAGTCAGTCAATAAAAAAACATTTGTGACTGAGGACGGCCTGAAAGTAAATGTTAAAACGTATGGCATGATTACTGCGAAAGAAAGGGAGTGGACCAATGGAGTGTGACGTCACCTGTAGCTTTCAGCTCCAGTCAAATGAAGCTCATCGAGGCTGCAGTTATAGACATGAATTTGAAGCCAGTTTCCATATAGGCATGAGATGATATTGAGATTTGGTTTCATAATTATCATGGCCAAAATACTGTATTTTTTGGACTATAAGGCACACTTAAAATCCTTTAATTTGCTCAAAAATGCCTTATGTATTAATTCTGGTCGTGCTTACTGACCTCAAACCGATTTTATGTGATACACGGAGCTCAAATGTTGCTCACGTTGTTGTTTTTGATGTATTTACTTTTTAATTGCTTATTTATTATTGTTTTTATCTCTCTCTGGATCACTGGGCCTCGGGGAGCACATTTCCTTCTGTCATGTGTTTCTCTCGCATGCTTGAATGACAAATAAAGAACCTTAACCTTAAAAATCTGTCAAAATGTTTCAGTACGACTTTGGTAAGCTACGAAGCTGCACCGCTTGATGGATTGTCAGAGCATTACGACTACTGTAATCAGGAGCCTCATGGAGTAAGTCGTGTCCTTTAGTCCGACAGAATTTGACAGCATCAGCGCACAAGGAGCGATTTGTTTCAGTGCTCATAGTTTATGCAAATTAGCCATGTGGTTTTAAGTTTTGTTTCTGTAAAACGTAAACAAATGTGCGCAACTCTGCATTAAAGACATTATTACTCAATGTATATTTGAGTCGTCCTCGTAGGAAATAAAAAAGCAGACTTAAATTCTGCACGCACATTCATATTCATAATCCACATTCACCAAGACAGGGAGGCGATGGCGAATTACGCCACGATCTGCTGATGGATCGTGGACGCCTGGGCTAAGGGAATCAGTTTCAAGTGTTGTCCGTTTGTTTTGCTTAATGCGTTTTATAATCCGGTGTGATTTATGTATGAAAATAGATGAGAGTATTCAACATTATTAATATTGCGCTTTATAATCCAGGGCACCTTGTAGTCTGAAAAATACGGTAATTGAGATTAAAAATTACATCACAATAATCAGGGATGGGACGAGATCACATTGCTACAAGACTGAAAAACGAAAAACAACAAATGAAAGATTTTATCCTCTATCTTTACATTTGGCGTGGGCATGAAACTCACTCAGGCTCTGGAAAGTTGAGTATTTTGAGCAGCTGAAGCTAAAAGACTCCTGCACATAAAGTTGTGTGGTTTAAAGTCTGTCCTAGTTTTAATTTCCTAGTGATAGGACCAATATTAATGTAAACAATTAGTGCTAAAGTTTGTACAAAAAGATCACTAAAAACTATAATGAAATATACACGCGTCTAATTCACTACGTGTCGGGATTTACATAGGATGAAAATGACTTAATCTGGGTAATTTTTACTTTTTGGTTAAATTTTTACATTTTTGTTACATTTTTACTTTAAGTAGACCAGATTATTGTAAATTATTTCAGAAATCTCATCTTGTCTCATCATTATGAAAGTTGCTTAAATGTTTAAAAATGTTATGTATATGAATAATTATAATTTTACTGTTATGAATAAGTTCCATGTTTCAACAACTTTTACATAATTGTACATGGATCTAGCGGAGATCATGATGAATATGCATCTTTTTTCTACACAAATTGGCGTTATCTTTGTTGTCGATTGCCAAATTATACAAAATGTCCCACGAATGATTATTACCAGCCATTTTTATCACAATAAACAATATTGTTTATTGTCCCATCCCAAGTTCCAGATTTAGAATTCCCATCGCGAGTATCACAGTAACCAAAACACTCCTTCCTGCAATTGTTGTTATTCTATTCTTAATTCATTTCTTAATGTTGTTCATTTCTTAATTCACGGACAAAGTGGTGAAATAAAAACACTAGAATCATGTAGAGCGGGTTAATACGAACATTTGAAGACCGAAATGAGGAAAGACGGGGCAATATTTTTTCAGTACAAAGTGAATTCCCTTCCTTCCTATTTAGAACACAGCAGTTAAGAGGTTAGTTATGTTTATTTACTGTTGTTGTTGTTCCAATCAGTCAATAAAAATAAGCGTAACTAGGCATGGCCCAATACCAAATGTTATTTGTGTTACGAAATGTCCGGTAGGATTATTGTGACGCAAGGATTAAAAAATGATGAATGATTCTCGATACCAAAACCAAACAGCAGCAAAAATCAATGAATCAAATGTACAGTCTAATATTTTAACACATTACAATTCTCCAACCGGTAGCTCTCCACCCCCTTCCAAGTAGTTCGCCAAGGAATTTCTTAATTACATGTATTGAATAAGTAAAATTTGATGAATTAAAAGCTTATTACCATTGTACATGTATCATTTTGTTGCCTAACTTTGTGCACTACTAAATGGATAATGGTTTGTTTTATAGGCGTGTAACTGTGCCTCATCTAAGACACGCCATGGCTCTTATATTTACTCAGTTTCTTGTGACCTCTGAAACTAGTAGCTCTCTGGCATTTTCATTTTATAAAGTAAACTCTATGGAGGAAAAAGTTTGTAGATCCCTGCTCTATAACGTTACCAGTTTGATGAAATTCAGCTGTATACGAATGAGTATACACTGAATTAAAAGTACTTTGTTTTGTTTCTGAACTTGTCCTTATTTTTTGTATCATTATTTACTTATTTTTGGATAATATTGTGTCCTTAATAATCATTATAATTGATTAAAGGGCTCATATTACGCTGTTTTCTATCTATGTTATGTTTTTGACGAGGAAACGTGATACCTAGAGTTGTGTTTTGTTTCATTCACACATGTTTAACACACAAACCCTGCATATTTAGACTCCGTTCCACCTTGTGATGTCAAGTGGTAATACAGGAAGTGCTCCACTGTGTTTTTACACTCCATACACCTTCACTAGAATTATTTCAGAGCCTGGAATTGCCAGTCTCTCTAAACAGTAGCTGTTAACTTGATAACTACCACTACATGACATCTCAAGGTGGAACACAGCATTTGTAGACAGACTAATAAACCGGATTTAAGCCCCGTTCACACGACATTAGTTTTATCTGTGGACCTTTGGTGATTTGTAATAACTGGATGATCCCTGAGATCAAAATCCCGTGCGAATGTGTCACGTCTGTAAATTGTAAAGTAAAAAACGTACTACATTTCACCAAACAGAGATGTCTAGTGATAAAACTAGTCCTGTGTGCGAATCTGCATCTTAGTATTTGTTGTAATTGTGCTCCTTTTCTATCTTTTTCTTTCGTTCTACATTCTTTTCCCTTTCAGTCTTAGTCTCTGTCACTGTAAAATAGAATAATTTATGGACTTCGCTTATCCTGTGCGAATGAGCTGCAAGTAACACAGAGGTGATGCGGTAATTTGCAATTCATCAGATGTCTCCAGGTTGTACTTATCCCGTGCGAACAGTGCTTTACTTAAACGTGTGTGAATGAAACAAAACACAACTCCAGGTCTGTTTTCTGAGGCGGTAACAACATTATAACATGACTTAAAGCTCACAATGTGTAATATTGGACCTTTAACTAAATAATCTCCAACCTACTGCAACAAAGAGAGTCCTATAAAGACGAGTTTCCATGCAGCAGATACTCACATCAGATCCGGCCTGTATCTGTGAATGAGAGCGCAGAGGGCCAGACCACTTTTCCAGGACATGGTCAGGTCTGTTACATTTACATTTCGGTATCCCTCCGTCTGTCTCTGGCACCAGTTCAGCAGCTTACTGGACCGAGCTATGGATTCTGGGAATACAAAAGAAGAAAATTAAACGGTCTGAGTTAAGCAGGAGGTTGGGAAAACTGACAATTTAACATGGAAATTATTACAGCTTCAGGGCAGAAGAGCACATCTCACAGCTTAGGTCGCACGAGGCAGAACGTGTATGTTATCACAGCATTAGGCCTGTCACGATAACACATTCTCAAGCGTGATATATTGCTGACGGAAATATAGAAGATAAACGACAATACTGAAACTACTTTACGCCATTGACTTGAATTTTAAATCACAAAAATCTCTTCTAAATCTACAATATTGTTAAAATCATGAGCTGCAATGAATAAACAGCAGAATGAAAATGTAGTAAAAGTGTGATAAATACAATAAAACCGCTTGCTTATTTCAATTTCAAGTTTATGACTTAAATATTCCCTCCCTGAGTGTGTTCATGTGAGTTTGGACATTTGAAATCGCCGCTGAAGCTGTACAAGAGCCGTAGTCTGTAGACGCGCTCCACCTGACCTCCTCGTTCACGTTCTCTCTCGCACTTTCGCAAGCCATAATGCAAAACCCATCTTGGCCAGATTTGGAAGTTCAGAGGTGCGTTTCTAACCAAATACATGTTCATTTTTTATGTAAATGAAATGTACATGAGTGTGGAGGTGTTCGTTAGAATGATTCATCAGCCGGTTTCACTTCGTACAAACCGTCTGACTTCGCAGCCTTAGATTTCGTTCGCTCGACAGTAGGCGGGTACTTTTTAACATTTAAACAATCGCTGCTATTTGGTCGTGACTAGGGATGGGCATTCGATTAAATTTTCTTAATCGATCATCGGGAGAATTAAGGATTGATTATCGATTAATCATTAACGTATTTATATTAAAATTATCATCATTATTATTACTATCTGCACTACTAATCTGCATAAATAAATTGAACTTTACGACATATAAACCGTAACCACTCTAGAGCCACATCGGCCCGTTTGACATTATAATGTGTTTAATGCAGATTTGCGCAAATCTCACAGAAACAAAACTTAAAACCACATGGCTAATTTGTATAAACTAATCAAAGAAAAAAAAAACCTCTTGTGTCGCTGACGCGGCACGACTCAGTGGAATACAGGTTAGTGTGACCATATTTGTGTTTGTCAAAACCAGGACACCGTACGGGGGTGGGACATGGGGCCTCATCATCGACATTGCGCGACTCTCACCTGGCAAAACTTTTTCATGTTTTCTGTGTCCTGGTGAACTTTTTCCCACTGGACACATAAACATATGTGCTGCTTTGTACACTGTGCACATGGCCTCACACTTGTTCCGACCGGAACGGAAAGCGTGGAATTTCTTGAACAAGTCATCGTTAAATACGCATTTGTGCTTCTGCACGTTGCAGACTGACCGACTGTTTGTGTCTCGCTCCTTCTGAGTGCAGAGAGCTACATGTACGGACCCCTGTTTGTCCCCGGACACAAACGTTTGGTCTCCCTACGCTACGCACAACAACCTACGTTTGGTTTGTCGATTAAAATTAACGTAATCGATGAAATTCTGAATGATCGATTATCGATTAATCGACTAATCATGCCCATCCGTAATCGTGACGTATGTAATGCACCGCTAACGGGGCTAACTGGTATATTAAGCTTTTTCCAAATCCCGTAGGAAGAAGGACAATAATGTCTTTCCCCTTGATAAAATTCACCAAACATTCTCTTTGTTCCGACTTTAAATCCTCGATCTCGGGAATCGTTGACAACACTGAATATATGATGCTTCGCTGATTGGCTGGTGCCCGAAATCGCACTTCCGGGCTTTTTGTGAACCGTCTAGTGTATTTTGATTCCTGACCTAGTTGCTACAGTGAAATGAAATTGAGTAGCGGCATTAGGTGGCACCAGCCTGGCTAGAGTTTCTAAGCAAATACATATAAATTTTCTTTGTAAATGAAATGTAAATGAGTTTGGAGGTGTTTGTAGCTGGGTGTTGGTGAATTCGACACAACTGTCACAATTTGTCTGTTTAAGAACTCTTTGTGAATCTGGGGCAGAGTTTTCTGAGCATCTTCTTAAAATTGAAATTACAAACATTTTTAAGAAAAGCTTCATGAATGAGGCCAATTGTCCCAGCTTACATAAACTGAACGATAAGTCGATGTAGTAATTATCGTGACAGGCCTATGGAGCATGTTTTTTTTAATGTTAGTTCCCATTTTAACTAACAAAGTCAATATAAAGTTAGACATGAACAAAATGTTTGTAAGTGCAAGGTTAGGAAAAGGTATCAGAGCTCACAAACCAAACAGACAAAACTGGAATTTGGCATGTTAGTCTTAAATACAGCGTCAGACCAGTTATCATTCCACTATTGGCTTCAAACAAGAACACTGCAGAGTAAACAAGTATCATCCCTGAAAAGCAACTCCATGCATGTAGGCTTTGTGTTACCTTGCAACTGCTTGTCAAGCAGGCAATTGTCTAGAGTAAAAATCACATTTCATCAGCGAGTGAAAAAAGCACCAAATCACTGCTATATTTAGACAATGTATGGTGAAGATTTAGAAGATTATAAAAAACTCTCACCATTCCTCGTCAGTTTGGGTGTGGACGAGTTGATCACATTTTCAATCTCAATTCTCATTTCTCTCGATTCACCAGTGTCAAAGAGATGCCGCACCTGGACACAAACACAACACACGTTTGGGTTAGACAACAGATATTAAACACACACTATCTGACCAAATCTGTGTATCATTTGTTCATTTGTTTTTCAAAATAAAACCAAAAATAAGAATATGAAAAAACAGCAGTTTTCTTAATTATTTGTCTCCAAAACCAAAATGAAAAAACAGATTAGTTTTTTCAGTTTCAGAGTTTGTGTTTCAATTAAAAATGGAAAAAAATGGATAACGACCGTTTCCCGTTTACATGACTTTTGCACCGCATAACCCAAGATTATATCAAACTTTTGTGCTGCATAGGCCACGGACTGAACCAGGACTAAACCAGGACTAAACCAGGACTAAACCAGGACTAAACCAGGACTGATTCCAGGACTAAAGCGAAGGACTGACTCCAGGACTGAAGCGAAGGACTAAACAAGGACTGAACCAGGACTATAACAGGTCTAAACCAGATCTAAACCAGGTGCAGTTGTAGTCCTGGTCTCAGTCCCGGTCTGGTCCCGGTCTGGTCCCGGTCTCAGTCCTGGTCCTGGTCTGGCCCCAGTCTCAGTCCTAAAGCAGGACTAAACCAGAACTGAACCAGAACTGTCGGAAATGAGAAATACCGTTATCCATTTTTTCCATTATTAATTTAAACTAAAAAAACAAATCGTTACCATTTTTTTTTTCATTTTGGTTTTGGAGACAAATAATGAAGAAAATAGTAGCTTTTTCGTTTTCGGTTTTATTTTGAAAACCGAATGAATGAATGATACATGGATTTGAGCAGCCAGTCCCTGCTACATTCTGTTCAAATCCAGAAGAATCTGGAATCGACCAGAGAGCGTGAAAAACCTCTGTCTTAACTTGGGACAGTTCAACCACAGCTGCTAATTTATAACACGTGTCAATCAAATCTCCTCTACAAAATTCTCACTTCATTCAGAACAAAATTAATATATTTTTCTTTTCTAAACCACCATATTTGTTTGACCTAAAACGGAGCTTGGGTCTCTGATTGGTTAGTCCACCTGCCAATCACTCCCTCTGGACTCAGGGAGACAGGACATAGCTCCAAATCCACTCGTCTTTGTAAAGTTTTGTGAAAGTGTGTGGTTCTTCTTGATCAGGTAAACACACACAGACACACTGGATCGTCTCTGCTGCTCACTGACCTGGCTGGGCTTGAGGAAGTGGAGGCTGATGTTGGGGTATCGTGTGGTGGGGTCCACACTGTAGTGACTGAAGTTCTTACTGACATTCTCTGGTGTCGTCTGGGGCAGCAGTCGGTATATACTCTCCCTGTGACAAACAGATACTACAGATTTAATTTATTCAGAATATCAAACATAGAAATAGGGTCAAAAGTATCAAAAATCAATTAAAAAACGTTTCACATCAACAGGACGTTTCTTTTACAGTTTTAGAATCGTCTTGAGCTTTAGCAGAACCAGATCATAGGTAGTATTATCATTACCGTATTTTTCGGAATATAAGTCACACTTCATTTCATAGTTTGGGTGTTTCCTGCAACTTACACTCCGGTGCGACTTGTATATTAAAATTTTCAGTCTGACAGCAGCGAGAGGCTCTAGGCTTGTGTATCAGTTTTCTGTGCGTGTCTCCTGCAGAAAAAGCCGCTGTCCTGCTGTGAGTAGTGAAATATTCAGCCGAAAACAGTAATCGAGCAGCAGAAAGAAAGTTTGGAGTGAGCGAGAAACTTGTGAGGAACTGGCAGAAAGCGGGGATGGAGAACACAGCTTCACAGCAACTGGGAGGATGCACCGTCCAACGTTCCTGGAAGTCACTGGATGGACAAAGCCTGGACTTCAGTGACAATCGAAGTTGCACAGAAGTGACATTGAGGATGAAGAATTCAATAGATTCAATGGATTTAGTGATTTGGAGTGAGATGGAGAGTTTGGTAAACTTATGTTCTGTTGTTTATGCTCTAGTTATCTGAATAATTGTTAATATGTTACGTTCAAAAGAAACAGAAAACGCACACCAAAATTCCTTGTAGAGGTGGAAATGCAAGGAGCAGCAAGACAAAAGTGAAAAAACGCATAGCACACTCAGATGGCCAATGTCCCTGCTCTACGTGATCCTGTTTTTTATTTACCTATTTTGTCTGTAAATAAATTCCTACTCCTAATATGGAAGTCCAATTAGGGCCTGTCCACACGTTTTTTGGTCCAAATGCTTTTTTTATTTTTAAAATAACGTTTCGGCAAAAAAAAGTTAAAAAAAAAAAAAAAAAAAAGCCTTCATCAGATATAAAAATCTAAAAATAAAAAAGCATTTGGACATCGGCCATCTGAGTGTGCTGTGCATTTTTTCACTTTTGAATATGTTACGTTAACATATTAATGCCTATTCAGCCTGTTGTTCTTTATTCTATTGTTTTTGCCTTTCACAATAAAATGTCGGTTCCTGGTCCCTGATTTTATCAAATAAATTTCCCCAAAAAGTGCGTCTTATAGTCTGGTGCGACTTATATATGTTTTTTTCTTCTTTATTATGCATTTTTGGCTGGTGCGACTTATACTCCAGAGCGATTTATAGTCCGAAAAATACGGTATTAGTTCCAACTAAATCAGTTTTTTCCGGTCAGACTGTGTTAAAACAAAGCTCAGATTAGTCTAACAAAGCTTCAGACAGAGCAGAGATCAGAGTTATAATCACACACCCAGGAAATGTTGATATCAGCTGCAAACTAGGGATGGGCATTCGATGAAATTTTCTTAATCGAATCGTCGGAAGAATTAACGATCGATTATCGATTAATCATTAACTTTCTTATATTAAAATGATCATCATTATTATTACTATCTGCACTACTGATCTGCATAAATAAATTCAACTTTACGACAAATGAACCGTAACGACTCTAGAGCCACATCAGCCCGTTTGACATTATAATGTGTTTAATTCAATTTTGCGCAAATCTCACAGAAACGAAACTTAAAACCGCATCGCTAATTTGCATAAACTCAGCGAAGATAAAACTACAGCTCTTGTGTCGCTGATGCGGTTCAAGTTTCTGTCGGATTAAAAGACATGACTCAGGTGAATACAGGTTAGTGTGACCAGATTTACGTTTGTCAAAACCAGGACACCGTACGGGGGGAGGGAGGTGGGGACTCGTCATCGACATTGCGCGACTCTCACCTGGTAAAACTTTTTCCCACTGGACACTGAAACATATGTGCTGCTTTGTACACTGTGCACATGGACTCACACTTGTCCCGACTGGAACGGAAAGCATGGAATTTCTTGTACAAGTCATCATTAAATACGCATATGCACTTCGGTACGTTGCAGGCAGACTGACTGTTTGTGTCTCGCTCCTTCTGAGTGCAGAGAGACACATGTACGGACCCCTGTTTGGTCACGCTACGCACAGCAACCTACATTCGGTTTGTCGATTAAAATTAACGTAATCGATGAAATTCTTAACCGATCAATTATCGATCAATCGACTAATCGTGCCCATCCCTACTGCAAACTATAAATAATTTAGTCTTGAAAATGTTTATTGTCTAAAAAAGGGCCGGTTTTATTTTCACTGAATATTGCGTTTACTATGCAGCACTGAAATCGAGTTTGAAACGTTAGTACTTAAACATTATACGCGTGATTGTCATTCTAAAAATACTGTACATTTGTCCGGCAACATTCCATCCACACAAAAGCCTCTTATGCAATTAGAGGTGGGAGTAATGCTCAGAAGCAGAAGCACATACACAAGTGTTTCCCAGTAAAGCACTCACAGATAAAAGATTGTGTTGGAAGAGACCAAACACGTGTATGAGTGTGTGTGAGTGTGTGTACGTACGTGCGTTTGTGTGTGTGTGTTTGTACCTCTCCGCCAGCACCTCCAGTGGACTTTTTCCCTGAGCCCAACTCTTCACCATCCAGGCAGAGTCCATGGCAGCCAAAAATCCTCGAGCTATTCCAGTCCCCATGGGCCAGAAGGGCTGAAGGAGCAATAAACAAGACCAAATATAGTCACGATTCACACTTTGACTCAAATAAAACTATATTACACCTATGTTTAGTGCTTTATAGCTTTACAATGGTTATAGCTTCATGCCATATTGACACCTCGTGAAAAACACACCCAGTTGTTGTGTTTTGTTTCATTCACACGTTGAGTAACACTTTAATGTTAGTCTGTTTACCTCCCCAAAGCTCAAAATGCTCTTTTCTTGTGCCGAACCTGTAGTTTTCCGGTTAATAGCTGCATTTTTATCTTTTGTTCACTAGAGACTGGAAAATCTGGGGCTGAAATCAAATCTGTGTATCATTCGTTCATTCATTTGTTTTTTCAAAATAAAACCAAAAATAAGAAAATGAAAAGGCTGTTTTCTTCGTTACTTGTCTCCAAAACCAAATTAAAAAACGGATAATGATTCGGGACTGAAATCTGGACCAGACCGGGACCAGACCAAGGCCAGACCGGGGCCAGACCAGGAACAAACCAGGACTGAGACCAGGACCAGACCAGGAACAGATCGAGACTGAGACCGGGACCAGACCGGGATTGAAACTGGACTAGACCAGGACTGAGACCGGGTCCAGACAGGACCAGACTGAGATTGAGACCAGGACCAGACCAGGACTGAGACCAGGACCAGACCGGGACTAGACCGGGACCAGACCAGTACCGAGACCAGGACTGATACCAGGACCAGACCATGACCGAGACCGGGACCAGACTAGGACTGAGACCAGAACAAGACCAGGATTAGACTGGGACTGAGACCAAGACCAGACCAGGACCAAACCGGGACTGAGACTGGGACTGAGACAGGGGCCAGACAGGGACCAAATTGGCACTGACACCAGTCTGGATCAGACCAGTACCGAGACCGGCACCAGACCAGGATCAGACCAGTACCAGACCGGGACTGAGACCGGGACCAGACCAGAATTGAGACTGAGACCAAACCAGGACTGAAAATGGTTTAGTCCTGGTTTAGTCTTGTTTTAGTCCTGGTTCAGTCTGTATGCGACGCAAAAGTCCGGCATCGCAGTTTAAGTCACGGAAACGGGAAAGGGTCGTTATCCCGTTATCCGTTTTTTACATTATTCATTAAAACACAAAATCATAACTGAAAAAACGAATCATTACCTGTTTTTAATTTTGGTTTTGGAGACAAATAATGAAGAAAACTGTTGTTTTTTCATTTTCTTATTTTTGGTTTTATATTGAAAAACAAATGAACGAATGATACATTAACTAAATCAGCCAAATGATTCTAGTGAAGGTGTGAGGACTGGAGCACTTCCTGTATTACCACATGACATCATAAGGTGGAACAGAGTCTTTTCTGTTTGAGAGAAGAACTCAGCCTAAATATCCAGGGTTTGTGAGTGAAACACAACTCCAGGTCTGTTTGTGATGAGGAAACAACATTACAACATAGGTCAGAAAACAGCACAAGGCCATTTAAACTTTATTTACACTTCAGCCTGACCCGTTTTGCCACAGCAGGGTCATGTGTGAACAGATTTCCCTGATTTTTTTTTTTTATCTGGCAAATTCCCGGGTAACCCCAGTGAAATGAGGGAGTGTGACGTCACCCATAGTGTTCGGCTCCAGTCAAATGAAGCTCATCGAGGCTGTCAGTTATAGACGCAAACTTGGTTCCATATTTTGAATTCCGACCGTGAGTATCAGAGCAACCAAATCCGGAGCGAGGCTGTTGAAGGTAACGCCCCTTCCTGCCTGCACCTCTGATTAAGCAGGGAGCGGGCATTTCTTAATTTACGGACAAAATGGCAAAATAAAAACACCAGGATCATGTAGTGCGGGTTAATATGAACATTTTAAGACCAAATTGAGGAGTCTGACAGCAGCAGTTACAGTGGGAGGGGAGGCTTTTCAATACAGTCGACCCTCGCTATATCGTGGTTTACCTTTCGTGGTTTCGCTGTTTTGCGGATTTTTTTTTTGTGTGGAATTTTGTATGCTTTTTTTTTTTTTTTTTTTTACAGTGTATGAACGTGTATTCGTGTATTACGGTCGGGTAGTAATTACACAAGGGCAGGTCAGGACTAAACCAGGAATAAACCAGGTCTAAACCAGGTCTAAACTAGGTCTAAACCAGGACTAAACCAGGTCTAAACCAGGTCTAAACCACGTCTAAACCAGATCTAATCTAGGTCTAAACCAGGACTAAACTAGGTATAAACCAGGTCTAAACCAGATCTAAACCAGGTCTAAACCAGATCTAATCTAGGTCTAAACCAGGTCTAAACCAGGTCTAAACCAGATCTAATCTAGGTCTAAACCAGGAATAAACCAGGTCTAAACCAGATCTAATCTAGGTCTAGACCAGGACTAAGTCAGGTCTAAACCAGGTCTAAACCAGGTCTAAACCAGGAATAAACCAGGTCTAAACCACGTCTAAACCAGATCTAATCTAGGTCTAAACCAGAACTAAACCAGGTCTAAACCAGGACTAAACTAGGTATAAACCAGGTCTAAACCAGGTCTAAACCAGATCTAATCTAGGTCTAAACCAGGTCTAAACCAGATCTAATCTAGGTCTAAACCAGAACTAAACCAGGTCTAAACCAGGACTAAACTAGGTATAAACCAGGTCTAAACCAGGTCTAAACCAGATCTAATCTAGGTCTAAACCAGGAATAAACCAGGTCTAAACCAGATCTAATCTAGGTTTAGAGCAGGACTAAGTTAGGTCTAAACCAGATCACTGTACAAAGTGAACTAATGTCAGTGGACCCGGAAGAGCGCCCATGCTCACTTCCTATCTGGAACGCGGCGGCAAGTGGGTTAGTCATGTCAGCTCACTTTACATTGAAAAATAGTCGCCTATTTCTCTGTAACTGCTGCTGTGAGCCTCGTCATTTTGGTCTTAAAATGTTCGTAAAACCTGCTCTACATGATCCTGTTTTTATATTTCACTATGTTGTCTGTAAATAAATTCCTATTCCTAATACGGAAGTCTACTTAGTCCACTTCTTTAAACAGTCTATGGTGTGAATGGGGACTTATTGTGTTTTTTCTTACCTCCAGCAGACTGTCACCGACCAGCGCCACCAGGAGCTTGTGGCCGCTGCGCTGTCGGACCATGGCGGCGTTTTCGGAGGCGTACATGCAGGTGAAGTCGAACATGGCGACGTCAGGCTGCCCGTAGTGGTTTATGGCGAAGTCCAGTGTGGGCAGCTGGTGATTGGTGGAGAAATCGGCGGCTTCACGGGCGTAGGAAAGCAACGCCACCTGGTCCACGTTTGCCCTGGACAGCAGCATCTCCGTGTCTGCGTAGTCCTGCCAGAGAAGAATATTACATTTGTTTTAATAATTCATGTTGGCTGTGGATTTTACTACCATCATCATTGTAGTCGACACTTAAATTAGTTATTGATTCTTTGCGGTGACATCACGCTGGGGAGTTCTGCCTGTATGTCTATGGTGAAATGTTCAGAAGTTAACATGGTAACACAATGCACAAATTAGAAAACAGTGGCTACGTTTACATGATGTTCTTTAATTCTCTATTAATTGTTCTGAATGAAATAGTTCGAGTTTCCATGGAAATAATAATTCCGAATTGAAGTTTACATGGAAAACACGTTAAATCTTCTTTATTTAATTTCGCTCAACGTCGGGAAGGGTTCTGATTGGACAAGGACGCAAACGTTTTTTACGAAGAAAACACACACTTCAGCTGCGGCTTTTCTGTCATCTCGGTTTGTCGTTACGCCACGGACACAAACATGATCCAAACTTTTTTCGTTTCTGTTTCGATGATAATTGCGCAGCAGCTGGAGAATTCTCTCATCGCGCTTTACGTCTGTCGGCTGAGGAGGAGAAGGGAAGAGTGTCGGAGAATGGAGGAAGAAGACAAACTTGAGTCGACGGCTGCTCTACCTCAGCCCACTCCCGCATCCCGCTCGCAAATCCAAAGAGACGTGGATGAAAGTCCGAAGCCAGGACTGGTGGAGCCGGATTGTCTGGATCGCGTCAGAAGGACGACACAACAAGCATGCACTGAACGACCAGAATTATTTTTAAGAAGAATAAACGCTTACACGATCGAGGAATAGGGCTGTGTATCATTAACAAGTTGCCGATACGATATATATCTCGATACAGTGCACTTTCGATTCAATACAATATATTTCAAAATGATTCGATACAGTTCTATAAAAAATAAAGGCTAAATCATGGCTGTCATACTAAAAGTCTTGTGAAGTGAATATAAAACACACACATTTTAATCGTCAAAACAGTGAAAATGTCAAATGTGTTGCATAAACAAATTTCCTTCCTCTGAACAAGCAACAAAACTGTAGCTGTAACAAAATAATTTAGTAAAATATACCAAAAAATACTCTTATATCAATACATCAGCCGACAATATTGATACTGCATCATCAAATTCAACGTCACGATAAATATTTTGATATTTCGATATTGAGAAATAAATTAATTTGACTTTAAAATTGTAATAAACCACCCACTTATTTTGGAAATAGGTTTAATTCTGAATAAACATTTTCAATAGGAATTAAGTGTTTACATGGTCTTTTTAAAGCAGAATTAATTTTTATTCAGAATTAAATTATTTGTATTCAGATTTAAAGCTCTCCTGTAAACGTGGCAACTGTCAAAAAAGTTTTAAGCTTGTCTGAAAATATAAACATAAAATACAAAATGGATTTAAACTGCAAATTTTCAGGAGCCTCTGATGAGTGCGAGTGTTCACGGTCCTGTTTAGGAGTTTGATTTCAACAAAAAGATGACAACAACTCTGAAAATCTGTTGTCTAACTCTAACAAACAAATCAGCTCTCTTGTAGTTTCAACTAAACCAGCTCTTTCTGATCAGACTGCGTTAAAACAAAGCTAAAATGAAAGTCTAACTTGAGTATCAAAGCCTCAGACGGAGCAGTGCCCACAGTTAACTTCACTCCTCCAGGGTATCGGGACGTAACAATAAGTGAAATATCGCGATATCGTATGGAATCACAAGTCTCTTTACTTAAATTCACTGTTATGGTGCAGCAGTAGCTAAAAAAAACAACCAAGGGAACTACATAGACCATGATCCTTTGCGGTTTCAGTGCAGACTACATGAAGAAATAACTGTTATTAAGCACTTTTAAATTATAGTTCTTTGGATTACGACTGAACCAAAGGCTTTTCACGGCATTTTAAAAGGAAAAACTGCAGCATATTCACAGTTTGGTCAGCCACCAGGGAATGGGAAATGCAAAGTCTCGAAAAAAAAATCATGATATAAAGTCGAATTGCTGGAAAGTAAAGTGAGTAAACATGAATAAAAGCATTAAAAAGGTGTGTCAAAATGTAAATGAATCAGTAAATATTGTAAGTTTAACTATAGAATGTAACAGTGGAGGTAAAATGCTCTTTGGATGAGTCTTTTTCACAAGCCTCTCCAAAATGTAACATGAAATCACTGCATGCTTTCACGGTGACACTGTTTTCTTATACGGCGGTGAGAGCGAGTTCTTCCATCGCTGAGGCTGTGGCTGAAGGAGGGAGGAGAGAGGAAGGAGAGAGGGGAGAGGAGAGAGAGGAGGAGAAAGAAGAGGAAAGAGGAGTTAGGAGAGGAGGGAGGGAGAAGGGAGGAGAGAGGAAAGAGGAAAGGAGTGACGAGAGAGGGGAGTGGAGGAGGGAGGAGAGAAGAAAGCGGAGAGGAGGGAGAAGAGTTAGGAGAGTGGAGAGACAATCGAGGAGAGGAGGGAGGAGGGAGAAGAAAGGAGAGAGGTGAAAGAAGAGAGGAGCAGGGGAGAAAGGGGGAAGGAAGGAGGAGAAAGGAGAGAGGTGAGAGGAGAGAGGAAAGAGGAGTTAGGAGGGAGGAGAGAAGAGAAAGGAGAGGAGAGAGGAGGAAGGAGAAAGAAGAGAGGAGGGAAGGGGAGTTAGGAGAAAGGAGTTAGGAGAGAAGAGGAGTTAGGAGAGAGGAGAGAAGAGGGAGGGAAGAGGAGCTAGGAGAGAGGAGAGAGGAAGGAGAAAGGTGGGAGGAGAGAGGAGGGAGGAGGGAGTAAAAAGGAGTTAGGAGAGAGGAGAGAGGAGAGAAGAGGGAGGAAAGAGGAGTTAGGAGAGACGACAGAGGAGAGAGGAGGAGGACAGAGGAGGAGGAAAGAGGAGTTAGGAGAGAGGAGAGAAGAGGGAGGAGATAGGAGATAGAGGAGAGAGGAGTTAGGAGAGAGAAGAGAGAGGAGTTAGGAGAGAGGAGAGTGGAGAGACAATCGAGGAGAGGAGGGAGGAGGGAGAAGAAAGGAGAGAGGTGAAAGAAGAGAGGAGCAGGGGAGAAAGGGGGAAGGAAGGAGGAGAAAGGAGAGAGAAAGGAGAGGGAGGAGATAGGAGATAGAGGAAAGAGGAGTTAGGAGGGAGGAGAGAAGAGAAAGGAGAGGAGAGAGGAGGAAGGAGAAAGTAGAGGGGAGGGAAGGGGAGTTAGGAGAGAGGAGAGAAGAGGAGTTAGGAGAGAGGAGAGAAGAGGGAGGAAAGAGGAGCTAGGAGAGAGGAGAGAGGAAGGAGAAAGGTGGGAGGAGAGAGGAGGGAGGAGGGAGTAAAAAGGAGTTAGGAGAGAGGAGAGAAGAGAGAGGGAAGAGGAGCTAGGAGAGAGGAGAGAGGAAGGAGAAAGGAGAGAGGAGGGAGGAGGGAGTAAAAAGGAGTTAGGAGAGAGGAGAGAAGAGGAGTTAGGAGAGAGGAGAGAAGAGGGAGGAAAGAGGAGCTAGGGGAGAGGAGAGAGGAAGGAGAAAGGTGGGAGGAGAGAGGAGGGAGGAGGGAGTAAAAAGGAGTTAGGAGAGAGGAGAGAGAGGAGAGAAGAGGGAGGAAAGAGGAGTTAGGAGGGACGACAGAGGAGAGAGGAGGAGGACAGAGGAGGAGGAAAGAGGAGTTAGGAGGGAGGAGAGAAGAGAAAGGAGAGGAGAGAGGAGGAAGGAGAAAGAAGAGAGGAGGGAAGGGGAGTTAGGAGAAAGGAGTTAGGAGAGAGGAGCGAGGAGAGAGAGGAGAGAGAAGAGCTGAGGGAAAGAGGAGTTAGGAGAGGAGAGAGGGACTGGCAGTGATTGGAAGATATGCGCTGGGCTTGTTTTCTGACTGACTGGACTTGAACTCCGCGGCCTCAGTCCCTCCGGCCGACATGTCCACCCTTCCTCTGCCCACGTCCAGACGACAGGACACAGGACTCGTCACACCAGAGCGAAAGGTTCAAACGCTGCTTTTTATGATGAACTTCCTGATGAGTCATGTGCCCATTGTGTTTTAACAGTTTACATTCAAGCTGGACTCCAACACTGTTATTGTTGTTGCTTTGCCAGGAATGTTCCACAGTGTGACACGTCTGTCTCCATGGGAACAAGCAGGTGACAACAACATGCCAAGCTGCAGGTGGAAAGGCGACGCAGCTCACGTTAAGAAATCATGTTTTTCAAGAGTTTTTACGCAATAACAGCAAAGTTTAAAGTTCATATGACAGGTTAGACAACTCATTTTACTAAAACATACTCAGGGTCACACATATAAAATTTTGCAAAAAAAAAAGTGTCAATTTTTTTGTGGTTTGGCCATTATTGGGGTTTCAAATTTTACTTCTTGGTTGGAAATCATGGGATCACTCCAGGCAATACCATAACTATTACAAAGCCACCATGTCGTACACTTGGTCAAAACTCCTCTAATGTACAAAGAGATTATGATTTGACAAATACAAATATAAGAAAACACCTTCAGTTTGTTGAAATAATGTTTAAAATATTAGAAAAAAAAAATGTTTCTTGTGTAAATTGTGCCAAACTTTTGGATTCTCCATGTTGGAAATTACAGGAAGTAGGATGTTCTAAAATATATTTTTCAACTTTTTTTCACAAATTGCTTCTTGATTGGTGCAAAACTGTAATTTACATTTACAACTGGTATTATCCCACAACTCAAAATTAGAGAATCATCAAACCCTCATCATCTGCAATTTCCACAGTGTCATACAGCAGGGGTGTCGAACTCAAACTCACAAAGGGCTAAAATTAAAACCTGGGACTAAGTCGTGGGCCAAACTAAATATTTATTGAAAAATTTCAACATCATCTGCATGTTTTTCTCTTCTTTCGAGATATGTAATGTTAAACCTTTTCTTACTAAAATAAATGTTTAAAGAATAGTTCTGCTTAAACATTGAATCCAAAACAAGCAGAATATAGAATAATAACAACATTTTAAATAAATAATGTCTCTATAGTTTATCTGTAGCCAAATACATATCTGAGTTTGACAAGTCTGTCATACAGTATAAAACTGAGGCAAAGCAAGAAGCAGGCACCACAACCACATCTACGCCTCCATAAGAAATGTTACATCCTACAGATTTAATTTGTTCTGTTTGTTTAAAGATCCATTAAACACCCTCCCGAAGCTTTACTCTGCTCCTAAGCAAAATCTGAAAATTCCTCCAGAGCGGGAGGTGCCCGGCGGGTTGGGGGAAGTGGGTGTGGGGCGGGCTCTGGAGCGATGATTGACAGCCGACTGACAGCCGGACTTTGAAACAGAGAGGACATTTGTGCTTAGATCATGCTGTTTCTCTTTTTTTCGAGGCACAGCGGGACATCGCGGTGCCCGAATGTGCCAGGTCAGGGCGGGGCTGAGATTGGCTCCTCACGTCCCGCCCGTAGACGCCAGTGTCTGCGCTCGTCACGTACAAACCTGCGTCTGACTCACTGGCAGCTGTTGGTTCAACCCGGAAATTCAAATGTCCTGATCGTCGTTGATCCTATAGAGGCTGTTACAGACACGACTTTCTCTTTTTACAGTCTGATTTTTAACAAATATGGACTTAAATGCTAAAATTAGGCGAAGGATAGATACACATTTCTATTTTAGACCCATTTACACTGAGAATCAGTAGAAAAAAAGTTAATTTGGTGTTTAGTGGCCCTTTAACCACACACTTACAGTAAACTTGGCACGCGCACTACTCAATGTGCTTATTTTACATTCTAATATAGCACTGAAAACAAACTCTCAACTATTTTATGAAAACTTGAGCAGAGGACATAGTGGAAAACAGGAGTAGGAAAGGAGTAGGTGAGGTGAGGAAACAAGCAAGAAGTGTGCAAATGTTGGCAGAGCTCCCACTGGCTCACACAGACCATTACATCCACACTGGGAAAGAGACTAAAGCCAAGAACGAAGAATGAAGAATGAAGAATGAAGCCATACATGGGACAGAAGGCTTTTGAATGTTGAAAAAGTATTAATAATTTACAGCTGATGTCATCAACTTTCCCTGGGAGTGTGATGCTAAATATTTAAACTATTTATTTTGATGCTAACTATTACTGGAATATGATGATAATAGGGATGTAACAATAACTGAAATATCGTGGTATTTTATCGTCAAAGTTCTCACAATAATATCGTGGACCATCACAATATATCGAATTACAAGTCTCTTTGCTTAAATTAAGAGTTATGGTGCAGAAATAGTTTTTAAAAAAGACAGAGAGAACTATATAGACGAGGCATGTCCAAACTATGGCCCGTGGGACAAATGCGGCCCTCAGACAAATTTTTCTTGGCCCTCAGGCTTCCAGATGAATTGGCCCAAATTTCCTTGCATCAATTAAAAATTAACTTTTTACTGCAAGTTTTTTGAAAATCTACCTTGATAAAGCTAATATTTAATATTTAGAGTGTGGTTTTCAGGATTTTAGCGTGAATAAAGACTGAGGCGCAATCTAATGTGTTTAAACATGCACATATTTCAATGATTCACTGTACTGAGCATCAGTCTACGGCCCTCGATCAGCCCTCTGCTTTGTCTGTGTTTAGAAATGTGGCCCTTGATGAAAAAAGTTTGGACACTCCTGACATAGACCATAATCCTTTGCTCCAATTCAGTGCAGATTACAAGAAGAAATAACAGTTTTAAGCACTTTTAAGTCTTAGTTCTTTGGATTAAGTCTTGTCAAGGCATTTTAAAAGGAAAAAGTAGCGTATTCAGAGTTTTGTTTGACTCCACAAAATATCACAATACATATCGTACCGTGAGATGTGTATCGTGAAAATATCGTACAGAGAGATTTGGATATTGTTACATCCCTAATCATGAGCCTCCCCACCGTATCGTGAACTTTCCCACAATATCGCAATAGATATCATACCGTGAGGTTCATACCGTGGCGATATCGTATCATGACACTTCGATATTGTTACACCCCTAGATGATAGCTATAACAGTGACCCTTTGTCCTCACATGTAAATAGTTCATATTGTCTAATATAAAAACGCTTGAAGAATGCAAAAGAAAGCTCATTATGTTTAATCAGAAGAAGGGGTGGGACTAAATAAGTTTTCTTCTTCTTCCCACTCTGGCAAAGGAGAAATTCAATTTGTCAACTGGATAAATGTTTATTTAGATCAAAATTGTTTCACAGCTCATCCAAGCTGCGTCTTCAGTCCTGAATTTCTCCTTTGCCGTGGAGTCTAACTAGCCACGCTGGCGCCACCTAGTGCCTGCGCTCAATTTCATTTCTCTCCAGCTACTAGGTCAGGAATCGGAATACACTAGACGGTTTGCAAGAACGCCGGAAGTGCAAGTTCGGGCACCAGCCAATCAGCGAAGAGCCAGACATTCTGTGTTGTCAACGATTCCTGAGATCGAGGATTTAAAGCCGGAATAAAGAGAATGTTTGTTGAAATTTATCAAAGGGAAAGACGTTACTGTCCTTCTTCCTGCGGAATTTGGGAAAAGCTTAATATACCAATTAGCCCCGTTAGAGCCACATTACATATGTCACGATCAAATAGCAGCGATTGGTTAAATAAAAAAACGTACAGCCTACCGTCGAGCGAACAAATCCTAACGCTGCGAGGTCATACGGTTTCTACGAAGTGAAATGAACGAATCAGACTAAATTCTACCGGGATGACTGAGGGATGCCACACACTTCTTTCCACTCTTTTTTGGGCAAATTTTTTGTAGTCGTTTCTGTTATGTTTGCACTAATGTCATATGGATAATATTCTGAATGTAAATTGCTTACTACATAAATAAAAAATTATAAAAAATAACTGTCGGCTCTGTCCTGTCTGAGATTTTTGTTCGTTCGTTACCCGTTTGTTTCTATTGATATCTCATTGTTCCGCCTGAAATGTTCCACAATATGACATTAAACAGCTCTAGCTCAAAAATACAGAGAAAAACAGACACAAAAACAGACAGATGTGACCTCTCTGACTGATCACAGGCTCCTTAAAATGTGCTGTTTTAATCCATTTTGTGTTTTTTTGTCTTAAAACTTTTGTTACTAAGGTTTGGTAATGTCTGTATTGTGTCACCATGGTAACTCCTAAACATTCAACCATTACAAACACATGTAGAAAACCCCCAGCGTGAGGTCACTGCAGAATATCAATAGAGCAGACAGTATCACAAAAGCAGGGGTTAGTCGTCTCTGCGTTTGGCTTTGATAACTCACATGCAGAATGACTCCTTTCTCGAGCAGACTCTGTTTTTTGGCAGTCATCACAAAGTAGTGTGTGTCATCTTTGTAATAGACAATGTTTTCCAGGTCAATTCCTACAGGGACAAAGTGAAAGACCAGTTATTAAAGCACAACAAGTTCTCTCCTGAATGCTGTTCATTAAAGAGCCCATATTACGCCGTTTTCTGATCTGTTATCATGTCGTTTCCTCGTCGCAAACAGATCTGGAGTTTGTTGTTTGTTTTGTTTTGCTCGCATGTTTAATACACAAATACACTCTGCATATGAGGAGATGTTGACACACTAATACACCAGGATTACTCAGACATGTATGAATGAAACAAAACACAGCTCCAGGTATGTTTATGATGAGGTAACAGCATTCCAACATGACTTAAAGCTCACAAGAGAACATTTTTGTGTAATATAGGACGTTTAAGTTTGTGTTACAAGAGGACAAGGACATAAATGAGGCAACCCAAAGCACACGGATAGTAACATCAATAACAACAACATGAATCTTACATAATGTGGCATTACAATTAGTAAAATACTAAAGTCTATTCATTGAAACACTGACATTGTGACGCAAGAAGTTAAACTGAAACAGATGAAGCTGGACGACTGACCTGTGGCTTCTCTGAGGTCCTGAAAGAACTTTTGATTAAAGATAAAAGCGACGCCGCTGATCTCTTCCACTTTTGCTTCTGCTGTAGTGTGTCTGTTGATGAAGTTTGCAGTGATGGCAATGGCCAATTTCCCCCTGAATTCCTTCCGTCGAAAACCTGAGAAAGGAAAATATAACAAAGAATGATTTAAACAACAACACCATGTGTCAGTATCCTGTGCAATCAGTCTCATATTTTAAATGGCGATACAAGTGTAAATAATAACACGGCACGGGTGGGTGAGTTTTCCTGTAACGCCTCCGCTCACTGTGACATTTAGACCTGCCTCTCTGTGTGGCCTCAGACACAACAGTTTCATTGTAAACTGTGTTTATTTATTTACTCTTGCACCATATCAAATCTTTACAAAACATGACACTGTAAATACAACCAGATGGCTTGTGTCATTAAACAGAAATATCATTAGCTGTCCTGATACACTGTTAGAGGTTTACAGTGTCCCACAGGGACAAGGCCGCTTCCCTTTACTGACAGAGAGACTAAGGTCAGAGCAGTCTGCCCGGGGGGGGTGGGGGGTGCTTTAAAAGTGCAGACAGTCATAGAGGAAACATAGAGACAGTTCAACAGTTTTCCTCTATATTCCCTAAACTCTGTGACAGCTGCACAGACGTGGGCAACTCTCTTTGAACATTTAAGTGTTGTGAGTCTGAACCCAGCAGAGAACAGTGTGTGCATGGTGCACAGAGCTGACATTTAAGCTACATGATTATACAATAAACAGAGCTGTGGAGACTTGCCTGGAAGTGTGTTCCTCCTTCCATCTGCCCCAATGATGACATCAAACTCCAGCTCGCTCACAGGGTGTGTCCGGGGCAGAACATCAGCCCTCCAGCCAATCCCTGTGGAGGAGCACGGCTTATGTAACATTACACAATAATAACTCGAGTATAACTTTAGAAAGAGACACACTTACGCTCAGACTCCTGGTCCTCTGGAGGTTCAATAAGACCCTTGAATTCAACATTTACATGAATCTCAATACCTAAAAGAAGAGCCACTTTGAGTAGCATTAACTGCAGCTGACGAATACCTGCAACAACAGAAAATATTTATGTTCATCTGTGTTTTTCAAACCATTTTTCAAACCTGAATGTGAACTCACTGATATGATCGATAGCACCGGCACAGAACTTCCCATAAAACTTCTTGGCCCCGAGGCCCCTGAGGTCGTGGATGGTGAAAGGCCAGAGGTGGAGCACATTGTTTCTGGAGAACGCGTCTCTCTTCTCCAGAAGCACCACTTTGGCCCCCAGGAAGGCCAGCTCGATGGCTGTGCGTAAACCACATGGTCCTGCCCCAATGATGAGACACTGCACAGAGCAGGTGTTCAACAGTTATTATATCAGACTTACACTACACACCAATGAAATGAAACAATGATTCAGGCAGCATGATAAATGGGGTATGAGCTACAAAAATATGATCTGTTTTACTGCAAACTAAACTGTGACACATTAATCTATTTTAAAGTGTGCTGACAGAGCCAGACAAGTGCCCCTGAAGTGCCCTTTCTAAAGCAATCACAGACTAACAGGTGTAAAGCCCGAGCATCACATTACAAGAGCTCAAAGATACAGAAGATCAAATGTAGAGTCAGCGATGTTTTATATCTCATCTCAAATGTCGTGTAATGACCAAGCAGTACCTTGGAGTTGGCACAGGCACGGCCCTTCTTGTATTCTTTCTGACTCGCCCTCTTGTCGAGTTTGGCCCACAGAGCTTTGGCCTTCCAGTAGTTGAGTTTGGACTTGAGTTTGTGATAGAAGACTTTATACTCCCGGGGTTTGACGTCCAGGTAGTCGCAGAGCTCCTGGAAGGCCTTGAGCGTGCCCTTGCAGGTGGAGGCCTGGACGAAGTTGTCAAAGAGCACATGAGCGCGGTTCACGCCGTCACCTCCGGCAGCGCCAGCGCCTCCATCCCCCATGGTCTGGACTCACAGTGGGGTGAGAGCGCCCCCCCGAGGCAGGGGTCTGTGGGTCCAGCCCCAGCCCGAGAACTACCTCTGTCAGCCAAGTGGAGGGCTCTACCTCCCTGCCTCCGACACCCTCATTCTGAAACACAAGAGACAAGAAGAGCAGTCAGTCAATGTATTTTTGTAAATCCCAAAAGCCAATTTATGCCACTGACACAAAAACAGCAGCTGCGTCTTAGGGCTTAAAAAAAAATCATTCATTTAGTCAACAGAAAGCCAACAAAAACCCAACAGTGACATAATATTTCAGAGTGACAAGTCACCTTGAAAATGAAATGTAAATAATGTGCACAATGTGAAAAGAAATATTTAGGTTTCCTTCACTGTATTTTATTATTACTAGAAGGACACTGAATTTCATAAAAACAAACAGAAAGTACATAAAGTGTATGGCACAGAGTCCATCCAAACAGGACAAAAATCATTTTGAAGGACTCAGTGGTCATGCAAACACAGGCACATGACTGGCACTGTGACCTGTGTGTGCTTTAACCTTATATATGAAATCAAAATGACAATCAAACAACAGTTCTACAGCATTAAAGAGGGAGTATTATGCAAAATCGATGTTTGAAGCTTTCTACCATGTTATAATGTTGTTCCCTTACCATGAACATGCCTGGAGAGGTTTTAGATTTCATTCCTTGCATGTCTGAATAATTTAGCGATCTCTCTCATGTTTTGTTTGATCTAAGATTCTTTCCGTTGCTCCGCCCACAAGCCTACGTCACCCACCCACGCTCCCACACAGCAATTCTCCATAAATATACAAAAGCGTGATACAAAACAATGCACTACAGTTCCACGAAGTAGTTTAATTATCAAGATACACGCTGATTGTTTTGTGATGTGCTCTGAAGGGGGAGTGACTTAGCGCAACCAACAAGTGAACAAGTGAAACTAATGAAACATGTTAATACGTTGTTTTTGGTGAATTTTGCATTTTAAAAACAATAAAAGGGAATATGGTGTTCTAATAATGTTATGTTAGCGGTTAATAGTAAACAACCGCCTCTTTAAACAGATGCAGGGAGGATTTTTCAAACAGCCGGGTTCAAGGTTTAAGACACGAGCGCAGTCGGCAGGAAAGACCTGAGCCAACGAAAATACCTCATATTTCATTGAACATGCCTGATGCTTGGACCATCACAGGAACGCCTGCTCCATAAATCTACAGGGAATGAAATTGGCAACTGCAAGACCGAGCCACGAACGTTCGAAATAAATAAGGTGAGTGTGGTGAGCGCGGAGAGAAGGGTGGGCTATGGGAGGCTTTTTTATTTTTATTTTATTTGTATTTTTCATTATGTATAATTTCAAAATAAAAATAAATAAATAATACAAAAATAATACAATAAAAATGCCACTTGTATGTGATGACTGTGGAGAGGGATGGGTTGTGTGAGGGTTTTGTTTTTATACATTTTTTAAACGTATTATTCATGTTTTGGGTATTTTTCTTTTCATTATATATAATTTCATAATAAAAAAAAATAATATATATATAATTAATGAAACTTTTATGTGATGAGTGTGGAGAGGGGTGAGTAGTGCGAGGGTTTTGTTTTTATATATAGATTTTTTATTTTTTTTTTAACTTATTATTGTTTTGTCAATTTTTTTTTGTTATATATAATTTCAAATTTTAAAAAAAATAAAAAACAGTTAAAATGCAACTTGTATGTGATGAGAGTAGAAAGAGGGATGGGTTGTGCAAGGATTTTGTTTTTATAATTTTTTAAACTTACTATTATTGTTTTGTCAATTTTTGTTTTTGTTATATATAATTTCAAAATAAAAAAAAAAAAAATAAATAAATAAAAATGCAACTAGTCTTTGTATTAGTTAGTTTTGCATTAGTTTTTTTTCATTATGTATAATTTCAAAATAAAAATAAATAAATAATACAAAATTAATAATAATGTAACTTGTGTAACCTGAGTGTTGCGCGAGGGTTTTGTTTTTATTTATTTTAAATTATTATTTATGTATTGTGTATTTTTTGTCTGTTTTGTTTTTGTTATCTATCATTTAAAAAGAAATAATTTATTAATTAAAAATGCAACTTGTATGTGATAAAAGTGGAGAGAGGACGGGTTGATCAAAGGTTTTGTTTTTATTTATTTTATTAATTATTATGATTATGTTTTTTGTTTGTTTGACTAGTTTTGTTTTCGTATACTTTCAAAACTGCTCCTAAAAAAAAAAAAATGTACAAGAGAAATGTATGCAACTGTTTTTGTAAGTGATCTCGCTGTTTGAAACATCAGCCTGAACATTTGTGTGTTCTGACACTGGCCGAGTGCAGCACTGCGCAGATAAACAGCCCTTTTACTAGCAGCATTACATCATCCTCTAATCTGAAATAAGAGCTTCAGATTAGGCCAGTGGGTTACTCTGCATAACAACCTCATATAATCACAGTATTTCACATGAAGTAGCAATGTAAAAGTGACGCAAAACTGACTCTTGTGAGCTTTAACCCTTCCAGACCTAAGAGCATTGTTAGTATATTTGTCCTCACCTGAATTTTTTTCTTAATTTTGCATTTAAAACTCCCCCTTTTACACCCTAATGAAGTGTTATACTTTTTTTTTTTCAGTACAACCTGTTATTTCACAATCTGCATGCTGTAGTTGCGTCATATGGCTGTAATAAAAGCTATTGGACCAGAAATACAAACACTCAAACACAAACTCTTTCATACAAAACACACAGCAAACATGTATAAACAACTTTTTGGTTATAAAACATACTTAATTTAGAAAGAACTACACTTAGACCGGCTTTATCAATTGTCACGAACATAGTCGCTCAGAGCAGTCAACCATTTTGACTCACTACACTCTTTGGCTCGCAGTGACCGACAGTACCGGATACGATACTGTTGGTCTGGAAGGGTTAAGTAATGTTATAATGCTGTTACCACATCAAAAACATACCTACAGTTGTGTTTTGTTTCATTCACATGTTTAACTAAACCTTTATTATTAGTTATTTAATTTAAAATCTACCTTTTACTTTTTGTTGGGTAGAGATTGGCAATTCCAGATCTGAAATTATCCAGTTGGTTCTAGTGAAGGTGTATGGAGTTTAAAAACACAGTGGAGCTCTTCCTGTTACATCACCACATGACATCACAAGGTGGAACAGAGTCTAAATGTGCAGGGTTTGTGTGTTAAACATGTGTGAATGAAACAAAATGCAACTCCTGGTATGTTTGTGATGAGAAATAGTGGTGTGCAAAACTACTGAAATATCAATATATCGTATCATTTAATGTGATGATACAGTATCGATATCGTGGGCTGCTGTATCGATATATCGTCAAGAGTAGTTTTTGGTTTATTTTACAAAATTATTTTCTTACAGAGCTACAGTTTTGTTGTTTGTTCAGAGGAAGGAAATTCATTTATGTGACACATTTGACATTTTCACTGTTTTGACGACTAAAATGTTTGTGTTTCATATGAACTTTGCACAAGAAGTGGTTTAACAAAGACTTTTAGTATCACAGCCATGATTTATACATTATTTTTCTTGAACTGTATCAAATCAATTTGAAATATATCATATCAAATCGTAAGCTCACTGTATCAGAGTTGGGGACTTGCAAGTTGTGACTGGGAATTGGACTTTTTTTTAGGACTTGAGACTTGACTTGATAAAAATAAATAAGACTTGGGACTCAACTTGGACTTGAAGGTTAATGACTTGGGTCTTGACTCGAACTTGAGGCCTGTGACTTGAGAAGCACTTTTAAATCTGAATTCTTTGTATTCTGACCGTAATGATTCACACTAAGATCATTTCAAGACATTTAAAAATGAAAAATTAACACTTCTACAACTTATATACTCTATAAATACTGTAAATATAATATGATTTTTTAAGTACAATTTGTCTTAAAAGTCATATAAATTGCAAAAAAAAGCTATATTTGGTACTTTGGTTTAAAGACTTGAAATGACTTGAAACTCAAAGCAGACGACTTGGACTTGACTTTGACTTATGGGCCAGTGACTCAAGACTCGACTTGCACTTGCCTGTCTTTACCTTGGGACTTGACTTGGACTTGAGGTCAAAGACTTGAGACTTACTTAAGACTTGCAAAACAACAACTTGGTCCCACCTCTGAGTATCGTATCGGCAACTTCTTGATGATCCCCAGCTCTAATTACGACATAGATCAGAAAATAGCGTAATATGGGTCCTTTAAAGATGTGCTACTAAAACGCTCTGTGATCTGTAAACGTGAACATTAACGGGTGAACACGGATATATTTCCTTGTTTTGTCGAGCTTTTACACCTGAGGACAGACTCACAGTGAACAGAAAAGAGGACAGTATTGAGAACAAGCCAGTTCCACAGCAGCACTGCGACAGATGCATCAGAGACTCCAGCAGGACGTAAACAGTCCACTTACTCAACTCCTGCAATGTTTTGACAGCAAATGTAATCCAATTTTACACTCACATGGCAACAAACAATAGCACCAGCCTGGAACTTTACTGCAATGCAAACAATTAACGTTAGGATTTTGTCATTTTAGCTGAAGCAAACCTATGATGCAAAATCAGCTTTCTTCAGATTTAACCATCGTATACTTGGTTCTCCCTCTCGTTTGCTTTCTTGGAGTTGTTTTTGGAGTGATTCATGCATGTTTGCGCAATCTTTAATCAATTATTGTTAGGGGTGGGACAAGACAGAATTCTCAAAAGATGAGACTAGACAAGAGATAAGGTCCACGAGATCGAAACAAGGCGAGATTTTGATATGAACTGTAATACGTAAATTGCGGTGTCCAGTTCACAGTTTTAGCCTTTACATTTTTAGATATTTTATTGAATACTTTTGCCTTACTTTTGTCCTTTTTCCACTGCTCTTTGGAACTACGGCTTCTCAAAATGTTTACTCACCAATTTTTTTTTCCAATCCAAATGTAAACACGAGATCTTGTTCCATCCCTACTTACTGTCAATCCCCGTTTTCATCATCATTGGAATACGTCCACTGCTCTGTACTAACTTCATTTTATTTTCTTTATCGATGAGAAAATATTGATGCTTGCCAACGTCACGACCCTCATAGTCATTTTCAAGAGACAGATTTCCGTATTGATTACACTGTACTTTTCCAAGAAATATCCAAAAGGTTCACAAATGTTGAACCTGCTCTTTTCTATTAGTGACTAGACCCAAGAACTCACTGTATTACAACATAAATTTACATTTTAACAGCATTAAATCAAGTTGTCCCCCCACCTGTATTTTTATTATTGACCTATACAACTTATTCCGCCCCACCCACACACTTTTTTTCTCTAAATGATTCTAAACCAAGCTTTTATCTGGTGGCACATCCGGTTAAACCTGAATCCCAAATCATGTCAATAGAGAATTTGGGAAACATTTTGCATTTTAAATATGACATAAAGTCTTTTCATTTGGGTAAAATGTTCAGTTTTCATGTGCACCAACCAGAGGTGGGACCAAGTCGTTGTTTTGCTCGTCTCAAGTAAGTCTTTTCCCTCAAGTCCGAGTCAAGTCCCATGTCAAATAGAGGCAAGTTCAATCGAAGTCTCAAGTCACTGGCCCATGAGTCCAAGTCAAGTCCAAGTCGTCTGCTTTGCGCTCCAAGTCATTTCAAGTCTTTAAACCAAAGTACCAAATATAGCTTAGACTTTTGCAATTTATATTACATTTTAAGCTAAATTGTACTTTAAAAGTCATGGTATATTTTTGGAGTATTTATACAAGAGTTAAAGAAATGTACATTTTTCCTTTTTAAATGTCTTGACAAGATCTTAGAGTGAATCATTATGGTCAGAGTACATAGAATTCCAATTTAAAAGTGCTAAATAACAGTTATTTTGTCTGCACTGAAATGGAAGGATCATGTTCTTTGTAGTTTTCCCTCTGTTTTACTGTGTTGTACTGTATATTACTATAAGACATGTGTGGACACCATATCACAGTACAAGCCCCAAGTCATTGACCTTCAAGTCCAAGTCGAGCCCCAAGTCTTAGTCCATTTAATCAAGTCAAGTCTCAAGTCCTAAAAATAGTCTCTCCAGTCTGACTTGAATCCAAGTCACAACTTGCAAAGTCCCCACCTCTGGCACCAACATGTCACATTGCATAGATTCTCCGGAGGCTTTAAAACGGTTTTATCCGTGTCCATATTGAACTTATTTGCTGTCAAGATCGGCCCCAGACAAAATAATAGGGCTGGGTATCATTACGAAGCCGCCGATACGATACCTCGATACAAAAACCACAATATGATACATATCTCGATTCAGTGCTTTTTTTTGGTTCGATACGATATATTTCAAATCGATTTGATACGTTCACTAAAAAATTATGGCTAAATCATGGCTGTGATACTAAAAGTCTTTGTTAAACCACTTTTTGTGCAAAGTTCATATGAAACACAAACATTTTAATCATCAAAACAGTGAAAACGTCAAATGTGTCGCATAAATTATTTTTTTCCCTCTGACCAAACAACAAAACTGCAGCGCTGTAACGAAATAATTAAGTAAAATATACCAAAAAATAGACTTAGCGATATATCGATACAGCGTTCCCCGATATTGATACTGTATCATTACATTAAACAAGACGATATATCGATATTTTGGTATTTTTGCACACCCCTACAAAATAATACAACCTGAATGACGGCGGGCCCACAGCAACTTCCCGAATAAGGTGGATAAAATGTTGTGATGTCTGAAACTCGGCTATAGAAAGAGCCGACAGCTACACGGCTCTTTGTTGTGATGAAGTTTATGGCGACACAGTTTTCTATAGTGGAACTTAGTGGACTTGTGTTTTAAGTTGTTTCTTCAGATGAATATTGCGATTTTAAATGTGCAAATTATAACATAATGATCCACGGGTGTCACAGGTTATAACTATAGAGCAGAACCAAGCACAATACGATTTATTTAATATCACTTTTTATAAACCATTACAGAGAAATCTCTTCAGGAATCTGCCATTTTAGTTTCAACAAATCCCTAAACAAATCACAGTCTGCTTTGCTTTCCAAATTCTAATATATTCACTTGTCAAAAAGAGAGAGACACACACAGATCCTTCAGGCTCAGAGAGTATACAAACGCTTGTTGACCAAAACCTACTTGCTACCGTCTCCGGACCATCTGGCTTTTGAATCAGTTTGACTTCCGACAGCCCCAATGCAAAGTGCAGCTGGGCCCTTCACTTCCAGGCCCCTCCACAGGCTCGCAGGGCTGTAGGGTTCAAACAGATCTGGCTAAAGATCATTCTCAAAGACAGTGAACATAAAAACGTACAGTAAACGGGCTGACACGTTAATACGGCAATATGGAAAACCCCTGAATACAAAATGGATGGACAGTGAACACAACCAAGCTTGTAGTATAAAGTCCAAGGAATTATAACGAGCCCCATGTAACTATCAAAAGGTGCATTGTGTAACTTTTTTCTGGTGGAAGGTCCATCAAACGTTCTTCTCCGTGCAGATGTTATTGCTTTACGTTCTTTTTTTCAGACCAAGATAGACGTTATTGCTTTGTCTGGAATGTTTCACAGTACGGCATTAAACCTTTCTATCTTCATGGAGACCAAACCAGACCAAGTTACAGGTCAGATCTGTGAAGAGGTGTCAGAATTCCAGTTTTTCTAGGTATTTTTGAGCTATAAATAAATGTAAAGTAGAGCTGTTTAATGTCACACTGTGGGATATTCCAGGCAGAGCAATGACATATCCAACTAGGGATGTGCAAAAATATTGAAATATTGATATATCGTATCGTTTAATGTGATGATACAGTGTCGATATCGTGGGCTGCTGTATCGATATATCACCAAGAGTATTTTTTGGTATATTTTACTAAATAATTTTGTGACAGCGCTACAGTTTTGTTGCTTATTTAGAGGAAGGAAACTTGTTTATGTAACGCACTTGACATTTTAAAATGTGATTAAAATGTGTGTTCAGTGCTTCCCACAGAAAATTGGTTAGGCAAGGCAGTGCAGCGGAAAAAGTGAGCCACACAGCCATGATTAAGCCTTTTATTTTTTACTGAATCATATCAAATTTGAAATATATTGTATTGAACCGTATTGAATCGAAAGTGCACTGAATCGAGATATGTATCGTATCGTGGCCTATGTACCGAGGTATGTATCGTATCGTGGCCTATGTATCGAGGTATGTATCGTACCGTGGCCTATGTACCGAGGTATGTATCGTATCGTGGCCTATGTACCGAGGTATGTATCGTATCGTGGCCTATGTACCGAGGTATGTATCGTATCGTGGCCTATGTACCGAGGTATGTATCGTATCGTGGCCTATGTACCAAGGTATGTATCATATCGTGGCCTATGTACCGAGGTATGTATCGTATCGTGGCCTATGTACCGAGGTATGTATCGTATCGTGGCCTATGTACCGAGGTATGTATCGTATCGTGGCCTATGTACCGAGGTATGTATCGTATTGTGGCTTATGTACCGAGGTATGTATCGTATCGTGGCCTATGTACCGAGGTATGTATCGTATCGTGGCCTATGTACCGAGGTATGTATCGTATTCGTGGCCTATGTACCGAGGTATGTATCATATCGTGGCCTATGTACCGAGGTATGTATCGTATTGTGGCTTATGTACCGAGGTATGTATCGTATCGTGGCCTATGTACGAGGTATGTATCGTATCGTGGCCTATGTACCGAGGTATGTATCATATCGTGGCCTATGTACCGAGATATGTATCGTATCGTGGCCCATGTACCAAGGTATGTATCGTATCGACAACTTCTGAATGATACCCAGCCTTTATATCCAACAAATAGCTGATGGACCCTCCACCAGAAAAAGTTGCACAATGCGCATTTAAAAGACTTTAATTTAACTTTTTTACAAATTCAAATCGAACAAAATTCAAACTTTAATCGTTATATTTTTGGGTGCCTTGGACTTTTTGGACTTCGCTTTTCACTCCATCACAGCAAGTTTTTCTACTATCAGCTTGGTCATTTTGCCTTTGTTATTTTAGCTTCTGAGCTTTGTCCTTGAGGAGCACCTGTTGTGGACTTTTAACTAAGATAAAATCCCCTGAAGCCCTCACTTACTCCCTCTGTGTTTTTATAAAATGGATCGCTTTACTTGGCTGAGAATTACAAGAAAATAAGGACACTGGAGATACTGGAGATATTAGTGGTCTGTCCTTCCTACCACATGTTTCAATAGTATCTGGTCTGCGTATCAGTATTTTTGACAACCTTAGTCAGTATTTCCTGAACATGTGAGACAGGCCTCTACTTTGACTGTGTAAACCTCGACTCAAAACTCTTTTGTTTAGTTGTATAACATAACTGAAAGGGTTTTATTCCACACTCTTTTCTTTTAATGTAGATTTTATGATGATTATTTATGTTTTGATTTGTTTGTATTGTGATTTTGGTGTCTTTTTTATTCTGTAAAACACTTTGAATTACTTTGTGAACAAACTGCGCAATACAAAATAAAACTGCCTTGTGTACAACCCAAGACCCGGGGCCTAAACATGGCCGCCCATTCAACTAATTTCTCTTTCCTCGCCTCCTTGTCTCGCTTCTCCTCTCTTTGATCCTCCATTTTTCAGCTGTCAAACAAATGTGTCATATTAATTGGTGTCCCAAAGAAAACTACGGAAGGAAGGAGTAAACCTGAGGGAGGCTTCAGGAGGAGACATCAAATAAAAGAATCAAACTTTATTAGTCTCAGTGAGGAGTTTATATCCTCTCTCCGCCCTGTGTCTCCTCTGTGGGCGGGACTTGTTCACCCATTTCCTGCAGAATCAGGGAGTGGAATCAAGGAGAAGGAAGCGAGGAAAGAGAAATGAGACGCGGCCAGTGGTGCATGTCTCTAGTTTAACCTTTAGTGTCTAGGTATGTCTATTGGCTTTCCTACCCAGCGACCATGTGCAGTAGTGTTCACGAACTACGACTAGGGGTCTGCAAAAACATTGAAATACCGATATATATCATATCGTTTAATGTGATGATACAGTACCGACATTAGGGACTGCTGTATCGATATATCGCCAAGAGTATTTTTTTTCCTAAATTATTTTGTTGCAGCGCTACTGATTCATCAGCCGGTTTCACTTTGTGGAAACCGTC
The DNA here is from genome assembly GCF_026225935.1 of Boleophthalmus pectinirostris. Classification (NCBI taxonomy): domain Eukaryota; kingdom Metazoa; phylum Chordata; class Actinopteri; order Gobiiformes; family Gobiidae; genus Boleophthalmus; species Boleophthalmus pectinirostris. The sequence continues at coordinate 37,415,961 of NW_026571152.1, read as the reverse complement.
TGACCTCCTAGCATTAGGATTTCTTCGCTCAACAGTAGGTGTTTTTTTTTATTTAACCAGTTGCTGCTATTTGGTCGTGACTTATGTAATGCGCCAAATCCTGTAGGACACAGGTGTCAAACATAAGGCCCGGGGGCCAGATCCGGCCCTCCAAGACTTTTAATGTGGCCCTTGGGTGATTTCTACTAAAATATTTTAATTATATTTTCTATTAAAATATTGGTCATTTTCTGTGGTGTTGATCACAGCAGCATCTCTGCACGTGGCCCCTCCCACCAGAGCAGCACAAATGAAGACTTGTCTCTTTCCAAACGCTCTTAAAGGACGATCGTTTTGACTGTTGACCGTGACACCCTCATCAACAAAATGTCAAAAATGAGAAAAGTGGAGCCGAGTGCAGGATTTTCCAAGAAAAATTGACTTATTACATACAAGTTCATGTTAAAACATTGTGTTGAAATTGAATTTTTCTTAAAGTTTCAGGTTGTTCATAATATTATAAACTTATAATAAGAAAGAGTTCATCAATTAAAAAAGATTTCTGTAATAGATTTGTGTTTCTCTGCACAAATATTTGAACTTATTGTTATTTTTGGGGTATATATGACATGAGTTTTCTGATCCGGCCCCTTTGAGATCAAAGTTGGTTGGATACGGCCCCCGGACCAAAATGAGTTCGACACCCCTTCTGTAGGAAGAAGGGCAATAACGTCTTTCCCCTTGATAAAATTCACCAAACATTCTCTTTGTTCCGGCTTTAAATCCTCGATCTTGGGAATTGTTGCCAACACAGAATGCCTTCGTCTACATACATCTTGACCACTTTGTTTACTGTTGTGAGGTTCAACAAAAGGGACCCAGACAGGCGCTTGAGTTTGACGTCATGGCTTCACAGCTCTTTGCTGATTGGTCGGTGCGCGGTCTACAACTTCCAGGGTTCTTGCAAACCGTCTAGTGTATTCTGATTCCTGACCTAGTCGCTGGAGAGTAAAGAAATTGAGTGGGCACTAGGTGGCACCAGCTTGGCTTTGTTTAGAGGAAAGAAACTCTATGCAAAACATTTGACATTTTCACTATTTTGATGATTAAAATGGTGTGTTTCATATTTACTTTGTACAAGATATGGTTTAACAAAGACTTTTAGTTTCACAGCCATGAGTTAGTCTTTATTTTTTATTAACCATATCAAAATCAACCCCCAAAACCTGTTTATATCAGCTGACCAGACACGTCACAGCAACATCACACGACCACTCTGAGGAAAACTGCTAGTGAGCAGTCGAAACTGAAAGTGCACTATCGAGAAACGTATCATATCATGGCCTGTGTATCGAGGGATGTATCGTATCGGCAACTTCTTAAAGATACCCAGCCTTACATGTGACCTTTCTAACTGAGGATGTAACAATAATCGAAATTTTGTGATATTGTTTCGTCAAAAGTCTTACAAAAATATCGTGGGCCATCACAATATATCAAATCACACGTTTATTTGCTTAAATTCATTGTTATGGTGCAGCAATAGCTAAAAAACAGAGGGAACTACATAGACCATGATCCTTTGTGGTGTTTCAGTCCAATCTACAGCTGAAATAATGATTAAAAACCACTTTTAATCTTAATTATTTGGATTATTATGAGAGAAAAGTAGTATGTTCACAGTTTTGTTAGACTACATAAAATATCAAAATAAATATCATACTGTGAGATGCATTTTGTGAAAATATCGTATCGAGCGAATTGGATATCGTTACATTCCTTGTTCTAACCAATCAGAGGAAGAGTAAATTTTATGATCTGAAAATGGGTAAAAATTGGCACAAAATTTGACCTTTTTGAAAACTGTAGATGTCCTGTCAGCTAAACAAGAACAGTTTGTGATTACATTTCGCTCTATAGGAAAAAAGCTTTCCGGGCAGGAGGAATTTCACTAAGTCCAGCCAACTCGAAACCGCTCCAAACCAACAATACCCTCCAGTTATTTTAATATCTCCATGGTACCACCTCTGCCCGACTGTGCCAAGATATTGTCCCTGCTGAACAATGTGGACAACAGACCTGCTCGAATTTCTTCCAAAAATGTAATAGAAATCCAACATATTTCTTCAAACTGTACAAGCTTTATTTGCAAATAATCCACAGATCTAGATCTCAAATATTTGCCTTTGTTTGATCTTGGAGCTGCACTAAACAAAGATGCACTGAACGATAAAAGGGATCAGATTCTGATTTGATTTGCGTCACCATATCGCCCAAGTCTACCATCACAAAACAATTATCCCAAAACAATCCATGTATTATTCGTTCATTCATTTTTCAAAATAAAACCAAAACAGAAAAACATAACAATTAGTTTTGGGGTTTTTTCAGTTTTCGATTTTGTGTTTGAATGACTGACTTAAACTGCGATGCCGACCTGAACCAGGACTGAGACTGGGACTGAGACCGGGACTGAGACCAGGACTGAGACCCAGACCAGACCAGGACTGAGACCGGGACTGAGACCGGGACTGAGACCGGGACTGAGACCGGGACTGAGACCCGGACCAGACTTGGACCAGACCAGGACTAAGACCGGGACTGAGACTGGGACCAGACCGGGACTGAGACCGGGACTGGGACCAGGACTGAGACCGGGACTGAGACCGGGACTGAGACCGGGACTGAGACCGGGACTGAGACCGGGACTGAGACCGGGACCAGACCAGGATTGACAACGGGATCTGGTTTAGACCTAGTTTACTCCTGGTTTTAGTCCTGGGATCAGTCCTGGTTCAGTCCTAGTCTCAGTCCCGGTCTCAGTCCCGGTCTCAGTCCCGGTCTCAGTCCCGGTCTCAGTCCCGGTCTGGTCCTGGTCTCAGTCCTGATCAGTCTACGCAGACATCGCAGTTTAAGTCACAGAAACAGGAAATGGCTATATCTTTATCTATTTTTTAAACACAAAATCAAAAACTGAAAAAACAAAACGTTACCTGTTTTGTCATTTCGGATTTGGAGACAAATAATGAAGAAAATAGTTGTTTTTATCATATTCTTATTTTTTGGTTTTATTTTGAAAAACAAATGAACAAATGATGGACAGATTCAAAACAATACAGAAAAAATTCATACAATATTTTGAAATGCTCTAGGAAAAAAAAAAAAAAACTTCTTCTGATTATTGTAGTTAAACATGGACAAGCCTAAGAAAAATGCTCAAAGTCAAAAGCAAAATGACGACTGATGACTTTATGTTTTGACACAAAATACAAGTCATGAGAATTTTTGCTGGAAGGTCCCATCAGTTCAGCCAATATCCTGCTTGGGCCTATTTACTGGCAGGTTTAGGCCTTGGAAATCTAATAATAATAATAATCATAATCATAATTATTTATTCAAAGCTATTCAATAGTGGCTTGCAGGATAAATAACAAATACACAGCACAGTTGGATCAAATTTACATCAAGTTAAACTGTGTTTTTGTGGAAAATTGCCAATGCCTGACCCTAAACTGATATCAGTTCGGTGTTTCCCACAACCTTAACAACAAGTGGCCCCCGCCTGTGGTAAATATGGGATATTGGCAGATCCTCAAGTCTAAAATATTGAATTTTAAGTACGGCTGAATTTCTCTTTTTGAATTTTTTAACTCTAAAAAAGGTGTTTGAGTTATTAATTTTAGTTTGATGATTATTTTATTTTGTTTTGTTTTATTTGTATTATAAATTTTAGTATTAATTTTTGTAGTTGAAAGTTCAAGTATTTTTGATATGTTTCAAAATCAAAATAAAAAAATTCACCTTTTAAATATTCAGCGCATATATTTTCAAGTGCTCAAACTCAATTCATTATTCATTCATAATTCTGAGTGTAAAATTTGCAGTTAAAATTTTCACAACAGAGATCCAGTCAGACTTGAGTCAATATTTTTAGGACTTGAGACTTGACTTGATAAAATAGACTTGGGACTTGACTTGGACTTGAGGCCTGTGACTTGAGAAGACTTGATGCTTCTCCTAAAAATATATATGTTCTTAGAAAATACTTTTCTCTTCACAGTTAATGCAGTGCTGTGACATGGCATCTTCAAATGTACTACAGTAACACAGTACTATGCAGTAATATACAATACAATACTGTAAAACAGAGGGAACTACAGAGAACTACATGGCAAAATAACAGCTATTTAGCACTTTTAAATTTGAATTCTTTCTATTCTGACCGTAATGATTCACACTAAGATCTTGTCAAGACATTTAAAAAGGAAAAATTTACTAAATCAATTTCTACAACTCATATATACTCTATAAGTATTCAAATATAAATACATTATGATTTTTTTAAGTACAATTTATCTTAAATTTCATACAAATGGCAAAAAAGAAAAAAATAGCATTTCTACAACTCTTATATAAATACTCAAACATAAAAAAACATGACTTTTTAAGAACAATTTAGTTTAAAATTCATATAAATTGCAAAAACCAAAGCTATATTTGGTACTTTAGTTTAAAGACTTGAAATAACTTGAAGCTCAAAGCAGACGACTTGGACTTGACTTGGACTTATGGGCCAGTGACTCGAGACTCGACTTGGACTTGCCTGTATTTGACTTGGGACTTGACTCAGACTTGAGGTCAAAGACTTGAGACTTACTTGAGACTCGCAAAACAACAACTTGATCCCACCTCTGTTCAGAATCAAAATAATTCAAACATGTTTTTTCAGCGCTAAAAAATTCAAAGTGAGAAATTCGACGTCATTTAAAATCCAAAATCTAATAAATATCAAAAAGTCCATTCTAAAACTATCCTAGAAAGGTCAGATTTTGTGTTTTTTATTCACGAGTATCTGTGTGTATCAGCGGTTATGACAGTACGAAATCCGCTGATCGATGCAAATCCTCTCGTAGAAATAAAAATCTTTTAAATGTAATGACCACAAAGGGCAAATAAAACACACACACAAAGCCTGACCTTTACCCAGATTCACTCATTTGGCTATAGTATGACTCGATTTGCATGGTGCTCCGAGCGGAGAGCACTGAGCCGCCTTATCTGGTTACTACAGACCTGCAGCCGAGGAACTAGGAAGTGTAACGTGAGAGGAGCAGGCAAAGCACACTCGGTTTATGGACTTAGCGCTGTTCAAACTAGGCTGCCATTTAAGACTAAAATAATAGCGTTCATTAAGCAAACCTGACTTTTTACGAGAAATACGGCCTCGCGAGTTTTATGGAGGCGATGAAAATTGTGAACAAGGGACCTTCTCCTCTTAAAATGCCCTGATAAGACTTTGGGACTGTTGTAATCTGTGGTGTAGTGGGGATTTTTTAAGTGGAGGTAAGTGAGTCGTGATGTTATTAACAAAACGGCGTTCATAATCATCTACAGGACATAAATGATAGGCGACAACACATGAACTAAACCAGGACTAAACCAGGTCTAAAACAGGTCTAAACCAGGACTAAACCAGGACTAAAACGGGACTAAACCAGGTCTAAACCAGGACTAAACCTAAACTAAACAGGTCTAAAACAGGTCTAAAAACAGGTCTAAAACCAGGACTAAACCAGGTCTAAAACAGGTCTAAAACAGGTCTAAACCAGGACTAAACCAGGTCTAAAACAGGACTAAACCAAGTCTAAACCAAGACTAAACCAGGACTAAAACGGGACTAAATCAGGTCTAAACCAGAACTAAACCAGGCCTAAACCAGGTCTAAAACAGGTCTAAACCAGGACTAAACCAGGACTTAACCAGGACTAAAACGGGACTAAACCAGGTCTAAACCAGGACTAAACCAGGTCTAAAACAGGACTAAACCAGGTCTAAACCAGGTCTAAACCAAGACTAAACCAGGACTAAAACGTGACTAAATCATGTCTAAACCAGGTCTAAAACAGGACTAAACCAGGACTAAACCAAGACTAAACCAAGACTAAACCAGGTACAAACCAGGCCTAAAACAGGTCTAAACCAGGTCTAAACCAGGACTAAACAAGGACTAAACCAGAACTAAACCAGGTCTAAACCAGGACTAAACCAGAACTAAACCAGGCCTAAACCAGAACTAAAACAGGTCTAAACCAGGTCTAAACCAGGACTAAACCAGGACTAAACAAGGACTAAACCAGGTCCAAACCAGGTCCAAACCAGGACTAAATCAGGACTAAAGCACGTCTAACCCAGGACTAATCTTGGACTTGAGAGAGACAGATACAGGACCCCGGGCCCATGGAGCAGGGTGTCCACAGCGCAATCAGGTGACGGCTGCCCTTAGCCCCGTGGGGCGTGGAGTTCTCCGCTGGTTCTTTCGCCTGTGGTCATCCAACAGTCTACGTGGGCGACGCTCAGTCCTTGTTCAGGTTTAGTCCTAGACTAGACCTGGTTTATTCCTGGTTTAGACCTATTTTAATCCTGGTTTATTCCTGTTTTAGTCCTGTTTTAGTCTTGGTTCAGTCCTGGTTTAGTCCTGGTTTAGGCCTGGTTCAGTTCTGGTCCCTCATGTCTCAGGTCACTATAGAACAGTCCTGCAGATTTCATGAGTCTATGCAGTTTGTTTTCATCAATGCCAAAAGCTCTGGTTTGACATTTAAGTTGTAGTTATTTTATATTTGTTTTTATTTTATATCTCACATCGGGAGAAGTGGGTGGACGGACACTACACCCCTGGTTATAATACACATTAAAGAAATAAAGATTTAAAAGTGCTTATTAAGTGTTATTTCTTCATGTAGTCTGGACTGAAACCGCAAAGGATCATGGTCTATGTAGTTCCCTCTGTTTTTTAAGATACTGCTGCACTGAAACAATTAATTCAAGCAAAGAAACTTGTGATTCGATATATTGTGATGGTCCACAATATTACTGTGAGACTTCTGACATCACAATATTTCGGTTATTGTTAGTAAAAAAATGAACCATGTTTTTTTTCTGTTGTATTTGATCAAGATTTTCAATTTTGTTTTATTTTTTCTCTTCCCAAAAACACCAAATATGGCTCTAAAAACTTAACTCCCTGAAGGCAGAGTTTTAATCACTTCCATTTAACACACAAAGCAGAGCAATTTATCCTCCAAAATGTGACATTCTCTCCAAACCAAATGCTTTTACTTGCAGGGAAATGGCTGTTATGGACCACTCAGTTAAAAGCCTCCAAAGCATTTAAAGGTCAAATATTACATAAAACCAACTCTTGAACTTTAAGTCATGTTATAATGCTGTTACCTCCTCAAACACAGACCTGGAGCTGTGTTTTGTTTCATTCACACATGTTTGAGTAACCTTTTATTATTAGTCTGTCTACATCTCCGAAGCTCAGTACGCTCTGTTCCACCTTGTGATGTCACGGAGTGGTAGTTTCCAAGTTAACATCTACCTTTTAGGGTGTAAGAAATAAACTTGACTCAGGGATATATAGTGATAGTTCATTGTACAATTCTCGAATCGATTCAAAATTTATTTTTTAAATAATATTCTTCACAAAAATTCATTAGTTACATTCACTGTTCTCATGAATAAAAAAGAAATAATTATTATATTTCATAACATTTTGTTCTCGTGAAGGTGTAGTTGACTGTATTATTATGAGAAGTAATTACTGATAAATTGCAATATGTCATCCATTGTTTTAGTATCGGGATATATCGTGATTAGGGCTGGTATCATTAAGAAGTTGCCGATAGGGATGTGCAAAAATATCGAAATACTGATATATCGTATCGTTTAATGTGATGATACAGTATCGATATCGTGGTCTGCTGTATCAATATATCACCAAGAGTATTTTTTGGTATATTTTACTAAATTATTTTCTTACAGAGCTACAGTTTTGTTGTTTGTTTAGTGGAAGGAAACTCATTTATGCAACACATTTGACATTTTTACTGTTTTGATGTTTAAAATGTTTGTGTTTCATTTGAACTTGGCACAAGAAGTGGTTTAACAAAGACTTTTAGTATCACAGCCATGATTTAGAATTTATTTTTAATTGAATCGCATCGAATCGATTTGAAATATATCGTACAGAACAAAAAGTGCACTGTATCGAGTTATGTATCGTATCATGGCCTGTGTATCAAGATATGTATCGTATCGTCAACGTCTTAATGATACCCAGCCCTAGTTGCCGATATGATACATACCTCGATACATAAGCCACGATACGATACATATCTTGATACAGTGCACTTTCGATTTGATACGATATATTTCAAATCGATTCGATATGGTTAAAAAAGAATAAAAGCTAAATCACTAAAAGTTTTTGTTAAACTTCTTCTTGTGCAAAGTTCCTATGAAACAAACATTTTACTCATCAAAACAGTAAAAATGTTAAATGTGTCACATAAATGAGTTTCCTTCCTCTAAACAAGCAACAAAACTGTAGCTCTGTAAGAAAATAATTTTGTAAAATATACCAAAAAATACTCTTGGTGATATATCGATACAGCAGCCCATGATATCGATACTGTATCATCACATTAAACGATACGATATAATAATAATAATGCACACCTCGACTACCTTTTACCTTTTGTTTAGTAGAGATTGGAAATTCTAGGGCCAAAATTATCCAAATGATTTCAGTGAAGGTGCGTGGAGTTTAAAAACACAATGGAGCTCTTTCTGTATTATCACGACATCATAAAGTGTTTTCTGATTGAAAGAAAAACATGTGTAAATGAAACAAAACACAACTCCAGGTCTGTTTGTGATGAGGAAACAACATTATAACAGAAAATATCCATAAACTGTAGTTGTAAATAAAACACAAGTTAATGCATCCAACAGCACTTGTGTCATAATCCTGTCACATGCACACACACTTTCTCTAATCTGTCAGGGGCCACTGGGCAGAGGACAGTTCAGAAGGTATTTAGCAGTAGTAGTAGTAGTAGTAGTAGTAGTAGTAGTAGTAGTAGTTGTTGCAAGTAGAGATTAGTCAATATGGGGTTTTTTTTCATGGCCGGTGCTGATAAATCCGTGTATCATTGATTCATTTGTTTTTCAAAATAAAATCAATAATAAGAAAACGAAAAGACAATTATTTTCTTCATTATTTGTCTCCAAAACCAAAATCGAAAAAACAGGTAATGATTTGTTTTTTCAGGTTTTGATTTTGTGTTTAAATGAAAAATGGAAAAAAAAACGAATAAAGGCCATTTCTCGTTTACGTGACTTAAACTGTGATGCCGGACTGAACCAGAACTGAACCAGGACTGAAACAAGACTAAACCCTTTTCAGTCCCGGTCTGGTCCCGGTCTGGTCCCGGTCTGGTCCCGGTCTGGTCCCGGTCTGAGTCCCGGTCTGAGTCCTGGTCCTGTTCCTGGTCTCAGTCACGGTCTCAGTTCTGATCCTGTCCCAGTCGCAGTCCTCGTCTCAGTCCTCATCTCAGTCTCAGTCCCAGTCTGGTCCCAGCATCAGTCCCGGCCTCAGTCCCAACCTGGTCCCGACCTGGTCCCGGTCTGGTCCCAGTCTCAGTCCTAGTCCTGTTCCTGGTCTCAGGTCTGGTCCCGGTCTCAGTCCTGGTCCCAGTCTCAGTCCTGGTCCTGGTCTCAGTCCCGGTCTGTTCCTGGTCTCAGTCCCGGTCTCTGTTCTGGTCTAAGTCCTAGTCTCAGTCCCAGTCTGGTTCCGGCCTGGTCCCGGACCTGGTTCAGTCCTAGTTCAGTCCGTATGCGGCGCAAAAGTCCGGCATCGCAGTTTAAGTCACGTAAACGGGAAACAGCCAGTTTTTTCCATTATTCATTTATACACAAAATCGAAAACTGAAATAACAAATCGTTACGTGTTTTTTCATTTTGATTTTGGAGACAAATAATGAAGAAAACAGTTGTTTTTTCATTTTCTTATTTTTGGTTTTATCTTGAAAAATGAATGAACGAATGACACACGGATCCTGATACCAACACCAGAGAGACTGAGGAGCTCTGACGATATTTTTTTTAGCTAATATGTAGGGAAGATTTTTTAGATTTTCGCCAAATTATGTCATTTTAAATTACAACAAACTCACCTCCTGTTCCCTTTTTATACCTCAAACCCTCAAGAGAGTTGTGTAATCACGTTTTGAGCAGTTATCCATTTGCATTTGAAGTAACAATTTGCTAAAAAAAATGCAAATATCTATAGGTCTGTCTTTGTATAAGTGATCTATAGTGTTCTGCAAAAGAAACGAACAGAACTATTTAAAGAAACACGCACATAGTTGAACATGTGACACGCGTCAGGTGAGAGAAGCAGCTGGAGGCCACTCCGGTCTGAACAAGCACAATATTCAAACACCAAACACAAACGGCAAAAAGACACAGAGCAGAGCGACTGAAGAGACGGCAAGAAAAACAATAAATCTAGAGTTTAGGCCCATGCCCTCCTGAAAGTGACATTACATAATTTTTTTTTTTTTTATCATAGTTTACTGGTATTTTGAAGTGACATTGCGCTGGGGGTGTTTAGCATGTATTTCTATGGTGGAATGTTCAGCTGTCACAGGGTTCCCACTCTTTTTCACTGACTACATTTCTAACTTTTTCCATGACTTTTTCATGACTAGGGGGCGTAACGATATCCAAGTCTCACGATACGATATCCAAGTCTCACGATACGTCACTGTATGAATCTCACGGTACGATATTTATTGCAATATTGTCGGAAAGCTCACAAGATGGTGGGGAGGCTCACGATTAGGGATGTAACAATATCCAAATCTCTCAATACGATATTTTCACAATATACATGTCACGGTACGAAACGTCCTTGATCAGTTTTTTTCCATTATTCATTTAAACACAAAATCGAAAACTGAAAAAAATAATCTTTTTTTTTCACTCTAGTTTTGGAGACAAATAATGAAGAAATCAGTTGTTTTTTCATTTTCTTATTTTTGGTTTTATATTGAAAAACGAATGAACAAATGATACATGGATTCTTTGTGACTTAATCTCCAACATCATAAATAGATTTAACATTTGTGGTTCATTCATAAGTTGCGATATTTCTTTCCAAAGCAGTGAATTTCCCAGAGAGTTACACAAACAATCTTAATCTCAATCTTAAACTATGACGTGCTCAAATCCCAGTGAACACAACGTATTAAAATATTATGTCCTGGTGAATGGCGGACAACAGAGCATGACAGTGTGAAATGTGACGTTATTACAGCTCCACTTGAATAAACATTTAATAGGCCGAAAGTGGTGAATAGAAGGAGCTTTGTTCCTGTTTCCAAGTAGGCCGAGAGTGGGAGACGCAAAGTTCGCAACTCATTTCTCAAAGAATTTTCCCTGTTTGTGTGTGCCAGGGGAAACTTTCATGCACATAATAACAGATAAGAGTCTGTCTACCCCACTGACTTACTGACTCACCGGAGAAACGTCAACGCTGCGTAAAAGGTCCTACATTATGAGAAATTGACTCTTGTGAGCAGTAAGTCACGTCATAACGTTGTTACCTCCTCAAAAACAGACTTGGAGTTGTGTTTTTCATTCACACGTGTTTGAGTAATCCTTTATTTTCAGTCTGTCTACATCTCCAAAGCTCAAAGTGCACCGTTCCACCCTGTGATGTCACTTTTTTATTTGTACATAATATGCAGTTATATAATTATACCTTATTTGACACCAGACTCTTGTTGTTTTTCTTACTTATTTCAAATTTATTATTACCATTTATATTGTTGCTCTTTGCTATTATAATATATTGTGATGTGTGAGCTACTGTGTCCAAAAAAAAATAATAATTGAATAAATAAATAAGTTATCAATTAATAATGTATTTTTCGGATTGTAAGTCGCACTTTTGTCATGGTTTGGGTGTTTCCTGTGGCTTATACTACACGGTGCTATTTTTAAGTTAAAATGTTCAGACTGACAGCCAGAACAAGCTCTAGTCTTGTGTGTGAGTATCTGCTGCTCCTGTTCCTCCTGTACCACTGTCACTTCACTCTACTGCGCATGTCTCCTGCAGAAAGAGCCTCTGTTCTGTCTGTGTCATGTCAGTCGATCGCACCATTACTTCTGTACATCAGAAAATTTAACATTTAAACAAACCTATAAAGACGACTGAGAAGACTGAACACAAATCCTGAAAAGAAAATCATATTTTGCTGATTACAAGCTGCAAGTAGTGAAATCCGCAGCCAAAAACGGTAATCGAGCAGCACAAAGAAAGTTTGGAGTGAGCGAGAAACTTGTGACACCGGGAAGATGCACCATGAAACTTTCCTGAAGTCACTGGATGAATCGACAAAGTCTGGACTTCAGTGACACCGAAACCATCCTGTCGGGATTCAGAAAGGCCGAAATAATTCTAACTGGAAATGCCGAGTTTGACGACAGCTACACAGAAGAGGAACGGTAAACAGAGCTCAGAACTCCACGAGGATGAAGAATTCAATAAATTTAGTGATTTGGAGTGAGATGGAGAGTTTGGTAAACTTCTTCTGTTCTGTTGTTTATGTTATAGTTTATCTGAAGAACTGTTCATATGTGATGTTAACAGTCTGTTGTTCTCTGTTCTATTGTTATTACTAGAACTTGACTTTCAAGATGAAATGTCGGTTCCCGGCCTATGATTTTATAAAATGAATTTTCCCCAAAAAGTGCAAGTTCTACTCCAGAGCGACTTATGGTCCGAAAAATACGATAGTTTCCAAGTTAAAAGCTACTTTTTACATATTGTTCAGTAGATAGTGGCAATTCTAGGTCTGAAATGATCCAGATGATTTTAGTGAAGGTGTATGGAGTTTAAAAACACAATGGAGCTCTTCCTGTATTACCACATGACATCACAACTTTAAAAACAAGAGAGTTTTCAGTTCAAATATAAACATGTGTGAATGAAACAAAACACAACTCCAGGTCTGTTTTTGAAGAGAAAACCTTTATAACAAAGCTCAGAAAATAGCGTAATATAGTCCATAGACTTAAAGGTAAACAGTGAGTCTTTTATTCTGCTTTCCCGACTGTGATTTTTTACTAGAAGGAGACTTGATTGTGATTCCAGTGTTCAAGGTTCAGTAGAGTGGCAAAATGTAAACAGTAACAGCAGCACAGACTGAGGAATGTACTTGCCACACTGACCTACTTTTGAACTGCTGGCTAAAAAAAAAAAAAAAACTGGAAAAACGTCGAGGCTAATCTTTGACTGGGCAAATTAAAAAGGAAATCAACTTACAAGTCATGTGGAAAATCTTCACATAGAAACCGGTTTGGGTAATTTGAAGCAAGGTGTGGTAAATGTTGTATTACTTTCGATGTTATAATGTTGTTTAACATTTTTTAACATGTTGTAAAATGTTTTTGTTTTGTTTTGTTTCACTCACGCATTTTAAAACACACAAACCTTGCATATTTTGTTCGTATTTCAATCTGAAAACCGAAATATCGTGATAGCGTATCGTCAATAATAAGTGTCAATAATATCGTGGCCTGTCACAATATATCGAATTACAAGTTTGTTTGTTTAAATTCACTGTTTTCTTGTTGTAATAGCTAGAGATGTAACAATAACCGAAATATCGTATCGTCAAAAGTCTCATAATATATCGAATTACAAGTCTCTTTGCTTAAAGGTTGTATAGAGGATTTTTTTAAGGGAAGAGAAATACAGCGACAGTTTTTTTACAAATGTTGTGCATGCGTGACACCACCTTCATCCTCCACAGCCTCAGTAGAAACACCTCCTCCTCCCGCCTCTTTACTCTAAAAATCTAATTTTTTTTACAGCCAGTGCGCGTTCAGAATTACTGTTGAAATGACCTGTCTAGAAATAATTTAGCAAACGACGCGTCAGTTTTTAGACCCTTCGTCCGCTTCACTCGCGCAATCGGTGGAAGGAATCTCCAAGAATCACCTCAGTTTGTCTTCGCTCCTTTTCTCCTTCTCTTCTTCTTTCAGCGACCTCAAAAACCGACTTTCTTTTGCGGCAAACTGGTCGTGGATTCTCGTCCGCCATCGCGACAAACTTTGTGAGGAAGCGACAGTTTGAAAAAGCCTCTAAGAACCGCTGCATAAACCACGTGATCCCTGCATCCCGACGAGTCAATTACACTAGAAACGTAGGGAGTTTGATTGATGACCTGACAGCCAATAGGTAAACAGGCAGCCTCGTTTTCTATTGGCTGATGTTTATCTGGCCTCAACACGTCCACAGTTGATACATTTTCATTCTTTTTTTTTGGTCATCGTAATTACAAGGCTGCTGCGTCTCTGTAATGGTATTTTAAACTTTCATTGACAATTTGAAACAAAAAAAAAAATCCTCCATACAACCTTTAAATTAAGAGTTATGGTGCAGAAATAGCTAAAAAAAAAAACACAGAAAGAACTACAAAGACCATGATCCTTTGCTCCATTTCAGTGCAGATTACAAGAAGAAATAACAGTTGTAAGCACTTTTAAATTCTTTGGATTAAGTCTTGTCAAGGCATTTTAAGAGGAAAAAGTCGCATATTAACAGTTTTGTTTGCCTCCACAAAATATCACAATAAATATCGTACCGTGAGAAGTATATCATGAAAATATTGTACCGAGAGATTTGGATATTGTTACATCCCTAATTGTGAGCTTTCCCAGGATATCACAATTAAATATCATATTGTGAGGTTCATACCGTGACGATATCGTATCGTGAGACTTGGATATCGTTACACCCCTAGTAGGCACAGCTTATGAACTTCAGAAACTACATATCCCACGATTCATTTCAGCGCAGACAACATGAAAATATATGTTTTTTACTTGAATTCTTGGGATTATGACAGAAATAATTCACATCAAAATCTTGTCAAAGAATTTTAAAAACGAAAAAGTGTCCTATCATTTATATTAGCCTCTAAATATCGTACCGTGAGATGTATGTCGTGATAATATCGTACCGAGAGATTTGGATATCGTTACATCCCTCGTAACAGCTAAAAAACATAGAACATGATCCAGACAACATGAAAAAATATCTTTTATATCTTAATTCTTTGAGTTATGACAGGAATGATTCACACCAAAGTCTAGGTCAAGATATTTTAAAAACAAAAAGTGGCATTCTACAATTCTGTTAAATTCTCCAAAATATTGTAATAAATATCGTACGGTGAGATTTGGATATCGTTACATCCCCCCACACACCTTTACTAGAATCATTTGGATCATTTCAGACCTCAAATTTCCAATCTCTAATGAACTAAAGGTAAAACTGACCTAAGTTAACTTGAAAACTACCAACACTATGACATCACAAAGAGGAACAGAGTATTTTGAGCTTTGGAGATGTAGACAGACTAATAATAAAGAGTTACTCAGACATGTGTGAATGAAACAAAACACAAGTCCAGTTCTGTTTTTGAGGAGGTAACAGCATTATAACATGACTTAAAGCTCACAAAAGTAAACTTTTTCTAAGCAGTGTTGACGTTTCTTTACTCAAACATGTAAGAATATTTAGTTGTGCAAATTAAATTATGTAATTAACTATGTGAACGTTCAATTATCAGTTCTGATACGCCAAATCTTTGGGCTGTTGTAAACTCTTAATAAAATAATAAAGAGTATAATAATAATGCTTCTATCAGCTGATACGCTAACTTAATTGATTTTTCAGGAATACTTTAGTCATCACGGTAATGTTGTGTAGAGTTCAGAGTCCAGAGATCAGAATTACTCAAGCGCAGGTTAATGACCATTTAAGGGAGTTGTTGCACTGTGTAACTTTCCATAAAGTCTCCATGGAGATGTTATTGCTTTCCCTGGAATGTTCCATGCTCAATTTCATTTCTCTCCAGCGACTAGGTCAGGAATCAGAATACACTAGACGGGTCGCAAAAACCCCGGAAGTGTGAGTTTGGGCACCAGCCAATCAGCGAAGAGCCATATATTCTGTGTCGGCAATGATTCCCGAGATCGAGGATTTAAAGCCGGAATTAATTAATTGCCCTTCTTCCTGCGGGATTTGGGAAAAGTTTAATATACCAGTTCACCCCATTAGCGTCGCATTACATACATTACGACCAAATAGCAGCGATTGGTTAAATTAATAAAAGTACCCGCCTACTGTCGAGCGAACGAATCCTAATACTGCGAGGTCAGACGGTTTCCACAAAGTGAAATCGGCTGATGAATCCGACTAATTTCTACTGCTCAAAAACACAACAATTCCTTCTGTGAATAGGGATGACTCTCCTCAGATCTGACTTAACCTGCTTGTCTTCCTCGTGATAAATAGTTTAGTTTAAAGGTGCACTACGTAACTTTTTGGTTGGGGGTCCGTCAACTTCTTGTTTCTATGGATATGCAATTTCTCTGTCCGGAATGCTCCACAGTGTGACATTAAGCAGCTGTACCTTTATAGGGACGCAACAATAACCGAAATATCGTGATATCGTATCATCAAAAGTCTCAGAACAATATCGTGGGCTGTCACAATATATCGAATTACAAGTTCCTTTGCTTAAATGCATGGTTTTATCGTAGCAACAGCTTATCAACATCGGGAACTACATATCCCATGATGCAGTTCAGCGCAGACAACATGAAGAAATATGTTTTTTTACTTGAATTTTTGCGATTATGACTGTAATAATACACAGCAAAATGTTGTCATGGTATTATAAAAGCAAAAAAAGTGTCCTATCTACAATTATATCAGCTTCTCCAAAATATCGAAATAAATATCGTATCGTGAGATGCATATTGTGATAATATTGTACCGAGAGATTTGGGTATTGTTGCAGCCCTAGTACCTTACATTTATTCCATTACAGGTGGCTTTATTGCTCAAAAATACCTAGAAAAACAGGCATTCTGACTGAGCAGGGTCGCCTCTCCACAGATCTGACCTGTAACTTGCTCTGGTTAGGTTTCCATGAAGACAGAAATGTTTAATACTTCCATTGCAAACATTCCAGATGAAGCGATAACATGTCCGTGGAGAAAAGCGCTTGACAGAACCTCCAGCCGGAAAAGTTGCACAATGCGTCTTTATCTGATGTGAGATGTAGTTTACGTTGCCAAAAACTAACACTGGAGATGAGTCAACCCCAGAGCCAGACTTGTGGTCCAGCTGCCCGTGACGCAGCAGGAGCAAGTCTATAGTGGACTTCCTTCGCTCTGTTCTCTCAGTGTTTTTCAAATCCGTGGTGTTTTGCAAAGCCCCAGGCAAAACCACGGAACAGCAAGGAAATTATGAAAGAAAGCTGTAGCGAAAAGAAAAATCCAGACTATAGCCATTGTAAAAGAGTCTCATGTTTTTTTTAAAGGTCCTATATTACGCGCAATTGACTCACTTATGACCCACTTTTATTCTCTGGCTTTTAACACTGTGTGAGTTGTGTGGTCCTGTGTGTCCTTTATTTTATTTATTGGTGTAACAATATCCAAGTCTCACGATACGATATCGTCACGGTATGAACCTCACAGAACGATATTTATTGCGATACCGTGGGAAAGCTCACGATATGGTGGGGAGGCTCACGATTAGAGATGTAACAATATCCAAAATCTCTCGGTACAATATTTTCACGATATACATCTCACAGAATGATTTATTGCGACATTTAAAACTGTTAATACGTTACTTTTTCCTTTAAAATGCCTTGACAAGAGTTAATCCAAAAAACTGAGATTTAAAAGTGCTTAGAACTGTTATTTCTTCTTGTAGTCTGCACTGAAATGGAGCAAAGGATCATGGTCTTTGTAGTTCTCTCTGTCTTTTTTTTTTGCTATTGCTGCACCATAACTCTTAATTTAAGCAAAGAGACTTGTAATTCGATATATTGTGACAGTCCACGATATTATTGTGAGAACTCTGACGATACGATATCACAATATTTCGGTTATTGTTACATCCATATTTATTTTATTTACTGTATTTTTCGGACTATAAGGTGCACTTAAAATCCTTTCATTTTCTCAAAAATCAACAGTGTGCCGTATAATACAGACCTCGAACCGATTTTATGTGGTACATGGCACTCAGATCTCTCTCAAAATGTTTCAGTACGACTTTGGTAAACTACGGAGCCGCACCGCTTGATGGATTGTCGGAGGATTATGGCTACTGCAGCCTGGAGCCTCATGGACTAAAGGGTGAAGTATAGTTAGGCATTGACTCAACACACACTGCCACAATTGCCTTGTCGCCATCGTTTTTGATTTATGGATCTGCGTCGAGGTTTATGCACTGCAAAGTAATTCATCACCACAACTCTAGGAAGCCAGGATTTAAAACTGGCATTTGTGTATAGCAGGGGTCAGCAGGGAGGAAACGCCGGGCGAATTACGCCACGATCTGCCAATGGATCGTGGACGCCTTGACTAAGGATCAGTCTCAAGTGTCGTCCGTTTGTTTCGCTTAATGCGACTTATAATCCAGTTCAACTTATGTATGAAAATAGACGAGAGAATTCAACATTATTGATATTGCGCCTTTTAATCTGGTGCGTCCGAAAAATATGGTATTTACTGCTATTTTATGATTTTAATGTTTTTACTTTTATTTGATTTTACTGGTTTTATTGTTTCAGGACTGGTATGACCAAATTTTCGCCATTTGCCTTTTTGTTGTCTCCATTTTACGATCTCTGTGCAGCACTTTGGAAACTACTTTGTTTCTAAAATGTGCTATAGAAATAAAGTGGGTTTGGAACTGGATTTAGTTCATAATAAGAGGCTGACAATTCCAGGGGTGAAATTATCCAAATGATTCCAGTAAAAGTGTATGGAGTTTAAAAACACTGTGGAGCACTTCATATATCACTACAGAGTGTTTTCAGTTGGAGAGAGAAACTCAGCCTAAATATGCAGGATTTGTGTGTTAATTATGTGTGAAAGAAACAAAACACAGCTCCAGGTCTTGTGAAGGGAAAAAAAACATAATAACGTACATCAGAAAATAGCATAATATGGGCCCTTCAAATTACTCCAGCCTTGAGAGCCACCCAGAAGTGTTATTCACAGCTCTCTTATTTACTTTGTGTTGTTTGGGTTTACGCACACTGCACTGACAACTCCAGGAAACAAACAAGGCGGATTAGCCCAAACCTTCAATTTCACAACTTTGTCATAATTTCAGAGTTTAGTTTAGTTATAAATAATTACTGTGAGAAGAAACATGACCAATACATGAACAGGCCGACATCACCATTCCATGTTTTTTTTTTTTTTTTTTTTTTTTTTTTTAATGGAATGAAACTTGGTTGTAAAATGGTCAAGGGTCAAATTTTTATAGACAGGGTTCCCACTCTTTTTCACTCACAAAATTTCCATGACTTTTAATTACCTAAAGTGAATTTTCCATGACTTTACGGCATCTACACATGCAAAATTGATCATATTTCAGAACTAAATATGAAATGAAACTCTTTCCACTCACCTTATGGTTTGGTTTTTTAGTTTTTTTAACATTCAAAATACTGTCAGTGCATTTATTGTCGTCTCTTTTAAACAAAAAGGTGCAGACATTCAGAAATAATCATAATAGACAGAACGCTGGAGTTGCATGAAAGAGATACTAAAATTCCACGACTCTCCCAAAACGTTCATAGAATTTACAAAATTCCAAGACCTTTTCAGGACTGGAAAATTACGTTTTCAATTTCCATGACTTTTCCAGGATTTCCATGACTGTGGGAACCCTGAATATAGCACCTTTCCATCTTTAAGACACTCAAAGCTCT
This sequence comes from Boleophthalmus pectinirostris, assembly GCF_026225935.1. NCBI lineage: Eukaryota > Metazoa > Chordata > Actinopteri > Gobiiformes > Gobiidae > Boleophthalmus > Boleophthalmus pectinirostris. The sequence continues at coordinate 37,396,312 of NW_026571152.1, read as the reverse complement.
TTACATCAAGGAACCACTCACCCATTTACACACACACTCATACACCGGTGTACGTGTTTTGCCCAAGGACACAACGACAGCATTCATCTGTGGGAGCTGGAATCGCACCGCCAACCTGTAGATTTGTGAATCTGGCCGCTCAACCAATTATGTTATGTTTTTTTTTTTTTTTATGTCGAGAGTGGGATTCGAACCACCAACCTTCGGATCAGTGGAAAAACACAACTGAGTAACAGTCGCCCAATATGATAAATTTAATTTGACACTAACAACCAGATAATAAGTATTTTACATTCAGGTTCAGTGGGCGACAGTAGCTCAGTTGGTAGTTGTGATTCCAACTCACACAGATGAATGCTGTTGTTGAGTCCTTGGGCAAGACACTTAACCCACCTCGTCCACAGTGTCCCACAGAGTACACCGATGAATGGATGAGTGGTTCCTTGATGTAAAACGCTTTGAGTGTCTTGAAAGTGGAAAAGTGTTGCATAAAAATGTGATCGTTTACCATAGGTTTACTTTTCAGTGTATTACATTAAAGCCAAAATTATGACCAAATAATCATCCCTATGACACATACACTACCAGTCAAGTTTGGACACACTTTTTCATTTACTTATGTTTCTTTTTATTTCTATGATTCTCTCTGAATGGACACAAATGAAATATGAAATGTAGTAAATGCAGGAATGTAGTAAACAAAAAATAAACTCAAAATTACTCTTAGTTCATTGAGAAAAGGCCAAGGGTTTGCAGCGCTGTCGACAAAGCAAAGGGTGGAGACTCTGAAAATGTAAATAAAATCTATAAAAACATTTAGTTGAGTTGTTTAAAGGTGCGCTACGTAACTTTTCTGGTGGAGGGTCTCGTCTGCCATCTGATTTTTTTCCTTGAAGATGTGAAACGTCCCACAGTAGCATTAAACTTCTCTACCTTGCTTTTAGTCAATTTGAGGTGTTTTTAAAGCTTTAAAAAAACATGAGCAGAGTCGCCTCTCCACAGATCTGACATGCAACTTGGCTTGGTAGTGTTATTTTTTTGTCTCCATGGAGTTAGATGCATTTAATCCAATATTGTGGCACATTTCGAACAAGGCAACAACATCTCCATGAAGACAACGAGGTAACAGACCCTGCATGAAAAAAGTTACACAATGCACCTTTAACTTTACCTTCCATATATCTGGCTTCATATATTTGAGGTCTTTTGAATGGATATTAAATCTAGAAAGTAGTAAACATGAAGAAAACAAAAACAAAACATTGAACGAGAAGGTGTGTCCAAACTTTTGACTGGTATTTTTTAGTTTTTCACACAATTACAGCAAAAAAAACTATATAAAAACGAAATAACCGAGCTGCTGCAAACATTAATTTACAGTTTTAGGATTATTTAAGCGTCTCCTAGAAACCACAAACTTCACTCCTGTCTATTGGGATGATGTCATTAGCATGTTACGGCAGCTCACACACCAGGTCGTGTCGTAAAACCATTAAAGTTAATAATAGCTCTCGGGTTACACTTACGGTAATGTGGTTCACTTCAGAGATTTTTTCCCATACAACTGTCAGTGATTACAGCGTTTTTAAAAGAAATCTGCCATTAATATCTTAAAAGGCTCATATTATGCTATTTTCTGGTCTGTTATAATGTCGTTTCCTCATCAAAAACAGACCTGGAGTTTTGTTTCATTCACACATGTTTAACACACAAATCCTGCATATTTAGGCTGAGTTTTTCTCTCAAACGGAAAACACTCGTCATGTGGTGGTACAGGAAGTGCTCCACTGTGTTTTTAAACTCCAGACACCTTCACTAGAATCATTTAGATGATTTCAGCCTCTGAAATAAAGGTAAATAAAACTATATAAAGGTACAAAGGTAGCTAGGGCTGGGTATCATTCAGAAGTTGCCGATACGATACATACTTTGATACATAAGCCACGATACGATACATAACTTGATACATAGGACACGATACGATACATAACTTGATACATGGGACACGATACGATACATAACTTGATACATGGGCCACGATATGATACATACCTCAATACAGTGGGCTTACGATTCAGTACGATATATTTCAAATGAATTCGATACGGTTCAATCAAAAATAAAGCCTAAATCATGGCTGTGATACTAAAAGTCTTTGCTAAACCACTTCTTGTGCACAGTTAATATGAAACACAAAACATTTTAATCATCGAAACACTGAAAATGTTAAATGTGTTGCATAAACGAGTTTCTTTCCTCTAAACAAGCAAAAAAAAAAAAAGTGTAGAAAACTGTGACAAAATACTCTTGGCAATATATCTAAACTAAAAACTATAAACGAAATACTCTTGGTGATATATCTAAACTAAAAACTAAAGTAAAAACTATAAACTAAATACTCTTGGCGAAATATATCTAAACTAAAAACTATAAACTAAATACTCTTGGTGATATATCTAAACTAAAAACTATAAACTAAATACTCTTGGTGATATATCTAAACTAAAAACTAAAGTAAACACTATAAACAAAATACTCTTGGTTATATATCTAACCTAAATCTAAAGTAAAAACTATAAACTAAATACTCTTGGCGAAATATATCTAAACTAAAAAGTATAAATGAAATACTCTTGGTGATGTATCTAAACTAAAAACTATAAACTAAATACTCTTGGTGATATATCTAAACTAAAAACTAAACTATAAACTATAAACTAAATACTCTTGGTGATATATCTAAACTAAAAAGTATAAACTAAATACTCTTGGTGATATATCTAAACTAAAAACTAAACTAAAAACTATAAACTAAATACTCTTGGCGAAATATATCTAAACTAAAAACTATAAACTAAATACTCTTGGTGATATATACTAAACTAAAAAGTATAAACTAAATACTCTTGGTGATATATCTAAACTAAAAACTAAAGTAAAAAACTATAAACTAAAATACTCTTGGTGATATATCTAAACTAAAAAAAGTATAAACTAAATACTCTTGGTGATATATCTAAACTAAAAACTAAACTATAAACTAAATACTCTTGGTGATATATCTAAACTAAAAACTATAAACTAAATACTCTTGGTGATATATCTAAACTAAAAACTATAAACTAAATACTCTTGGTGATATATCTAAACTAAAAACTAAACTAAAAACTATAAACTAAATACTCTTGGTGATATATCTAAACTAAAAACTAAAGTAAAAACTATAAACTAAATACTCTTGGTGATATATCTAAACTAAAAACTAAACTATAAACTAAATACTCTATAAAAACTAAAAATAAACTAATACTCTTGGTGAAAACTATAAACTAAATACTCTTGGTGATATCTAAACTAAAAACTAAAACTAAAAATAAAATATATCTAAACTATAAAACTAAAACTAAACTATAAACTAAACTATAAACTAAATACTTGGTGATATATCTAAACTATAAAAATAAACTAAAAACTATAAACTAAACTAATACTCTTGGTGATATATAAATCTAAAACTAAACTAAAAAAACTAAAACTAAAAACTAAATACTCTTGGTGATATATCTAAACTAAAAACTATAAACTATAAACTAAATACTCTTGGTATATAAACTAAAAACTAAACTAAAACTAAAAAAAACTATATATCTAAACTAAACTAAATAAAACTATAAAAAATACTCTTGGTGATATATCTAAACTAAACTAAAAAACTAAACTAAACTATAAACTAAATACTCTTGGTGATATAATATCTAAAAAATAATAAACTATAAACTAAAACTATATATCTAAACTAAAAACTATAAACTAAATACTCTTGGTGATATATACTAAAAAACTAAACTAAAAAACTAAAACTAAATACTCTAATACTAAAACTATAAACTATAAACTAAATACTCTTGTCGATATATCGGTACAGCAGCTCATGAAAACGATACTATATCATCACATTAAACAATACGATATAGAGATATTTTGATAGTTTAGCACCACTGCATGGAACCAACACTACTGGAAACCACTACGTGACATCACAAGGTGGAACAGAGCATTTTGAGCTCTGGAGATGAAGACAGACTAATAATACATGGTCACTCAGACATGTGAATGAACCAAAACAAAACTCCAGGTCTGGTTTTGAGTCGGTAACAACATTATAACACGACTTCAAGCTCACAGGAGTTAATCTTCCGTTATATAGGAGCTTTACGATATCCGGATCTTTGAGGCTCAGGAGTGTAATTTGGCGGAGTTCTTGTGCTGACTCAGGTCCCACACAAACAAACCGTCAGGTGCTGCTTCACTTCCTGATCACAGCACAGTTGGAAGTCGTCAGACAGACACTTGGACAAAATACACAGACCCGAGTAAAGTCATTTACAAGAAAGAAGAAAGTTAGTAGGGGTCTGCAAAAATATTGAAATATCAATATATCGTATTGTTTAATGTGATGATACAGTATCGGTATCGTGGGATGCTGTATTAGTACATTTCCAGAGTATTTTTATGTATATTTTACTAAATTATTTTGTATAAGAGCTACAATTGTGTTGATTTTTTATTTTTTGATGAGTAAAATGGGCATCTTTCATCTTCACTTTGCACAAACTTAGTGGATTTAGTAGACTTTTTCACTGAACCGTATCGAATCGATTTTAAATATATCGTATCGAATTGTATTGAAGTGAAAGTGTATTTTTCTAAATAATTTTGTGTAAGAGCAACTATTGTGTTGACTTTTTTAATGCGTAAAATGGATGTTTTTCATATTAACTTTGCAAACTTGGAAGACCTTTGTTTTTCACTGAACCATATCGAATGAATCTGAAATATATCTTATCAAATTGTATTGAATCGAAAGTGTATTTTCCTAAATTATTTTGTGTAAGAGCTACAACTGTATTAACATTTTTATGAGTAAAATGGACGTTTTTCCTATTAACTTTGCAAACTTGGTAGACCGTCTTTTTCACTGAACTGTATTGAGTCAAACTGAAATATATCGTATCGAATTATATTGAAGTGAAAGTGTATTTTCCTAAATTATTTTGTGTAAGAGCTACAACTGTGTTAACTTTTTTATGGGTAAAATGGCCGTTTTTCATATTAACTTTGCAAACGTGGTAGACTTTGTTTTGCACTGAACCGTATTTAATCGGTCTGAAATATATCATATTGAATTGTATTGAACTGAAAGTGTATTTTCCTAAATAATTTTTTTTTATGAGCTATAACTGTGTTGACTTTTTTATGAGTAAAATGGAAGTTTTTCATATTAACTTTGCACAAACTTAGTAGACTTAGTAGACTTTGGTTTTCACTGAACTGTATCGAATCGATTTGAAATATATCATATCGAATCATATTGAATCAAAAGTGCATTGTATCAAAGAATCCTCGTATCGTGGCCTATGTATCGAGGTATGTATCGTATCGGCAACTTCTTAATGATACGCAGCCCTAATGGTTAGGTTTATCACAGTAATTAATATACAAACTTATTTTTCAGTCACTTTTGGAGCTCTATCATTATCGTGTGTACAATTTCTTTGCAATAGTGGGGAGATTTTAGTCATTTTTTCTGTATTGTGATGAGACAGACAGTAATTCTATGGTTAGTTATTGTTCCATTCTGCCATTTATTTGTTGTAGGCCTTTGAATGATACTGTCTATTGTGTAACATTTCTGCTGGAGGGTCCATCAAATGCTTTTCTGTGTGGAGATCAGGCCTGGGTATCAATAAGAAGCTGCCGATACGATACATACCTCAATACATAGGCCACGATACGATACATATCTCGATACAGCGCACTTTCGATTCGATATATTTCAAATCGATTCAATACGGTTCAATAAAATGGCTGTGACACTAAAAGCCTTTGTTAAACCACTTCTTGTGCAAAATTCATATAAAACACAAACATTTTAATCAAGAAAATTGTGAAAATGTCGTTGAGTAGCGCTGTAACAAAATAATTTAATCAAATATACCAAAAAAATATTCTTGGAGAAATATCCATACAGCAGCCCACGATATCAATACTGTATCATCACATTAAACGATACGATATGTTGATGTTTTGGTATTTTGATATTTTTCGAGACCAAACCAGAAGTTAGAGGTCAGATCTGTGGAAAGGCGACCCCGCTCACAGTCAAAATGCAGTTTTTCTAGGTATTTTTGAGCTATAAAACCACCTGTAATTGAATAAATAAGTAAAGTAGAGCTGTTTAAAGTCATACTATGGGACATTTCAGGCAGAAACATAGAAACAAGCAGGTGAAGCAGTTTAAAAATGGGTTTACTGGGATTATTCAGCTTTGTCAGTGGCATAAAGTGGTTTCAATATTATCTTTTATTCTTTTATAATAGCATTTCTCTGGAGCAGCATACTGTATCAAGGTTCACATTTTGTTATCATGACGGGCCTACTCATTGTATCAGAAAAGGTGTAATCTTTGGGCTGTGGAGAATTGGGATTGTATGTGACAGACAGGAAAGGTCAGTATCAGAGATCAATACAGCTAATGTCCATCACTGCTGAGAGACCGTGAGGAGGGTTTGTGTTGAGGAAGCGCCTGTCAGGGCCGGACACTGCTCTCAATCTGAGCACTGTCAGAGCCAATCTGTGTTCCTGTAAGGAGCGAGGGAGGGCCAGGCCTGTGCTTCTCATTAAAAGTCCAATATTATGCAAAACTGAGCTTGAACTTGTAAGCTTTTAGCCATGTTAGAATTAGGGATGGGCATTCGATGAAATTTTCTTAATCGATCGTCGGAAGAATTAACGATCGATTATCGACGTCATTAACGTTTTTATATTAAAATGATCATCATTATTAGTACTATCTGCTTACTAATGTGCATAAATAAATTCAACTTTACGACATATAAACCGTAACGACTCTAGAGCCACATCAGCCCGTTTGAAATTATAATGTGTTTAATTCAGTTTTGCGCAACTCTCACAGAAACGAAACTTAAAACCGCATCGCTAATTTGCATAAACTCAGCGAAAATAAAACTACAGCTCTTGTGTCGCTGATGCGGTCAACTTCTGTCGGATTAAAAGACATGACTCAGTGGAATACAGGTTAGTGTGACCATATTTGCGTTTGACAAAACCAGGACACCGTACGGGGGGAGGGAGGCGGGGCCTCGTCATCGACATTGCGCGACTCTCACCTGGTAAAACTTTTTCCCACTGGACACCGAAACATATGTGCTGCTTTGTTCACTGTGCACATGGACTCACACTTGTCCCGAACGCAACGGAAAGGGTGGAATTTCTTGTACAAGTCATCGTTAATACGCATTTGTGCTTCGGTACGTTGCAGGCTGACCAAATGTTTGTGTTTGCTCGCTCCTTCTGAGTGCAGAGAGACATGTACGGACCCCTGTTTGGTCACGCTACGCACAGCAACCTGCATTCGGTTTGTCGATTAAAATTAACGTAATCGATGAAATTCTTAATGATCAATTATCGATTAATCATGCCCATCCCTAGTTAGAATGTTGTTACCGCTTCAAAAACAGACTAGGAATAGTGGTTTGTTTCATTCACACATGTCTGAGTCATCCTTCATCTCCAAAATATTCTCTTCCAACTTCTGATGTCATGAAGCGGTAGTTTTCAAGTTGACAGATATATTTTTTGTTGTTGTTTTGTTGTTTATATTGTTTGTTGTTTGCAAATCCAGAGCTAAACTCATCCAAAAGTGAAATTATGGGTTTTGTAAAGGTGTATAGAGTTTAAAAATACTTCAAGCACTTGACATCACAAGGTGGAAAAGAGTTTCTAGAGCTGGGAATCATTAAGATGTTGCCGATACGATACATACCTCGATACAGTGCACTTTCGATTCAATACAATATTTCAAATCGATTCGATACAGTTCAGTAAAAAACAAAAGCTAACTCATGACTGTGATACTAAAAGTCTTTGTTAAACCACTTCTTGTGCAACGTTCATATGAAACACAAACATTTTAATCATCAAAACAGTGAAAATGTCAAATGTGCTGCATGGATGAGTTTTCTTCTCCTAAACAAGCAGCAAAACTGTAGCGCTGTGACAAAATAATTTGTAAAAAATACCAAAAAATACTCGATATATAGATACGGCAGCCCATGATATCGTCACTGTATCATCACATTAAATGATACGATATAACAATATTTCCATATTTTTGCATCTTCTTCTTGTTTTCTGTTCTTCTGAGAGAAGAGCCTAGAGCCTAAGGGTTTATGAAACAACTCCAGGTACGTCTGTGAAGAGGAAACAACATATACCGAAGACCAAAATAGTGTAGTGAAGAGACGACAGTGGCCCTCATAGTCAAAAAAGAACATGGACTAGACTAGGGGTCTCCATCCTGTAGCTCAGGAACTACCAGCAGCTCTCCAGCCTCTTCCAAGTAGCTCGCCAAGGGATTTCAGAATTATACCATTGTGCTGAATAACAAATATTTTGGTTAATTACAGCTCCTCCACTTCCTCCACTTGAGGCACAGACTCTCCACCCACCTGCAGAGGGCAAGCCACCTTTTTCCAGTCGAGAACCGTGACCTCAGATTTGGAGGAGCTGATCTTCATCCCAGTCGCTTCACACTCAGCTAGAGCATGAGACTGACAGTCGGACAGGTGATGTGGTCGCTGTATCGGACTGTTGTGGTGAAGAGGAAGCTGAGCCAAAAGGCAAAGCTCTCGATTTACTCGATTTGTTCCTCCCCTCACCTATGGTCATGAGCTTTGGGTAATGACCGAAAGAACGAGATAACAGCTACAAGAGGTTTCCTCCGCAGGGTGGCTGGGCGCTCCCTTACAGACAGGGTGAGGAGCTCAGCCATATGGGAGGACCTCGGAGTAAAGTCACTGCCCGTCCACGTTGAGAAGAGCAGCTGAGGTGGCTCGGGCATCTGTTCTGGATGCCTCCTGGGCGCCTCCCTCAGGAGGTGTTCCAGGCATGTCCCACTGGGAGGAGGCCTCGGGGAAGACCCAGGACACACTGGAGGGACTATGTCTCTCAACTGGCCTTGGAACGCCTCAGGGTCCCACCAGAAGAGCTGGAGGTAGTGTCCAGGGTGAAGAAAGTCTGGGAGTCCCTGCTTAGACTGCTGCCTCCGCGACCCGGCCCCGGATAAGCGGAAGAAAATGGATGGATGGTTAATTACATGTCTATTACTATTGTACCATGTATCATTTTGAAGCCCAACTTTGTGCACTAATAAATGTACAATGGTTTATGTTTTACAGGCATCTAACTGTTTCCAAAGACTTGCCCTCTTTCTTATAATCGTCTCAGTTTCTTGTGGCCACTAAAATGAGAAGCTCTCTGGCATTTTTGTTTTGTAAACGCAGCTCACCAAAGGAAAAAGGTTGGAGACCCCTGGACTAGACATTGGCATAACAAAATCTCACTTTGTTGCTGTGTACATAACATAAAAAGCATCTACACTGTCCAAAAACAGTGCTAGAATATCAAACAAAGGCAAAACGTGACATTCAAACTCCATAAATAGTATGAGAGAAAAATACTAATATAGAAAGTATTTGTACCACCGCAGTCTTAACTAAATCCATGGGAAACACTGTGGGTAAAACGATGACAAAAATGCAATCGTAATCCCGATGACGATATGCTATTTACGTAAAATAAACATAAAAAGTAAGAAGTAAAAATAAAGGATAATACTGAAACTGATTTATGCCACTAACACAAACCACAAAAACAATTCTAAATCTACACTATTATTAAAAAAAACATGAGCTGCAGTAAATAAACAGCGTAATGAAACCCTTTATTATTTGTAATGAGTCATAGAAGTTATTTATTCAGCCTTTTATGGCTTAAATCTGGCCATAAAACCAAAATATAACACAAAGCTTTCCCAGTAGTGCAAAGAAATGTTCGCACAATAACTAGTCACACCAAAAAATATCGTTCCAGCTTTCATATTCTGAATGATAAATCGATATAGTAAATGAAAGAAACTCAAATCTAGTGGTGTGAACTTTCAGAAGAAGCAGAGGACTTTGGTTATATCTTCCGGGTGGTATAAGGACAGAAGAAGTTTACATTAAACTGTGATAACAATTGAAATCGTGATGTGGCTCCAAGAAAAATGTGACATTAATTATTTGGCGTATCGTCCAGTCGTAGTCCAAGGTGACCTCACTGTAAAAATACACAACTAATCAGGGAAAAACCAACTTCGCAGCCACTCCGAGACTCTTTCATGATGACTGATTGTGGGCAAACGCATAAACATGTCAAATTACATTGTCTCTTGGATCAACAGAACTTTGGCTACTGAACTCCATGACACAGACGCCAAAACAAACCCCACACATCTGTGCAAGCAACCCCAGGTCAAATCAGGGCAGGGGGACCTCTACAATGTACAGACAACGTGATTCGGGTGACATCAAGTTGAAGCATTAAAAGGGAAACTACCTAAAACAATACATACTCATTAAGATTGATAAATGACCCCAGGACTCTCACGTAAGTTAATCATGAGGGATTATTTTTCTGTTCTGCATCAGTGAGGTAAACAACTATAACCTTAACTTTACTGCAGCAAAGGTGAAAGAATGTGACTTTTGGTAATGAAATAAAAATCAGTATGTCACACACACCACAATACTGAGCAACAGAGTGAAGCTGAAGGGCGCACGGCTCCATACAGTCTTCAGGTCTTCCATGCGCCCTGTAACAGGCTTATAGCGAGTGTATAAACAAGGACTTGGCAGAACACCAAGGATGCACCATTACAGCGACGTGCAGAGCGCCCACAATGACACACGCGGCTCGAGGGGCGAGCAAAAGCCTTCAGTGTTCATGTAAAACTACAGCATGGCATTCCTCTGCACACCGAGGTACGGCCACAGTCTACGGTTCAGCCCACGGATTTCAGAACAATGTTAAAAATGCAGCGCGTTTGTCAAAGGACGAGAGCAGGATCACTTTACCTCACGAGCCCGAGTCTTTACGATACGTCCACAAACCCAGAGTAAGAATCCATGACTCGTAACAATCCCAGATTTAACAATAAAATCCACAGTATCTTCTGGTTTAATAACAGATGATCAGATTGAGAGAGAAGCGCAGACCCGGAGCGCAGACCCGGAGCGCAGACCTGGAGCAGCGGAGAAGGCGCAACTTGAAACTGACAGAGAGGGATCGGACCGAACCACCAGGGCAAGAAGGAGGGGTGTCCGAGCAACTTTGTTGACTAACAAAATAGTAACGCGGAGAAACATTCCTAAAACATACTTTTATACTCAGTAATAATATGAGTAATAGAACAAACGAAACTTATTTGAGGGAATAAAGGACGATATCCAAGTGTAATTGAACAAAGTAGAGTCGGAAGCACCCCGCGGGCTGTTGGTGTGCGCCTGAATGTTTTAACTCACTTTAATCCGATTGGTCTTTCCCAACGTGACGCAGCGGCGCTGCTGCCTTCACGTGCCGTGGGAGATTCAGGCTGGAACGGGACAGTCTGATAAAACACACCAGGTCACTGCTGGAATTGATTTTACACATTGTGTGTTAATATGTTAGTGTAGTAGGCGATGACCTAAGTGGTTTTATTGACATAAACAGTCAATCAGATGAAAACAAATTTATGGACTTTTTTCTGTTTTTGAACATTTCCAATGAAAACAGGCCAGACCTACATAACAGAAGAGAAGACTTCCTGCCCTTCACCTGCAGGTGTGATGTAATCTCTTGTAAGATATTGGACTGAACTTTTGCATTAACATAAACATGTGGGCAGCAGAAGATTAAGATAGGCCTATACTTTATTGTTCCATAGAGAACTATGTCTTATGACACTTTAGAAAACTAAGGAACAGACCTTGGGCTCTGCTCTGTCAGGACTATCTTGGTTGGGTGATTTTACTGTGTGTGTTTTTGGGTTGTGGGGTGAAATCACGGATAGAACATGCAAACCCCACATAGAAAGGTTCAGGAGTCAAACATGTTAATGAGGTAAGTCACTCAGCCATAGCGTGTCACAGCTGAACCAGTGCTTCATGAAACAGTCTGCCTGGTGTAACATTACTTTAGGCAGTTGGTAAACAATAACACATTTACACCTGACTGATACAGTATATTAAGTGTCTTATAAGAGCACACAGTTGATGTGCAGTGTATGTGAGGACATGTGCGACAACTGTAATAAAAACAGACCAAATGTTTTTTTTCTTATGATTTCATTTCAGTGCATGACACAGATGAAGACTAACAGCTGACTGTGAAAGTAATTTAAATGTACACGGGAAAATACAGCTTTGTTTGAACCGGAGCCAGGGTGTATGAAAGGACACACAAAAACAGTACAGATTTCAAATGAAAAACACATGGAGCATTTGATGTCTAAGTACAGTATTTTGTTTGTGGAAGTCAATGTTTAGATGAAGATACAGAAGATTCAGCCTCCGCCGCAAACACAACATTATGTTTAAAGCAGCTGCCCTGGTTCACATTTGCTAATTAAACAAACCACACGGGGACCTGAGAGGATGTCATCTTAGTCCGAAAGTGCCAAAACTGCAGATAATGAAAACGTAGACTAAACTCAGAGGAAGGAGTCACAGACGAGATAATAACTGATGATTATAATGGCTCCTGCTGCGTCCAGACACCACACACAAAGCAGCAGACGCACTTACACCATATTATGAAACCTCACCTAATCACCCCGTGCACCTTGGTTCCTGCCACGCCCCTCCTCCGCTCAGGGACCTGTCTCGGACCATTCACCGACAGTCAAAAGCCCAACGCCAAACAAAGCGGTATGTACCCAAGGTGAGGCTCGGGCACATTCCCAACATAACAAAGGAATTACACGTGAGGTCATCCCCAAACTCTTCAAAAAAAAAAGCTCATTTGACAGATTACATCCAATGACAACATAATCCGCCAAATCAGACATCTTTAGTGCGGAGAATTACGCAGACCGAAACCAATTCAACGGGGCTTACTGTGCAGATAGCAGGAGCTGAGCATCCAATGGGAAATCCACCGGCCGGGATTTGTTGTCTTTCTAATATTCTCCGTCTGTCCTCACCGCCGCCGCCGCCTCCACTCCACTCCACTCCACTCACCCCCTCCCTTCTTTCCACCTCTTCTTCTCCTCCTTCCTCCTCTCAGCACGGCGAGATGCTGCCTGGACCAGCGCTCGTCGTCATGGTAACCGGGATCGAAGAGGAGGGGGTTGGAGCGGAGTCACGTGATTTTTTTTTTCCCCCTCTTTCCCGATTGGTGGGAGTCGCCGGAGCGGGTGAAGGGAGGGTTGGGCGGTGATGTCACATGCTTCACCGGGGAGACGGGGAGGGGGTCCGGCCTGCGAACACGCGTAAACACAATAGAGGTCCTTGTAAGGTGCGGTGACACCGGTGAAACACAAGTGAAGTGGGGGGCTATTACGCGAGGCTGCTGCAACTTGACCCCAGGACTTATAGGCATGCCGGGGGATACGAGATAGAACGGACGGTGCGATGTGCTGCTCCTCTGCCAAATCATGTTCCGGTACTTGAATCTGTCACGGAGAATTCAGATATAGAGTCCCATATTAGGAAAAGGATTTGATTTATGAGCAAAATTGTGAAATAAAAACACCAGGGAGTCATGTACAGTGGGTTAATTTGCATATTTTAAGACCAAAATGTGGAGCCTAACAGCAGCAATTAATAGTTATGGTGATTTTAAAGCCTTTCCTTGTTTAATGTATTTCTTACACAGTCATGGAAATCCTAGAAGTCATGGAAATTGCCTGGAAGAGTCATGGAAATTTGTAAATTCAATGAAAATTTTGAAAAAGTCATAGAATTTTAGTGTCTCTTTCACCCAACTACAGCGTTCTCTTAAGTTCTCATTAAACTATTATGATTATTTCCGAATGTATGAGCTTTTTGTTGAAAAGAGATGACAATAAATGCACTGACAGTAAAACCAAACCATAAGGTGAGAGGAAAGAGTTAACATTTCATATTTAGACCTAAAAGTCTGATCAATTCTCTGTGAAGTCATGGAAAATTCACTTTAGGTCATAAAAATGTCATGGAAAAGTTAAGAAATTTTGTCAGTGAAAAAGAGTGGGAACCCTGTATTCTCTAAGCCAGGGGTGTCGAACTCATTTTGGCCTGGGGGCCGTATCCAACCAACTTTGATCTCAAAGGGGCCGGATCAGAAAACTCATGTCATATAAACCCCAAAAATAACAATAAGTTCAAATATTTGTGCAGAGAAACACAAATCTATTACATAAATCTTTTTTAATTGATGAACTCTTTCTTATTATAAGTTTATAATATTATGAACAACCTGAAACTTTAAGAAAAATTCAATTTCAACACAATGTTTTAACATGAACTTGTATGTAATAAGTCAATTTTTCTTGGAAAATCCTGCACTCGGCTCCACTTTTCTCATTTTTGACATTTTGTTGATGAGGGTGTCACGGTCAACAGTCAAAACGATCGTCCTTTAAGAGCGTTTGGAAAGAGACAAGTCTTCATTTGTGCTGCTCTGGTGGGAGGGGCCACGTACAGAGACGCTGGAGACGCTGCTGTGATCAACACCACAGAAAATGACCAATATTTTAATAGAAAATATAATTAAAATATTTTAGTAGAAATCACCCAAGGGCCACATTAAAAGTCTTGGAGGGCCGGATCTGGCCCCCGGGCCTTATGTTTGACACCTGTGCTCTAAGCACTTTGAATTACTTTTTTTGTATGAACTGTTCCATATAAATAAACTTGCCTTACCAAGGTACAGCAATAGCAAATAGTAAAAACAACAGAGGAAACTACATAGACCATGATCTTTTGGTGCAGACTGACCAGAGGTGGGACCAAGTTGTTGTTTTGCAAGTCTCAAGTCTTTGACCTCAAGTCCGAGTCAAGTCCCAAGTCAAATACAGGCAAGTCCAAGTCGAGTCTCGAGTCACTGGCCCATAAGTCCAAGTCAAGTCCAAGTCGTCTGCTTTGAGCTTCAAGTCTTTTCAAGTCTTTAAACCAAAGCACCAAATATAGCTCAGATTTTTGCAATTGATATGAATTTTAAACTAAACTGTACTTAAAAAGTCATGGTGTATTTATGTATGGGTATTTATAGAGTATGTAAGAGTTGTAGAAATTAATTTAGTTAATTTTTCCTTTTTAAATTTAAATTTAAAAAGATCTTGAGTGTGAATCCTTACGGCAATAATAGAAAGAATTCAGAATTTAAAAGTGCTTTTTAAGTCTTCTCAAATCATAGGCCTCAAATCCTGAGTCAAGTTCCAAGTCATTGAGCTTCAAGTCCAAATTGAGTCCCAAGTCTTAGTCCACAAAACTGAAAAAAAAAAAACCAAAAAAAACAAAACTATTAACGCATTTTTAAATCTTAATTCTTCATATTATAACAGGACCAAAGGCTTTTCAAGGCTTTTAAAAATAAAAATGGCATATTCATATTTTTGTTAGTCTCCACAAATAACCGCAATAAATATCGAACAGTGAGATGCATATCGTGAAAATATCGTATCGAGAGATTTTGATATCGTTACATCTTCTGAAAACGTGTTGTTTAAATCCATTTTGTGTTTTCAGACTTCAAGCGTTTTTTTGCCAGTGTTTGCTGATGTGCGCATTGTGTCTCCATGGTAACTGCTGAACCTTCCACCGTAGTTATACATGTAAAAAAAATTCCAACGTGATGTCACTGGGACTTATGAGAGGAGCGCCCATATGGAGAGACTTGACCTGCTGGCCCCATAATTTTACAGCATCATATAAACCCGCTATTTCAAGGCCATCGACTAAGCTCCAGTCAAATGAAGCTCATCGAGGCCTGCAGTTATAGAATGTGGAGCCGAGTTTAATATTAGGAATAGGAATTGATTTACGAAAAAATTGTGAAATAAAAACATCAGGATCAAGTAGAGTGGGTTAATACGAACATTTTAAAAGGTGCATTGTGAGAATTTTCAGGTGGAAAGTATGTCAAAAGTTGTTGTTGCTTGGTCTGGAATGTTTCACAGTATGGCTTTACACCTTTCTATCTTCATGGAGACCAAACCAGACCAAGTCACAGGTCAGATCTGCGGCGAGGCGATGCTGCTCACAGTGTCAGAACGCCGGTTTTTCTAGGCATTTCTGAGCTATAAAACCACTTGTAATTGAATAAATGTAAAGTAGAGCTGTTTAATGTCACACTGTGGAACATTCCTAACAGAGCAATGAGCATATCCATAGAAACAAGCACGTGACAGACCCACAACCAACCAAAATGACCAAAATAAGGAGCCTGACAACAGCAGTTACAGAGAAAGGAGCGACAATTTTTTTTATTTTTTTCAATACAAAGTGAACTGGAGCCAGAGTTAATGGAGCCAGAAGCGTGCTCATGCTCACTTCCAATTTGTAACTCAGCTCTTAGATATACAATGTGTGGTTCCAGCTCTTGAATCCGCCCTGGGCTACAATATACAGAACAATAACACCGGTGCCGTGGGACATATGAGAGGGGAGCACCCATATGGGGAGACTTGACCTGCTGGCCTTTTAATATCGCAGCGTCTTCCACAGCTGCTGCGTAAGACACACGAAATCAGAAAAGCGTACGTGAAACAGGTAACAATAACTCTAAATTAAACATAGCCTGTGACAAATTTAATTGATCCAAATGGGAAATTACTCGTAGTTGCACAAAAAAACATCATAGAACTGATTTTAAAGGGTTTCTGGTCTGTGCTTTAATGTTGTTTCTTCATCACAAACAAATCTGGAGTTGTGTTTTGTTTCATTCACTCATGTTTAACACACAAATCCTGCATATTTAGGCTGAGTTCTTTTCTCACAAGAATTGCTCCACTGTGTCTTTAAACTCCGTACATCTTCATTAAAAACATTTGGATAATTTCAGCCCTGGAATTGCTCATTTTAATCAAACAAAAGGTAAAAGGAGCTGTTCACTTGAAAACTACCCTATACAAGTTGCACTTTTTTTCATGGTTTGGGTGTTTCCTTCGACTCTGGTGCGACTTATATATTACCATTTTCACACTGTGTACCACTGTCACTTCAGTCTACTGCGCATGCCTCCTGCAAAAAGAGCCTCTGTCCTGCTGCAAGTAGTGAAATATTCAGCTGAAAACGGTAATCGAGTAGCAGAAAGAAAGTTTGGAGTGAGCGAGAAACTTGTGAGGGACTGGCAGAAAGCGTGAATGGAGAACACAGCTTCATGGCAACCGGGAGGATGCAACATGCAACTTTCCTGGAAGTCACTGGATGGATCGACAAAGCCTGGACTTCAGTGACACCAAAACCATCCTGTTGGGATTCAGAAAGACCGGAATAATTCTAACTGGAATTGATGCTGAGTCTGACAACAGCTACACAGAAGAGGAAGCCGCTTCTGAACAATTCGTGGAGTCAGAAGTGACACCGAGGATGAAGAATTGAATGGATTTAGTGATTTGGAGTGAGATGGAGAGTTTGGTAAACTTGTTCTGTTCTGTTGTTTATGTTATAGTTTATCTGAAGAACTGTTCATATGTGACGTTAACAGTCTGTTGTTCTCTGTTCTATTGTTATTACATTTGCCTTTCAAGATTAAATGTCAGTTCCTGGTCTCTAATTTTATAAATACATTTCCCCAAAAGTGCGACTTACAGTCCGGTGCGACTTATAGTCTGAAAAATACGGTACCACTTGATGACATCACTATACAATTTAACACAGTGAAAATTTTATATAGTCCAACATCTTGCTTGTCTGAGTTTTGTAGTCTTGGGTGTTCCAGTTTTTTATGTCTTGCACTAGTACTACTACTTATGTATTTATTGTATTTTTTTTTCTTTTGTACTGTGTTGTAAGTGTCCCACGTGCATGTCTGCATTGAAGAGTTAATTGGTTTTAATCTCGTTGTGCATGTGTGTACTGTGGATTGTACAATATTGTGCATAGTGACAAGAAAAGGTATCCCATTCTATTCTATTCTATTTTATTTTATTTTATTCTATTCTATAAGGTGGAACAGAGCATTTTGAGCCGTTCGAGATGTTACTCAAACTCCAGGTACGTTTCTGAAGATGTTACAACATTATAACATGCCAAAAAACTCACGAGTCAATTTTGTGGAAAAACAGAGCCTTTAAAATGTAGTAATTATTGTTAATAATTTACTCCATTCTTCTCCATAATGTTGTATATCCATTTTCATCACCCAAACACAGAAACCCTGAACCATGCTGCGTTCAGAATGGGGTCAGTCAAAATGCATTGTAAATAATTGAGCGTCTTTGGTTTCAGTTTAAATGGGTCATCCACAGGAAATGCTGCATATGTATAATGTAAAAACAATACATTTGTAACAATATTTTCATAGATTTTTTTCTATAAACTTTGTTTTTATCAAGCAATATCACAAATTGTCTAACGTACAGTATCGTATTGAGTTTGTCTACAACACAAACTACAATAAAATACTATAAAAAACACAAAAAAAACTAAACAAAACAATAAAATACAATAAAATAAGACAGTAATGTATTGATTTGCTGATTTTTATTTTATCATTACATAATTTTAGACACTTCTACCATGCATTGTTATCTTTTTATTGTTGTGTTTCATTGATTTTATTCCTTTGCTTCTGATTTATTTATTTGTTTTTACACTGTTGTTGTTATGTTTTTAATGTTTTTATTACATTAATTTGAGAGTTTTTGTTTAGGAAATAAACAAAGACTGTCAAACAAATAAACAACAGAAATAAAAATTGGATTGCGTGCGTGAATGGTCTCGTACGGGGGTCAAAATTGGACGACAAACAAAGCAGAAACGGTGTTAAATCCGCGCTTTTCAAATGGCCTGACTCCACTACAGCTGAGCGAAGTTTATGAATAAAACATGCCCTGGAGTCTCTGAAGCGTCCAGGTCGACCATAACCAGCTGAGACAACCTCGATTGCACTTTTGTATAAATCAGATTAAAACTAATTAGGACAATAGGTTCGTTTATTATAGGAAATCAAATTGTAAATGACCCCCAACACATGCATCTATTCATGAGGGCAGCGCGCTAATCTGCATAATTTAGAGGGTTATGGTTGGTGATGAATGCAGTCTGCCCTTTACTGTGTGTGTGTGTGTGTCTGTGTGTGTGTGTGTGTGTGTGTGTGTGTGTGTGTGTGTAGAGGAGGAGGAGGAGGAGGAAGATGATGCTAATTGATGAAGTCATGATGTCCAGGGCCCATCAGGAGTCTGTGTGTCACGGGCCACTGGACATTATTACTGACAGACGGCAGTTGCACCATCACAGTCTGTTTACTGCCAAAAGTGCAATTTAATTTAGCAAAAGGAAGACGTTATTAATTATTTGGTTATTTCCCTAAAAATAGATACTAAATTCAAAAAAGTAAACATGTAAAAACAAAGGATCTCAGGAGGTAATGTGTAAGAAGTGCAAATGTTTTTTATGTTTTATGTTTTAATCTTCACATAACACTTGTGTCACTATAGAATTATTCACAATAGGAAGTATTTTTACTTTTACTTACAAGGCCGAAAGCTCATTTTGATCACAGGCTCCTGAAAACGTGTTTGTAACCCAGGTGACAAATCTTGTAAAACTGCCTTTTTCTCTCTGTATGCATCTTGGCCTATTGCATTTAAATCTTGTGGTATTTTGGTCTGTTCTCACAGGATCTTTGAGTGACAAGATCACGTGGGCCAGCTAAACCAATCGTTGTTGCGCTCTCGGTGATGTCACAGTCACGTGATGCTGCGCGCCCAATCGCGTGACTTTATTACGCTGCTGTAATTCAGTTTGAGTCAGGTGCTGTTGGAAGCTGGTTGAGAGTCGAACTGCAGGTCAATTTCTGCTTAATCATCATGATTTACTACTTAATTCCATCTGACATTTAATGAGTTATATTTAGGGATGTAACAATAACCGAAATATCGTGATCTGAATAATATCACGGACTGTCACAATATATCGAATCACAAGTTCCTTTGCTTAAATACATGGTTTTATAGTAGCAACAGCTTAAAAACATGGGGAACTACATATCCCATGATTCATTTCAGTGCTGAAAAGATGAAGAGATATGTTTTTTACTTGCATTCTTGGGATTATGATGGAAATAATTCACACCAAAATCTTGTCACTGTGTTTTGAAAGCAAAAAAAGTGTTCCATTTATATCAGCCTCTCCAAAATAGCACAATAAATATCGTACCGTGAGATGCGTATCGTGATAATATCGTACCGAGAGATTTAGATATCGTTACATCCCTAGTTATATTATACCTTTACAGGAGCCAACTTAATTTAGATTTAAATCAGTTTTTTTTTTTTTTTTACAGATAGTGAAGGTGACCACTAAAAAGCGATTACATGTCAAGGCTTGTCCCATGTAATCCTTAATGGACTTTTGTCTAATTCTAACTCCAATAGAGTGCCTCGGACTTTCTGACCACTTTTTACTTTATCACAGTAAGTTTTTACATTACCATTGAGGGGCCACCTAGTGCCTCCGCTCAATTTCATTTCTCTCCAGCGACTAGGTCAGGAATCAGAATACAGTAGACAGTGCAAAAACCCTGGAAGTGTGAATCAGCGAAGAGCCATACATTCCGATTCCTGAGATTGAGGATTTACAGCTGAAATAAAGAGAATGTTTGGTGAATTTTATCAAGGTTAAAATTAATTTTATAAAGGTTAAAAAACTTTATTGCCCTTCTTCCTGCAGGATTTGGGAAGAGCTGAAAGAACTGATATATTACCAGTTAGCCCCATTAGTGGCGCATTACATACGTCATGACCAAACAGCAGTGATTGGTTAAATTAAAAAAAGTACCCGCCTACCGTCGAGCGAACGAATCCTAATGCTGCGAGGTCACACGGTTTCCATGAAGACGGCAAGAGGAACATATGTTGTGGACTTAAAACTAAGACACCCTGAAGCTCTCACTTTCTTTGTGTTGTGTCTGGTGATATAATATATATATATATATATTTTTTTTTTACTTTTTGGCAGTGTTTTCTAATGTGCACATTGTGTTTCCATCAAAACTCCAGAACATTCCACCTTAGAGACACATATAGAAAACCCCCAGCACTGCAAAGTATCAGTATCCTTCTATATAGAACATTTCCTGTGGACAGTTTTTACTCTTCAACTTGCTGAGTCAACTGATCCTCACCACGTACACTAATGATTTGAGCTGCCGCAGTCTGTAAAAGTATAAGACAAACAGCATGTAACCTAAGCATCTAAAACTGCACACTCACATGCAAAAGAGCAGCTTTAAAACAGCGAATAACTACCATTTAAAACCCGTTTATTCACACGGCACACTCGCTTTAGCCTTTACAAGTGATATAGTGCACGTCCTTCCCAGAATCTCACCGTATTTTAGGCAACGCGAACCAACCAACTGAAAACTGAACATTCAATTTCCTCCGAAGCCACGCACACAAGCCCTGCACAAACACTACCTAAATCAGCCTCATTCCACCGCCCCTAAGCATTATGGGTAGTGATAAAACGGGAGTGCGTAAAAAAAAGAGTCCTTCTTAGGTAACAAAAGCGCGGAGATGTGGGGTCACTGGAGGTCTCTGTCTGTGTTTCTGCGGTCGGTCTAAATATAACTACATGTGTTTAGCGAGAGAGCAGTGGTCAGGGTGCGGCCACACAATGGACACATGTCTCACGCGGCAGGAGTTTACTGCGAAAAGACACCGCGTTAAAGCCGTAAATGGAGCTTTCCTGCGAGTTTAAAAGGTCAGAGAGCAGCGCCTTGACCTCGTGACCTGGAGGGACACTTGCTTCTGAGCCTAAAGAGTGTGCGATGTTTTGTAATGATTCTTTTTGTTGTTTTTTTTAAAGGGTTATATTACATTATTTTCTGCTCTGGTGTAACGTCGTTTCCTCGTAAAAAACACATTCGGAGTCGTGTTTTGTTTCATTCACACATGCTTAACACACAAACCCTGCATATTTATGGTGCGCTGGTTTGTCCATCTGACTCGGAGATTTGAGAACGTTGCCTAGGGACACTTTCCCTCGAATGGTAGAACTCGGAAGAGCTCAGAGGAGACCGAGCAAAGTTCCAAGACTACGTTTACACTGAAACGAATCACCGTATCACCGTATCGGAAACGATCTGCATCCAGACACGTCGTTTCTGTGTCCGTAAACCTTCCCTGTCCACACAGCTTTGCGCACATTTGTTTACGTTTTACAGAAATTAAACTTAAAACCGCATGGCTAATTTGCATAAACTAAGTGCTCAAAAAACAGCTCGCTATTGTGGGCTGATGCGTTTCAGCTTCTGTCGGACTAAAGGACACGACTCAGTGGAATATGAGTGTTCTTTCTGTGACAGAGGGATGTTTTGCTGATGGTGAGTCTGTTCTGTGATTCTATTGTATTGGAGATGGTTCATGTTAAAATTTTCAGAGATTATACGTCTGAAGGTTGTACTCATAGATCGTATATATGAATGGACACATATTCCAGCCAGATCATCATGTCTCTGGAGCAGTTTTCAATCAGATTAGTGTGGACGAACATTGCACCGGCAACGAAAACAACTCGAATACGAACTAGTGTGGACGGGGTCGAAGATGTCACCTGTAGTATGAACTGTTTTCATTGTGTTTGGACGCTTTGGTGGTTTAAAGGGACAGTTAGTAATTTTGGACATAGGACCTGATTTCCTAGTGATCCAGAGTGCTGGAGACGTGTGGAGACACTTTTTAAAATATTCCATCCAGTCCTTGTATTTGCAGAGGTCGCTGGTGCTAGGCTAGTGCATGTCAATGGCCATAGTTATCCTGCCACTAAAAACAGTCTTACCCACTCCACAAAACACCCGAAACAAATCTATTCTTACACCAGACTGTTGATGTGAATGTCTGTGTTGATAGAATAATGTTTGAAATAAAACTAACCTTGCATCGCATGAATCGTTGCATGTTGAGGGACTATTTTCTCATATATCAGTCCGCCACTGCTGAGCTATCAGGAAGTACAACTCACTGCTGCTGCTCAGACATAAATCCTTCAAATGCAAGGTTAGTTTTATTTCAAACATTATTCTATCAACACAGACATTTACAAGTGACAGTCTGGCATGATCATAGATTTGCTTCGGGTGTTTTGTGGAGTGGGTAAGACTGTTTTAAGTGACAGTTTAACTATGGCCATTGACATGCACTAGCCTAGCACCAGTGACCTCTGCAAATACAAGGACTGGATGGAATATTTTAAAAAGTGTCTCCACACGTCTCCAACACTCTGGCTCGCTAGGAAATGAGGTCCGATGTCCAGAATTCTGAACTGTCCCTTTAAATGACAATTTCAGTCTCGTATCTTGTATCATGTCTGTGGGTTTGGTAATGGGTGTCGTTCATGTTTTTAGCCCATTTCCTCCTGGCTAATGTGCCAATATGATCGACTATCACGCGGCACCAACACTTTCACTTCACTAATTTACCAAATTATACTAGTTATACTAAATTCTTCCTCGAGGTTGTGTAGTTGAAGCACAGACTTATTTTAGAGTGCCTGGAACTCAGCTAATGCTAAAGCAACAATAGCTTTACAGTTAGCATCCGTGTTTTTCTCCGAGTCGGATGCACGAAGCATAATAAAACGATTGAAGGATCAAACAGAAACCACTCTGTTCCACTTTGTGATGTCATGGCGTAATACAGGAAGTGTTTCTAAACTGTGCACACCTTCACTAAAATAATTTGGATAATTTCAGACCTGGAATTGCTCATCTTTGCTGAACAAATAGGTAAAATGTAGCTGTTAACTTGAAAACTGCTGCTTCATGACATCACAAGGAGCATTTTGAGCTTTGGAGATGTAAACAGACTAATATTAAAAAGTTACTCAAACATATGAATGAAACAAAACACAAGTCCAGGTTTGTTTTGGATGAGGTAAGAACATTCTAACATGGCCTAGAGCTCACAGGAGTCAATCTTGCGTAATATAGGACCTTTAGAGCAGTAAAAAGACACAATAGTGGCTGAAGAATAATGGAGGTCTATAAATAGCAGAGCCTGGGGAGACGTTTAACATTGCTGTGCCATGAAGCTCAGTCTGTTTGTTACTGTTACTGTGAGACGAATGTTGACAACTGTGCAACAACTCAGCCTTATGTAACAGATAATACTCCCTACAACTGTACAACAACTCACCCTTATGTAACAGATAATACTCCCTACAACTGTACAACAACTCACCCTTATGTAACAGATAATACTCCCTACAACTGTAACAACTCACCCTTATGTAACAGATAATACTCCCTACAACTGTACAACAACTCACCCTTATGTAACAGATAATACTCCCTACAAACTGTACAACAACTCACCCTTATGTAACAGATAATACTCCCTACAACTGTACAACAACTCACCCTTATGTAACAGATAATACTCCCTACAACTGTACAACAACTCACCCTTATGTAACAGATAATACTCCCTACAACTGTACAACTCACATTTATGTAACAGATAATACTCCCTACAACTGTACAACTCACTTTATGTAACAGATAATACTCCCTACAACTGTACAACAACTCACATTTATGTAACAGATAATACTCCCTACAACTGTACAACTCACCATTATGTAACAGATAATACTCCCTACAACTGTACAACAACTCACCCTTATGTAACAGATAATACTCCCTACAACTGTACAACTCACATTTATGTAACAGATAATACTCCCTACAACTGTACAACAACTCACTTATGTAACAGATAATACTCCCTACAAACTGTACAACTCACCTTATGTAACAGATAATACTCCCTACAACTGTATCACAACTCACCTTATGTAACAGATAATACTCCCTACAACTGTACAACAACTCACCCTTATGTAACAGATAATACTCCCTACAACTGTACAACAACTCACCTTATGTAACAGATAATACTCCCTACAACTGTACAACAACTCACATTTATGTAACAGATAATACTCCCTACAACTGTACAACAACTCACCCTTATGTAACAGATAATACTCCCTACAACTGTACAACAACTCACCCTTATGTAACAGATAATACTCCCTACAACTGTACAACTCACATTTATGTAACAGATAATACTCCCTACAACTGTACAACTCACCTTATGTAACAGATAATACTCCCTACAACTGTACAACTCACATTTATGTAACAGATAATACTCCCTACAACTGTACAACTCACCCTTATGTAACAGATAATACTCCCTACAACTGTACAACTCACATTTATGTAACAGATAATACTCCCTACAACTGTACAACTCACATTTATGTAACAGATAATACTCCCTACAACTGTACAACTCACATTTATGTAACAGATAATACTCCCTACAACTGTACAACTCACATTTATGTAACAGATAATACTCCCTACAACTGTACAATAACTCGCCCTTATGTTTGTCTAAGTCTAAGTTTGTCTGAGTGACCCAGCAGATCTTGGGCTGTTCTGTGGCAGTTTTGTTTACTTTTTGTTTTGACGAATGTATCTCTATGGACATTTTGTACTGCGGCTCCAGACATTTTGCCGGGTTTCCATGGTAATGGTTAAAATTCCTTCCTGAACTCTATAAAAATCCAAGGCATTAAATGATTTTAATTAAATGAAATCAAAGAAATTACTTTTCCTTTTGCAATGTCTTGCGTAAATCTTTACACAAGCCTTATTGCGTTCCCAGCATAGACTGTGTAAAGAAATAGACTAAGCGAGTGTGACATCATCCACCGCGTTCCAGTCAAATGAAGCTCACAAGGCTAGCGGTTACAGAGAATCTGGAGCTCCAAATTAGGAATAGGAATTTGTTTATGGATTCCTATTCCTAAAATTAAAATGGCGAAATAAAAACACCAAGATCATTTAGAGCGGGTTAATACGAACATTGAGTGGTTCAGAAGCAGCAGCTTGGCTCCTCACCGGGTTTAACAGACAGCAGCACATTACCCTGGTTTATTTTCCCTTCACTGGTTCCTGTGTGTTTTAAAATCGATTATAAGATTTTACTGATCACTTTTAAATCTTGTGTAGGTCTTGCACGAAGTTATATTTCAGAATTTTTCAACCCCGTATCCTCCAAAGTCCTAGCCAAGCTGGCGCCACCTAGTGCCTCCGCTCAATTTCATTTCTCTCCAGCGACTAGGTCAGGAATCAAAATCCACTATGCGGTTCGCAAAAACCCTGGAAGTGCAAGTTTGGGCACCAGCCAATCAGCGAAGAGCCATATATTCTGTGTTTGCAATGTTTCATTGATTGAGGATTTAAAGACGGAATAAAGAGAATGTTTGGTGAATTTTTATCAAGGGGAAAGACGTTATTGCCCGTCTTCCTACGGGATTTAGCCCCATTAGTGGCACATTACATACGTCACGACCAAATAGCAGTGATCGGTTAAATGAAAAAAGTACCCGTCTACCGTCGAGTGAACAAATCCTAATGCTGCGAGGTCAGACAGTTTCTACAAAGTGAAACCTGTTGATGAATCAGGCTACCAAAGTCCAGGCTCCGGACGAAGGCTGTGGAACGACCTGCCTAAGGAAATAAGGCTCTCACCATTAGTATTATCTTTTAAATCACTTCTTAAAACCCATTTTTATTGGTTGACCTTTCCTATAGCTGGTTTTAGATTGATTTTATACCTTATTTAGTTATTTATTTTATTTATTTATTACAATTAATTGGATTGTTTGCATCATTGTCTGTTTTTGTTTGCCTTCGGTACGCTATTTTTATGCTTTTTGTATTGTTCATTGCGTTATGAATAAGGATTTATCATTATTATTATTATAAAACCAAAATGACAAGGCTCACTGCAGCAGTTACAGACAGAGTGGCGACATTTTCTCAACGTAAAATCAATAGGAAACAATAGAAGTCAATGGAGCCGGAAACGCCCCCACGAACATTTCCTATTTGGAATGCAACGCCTTTACAGTCTATTATTACCAGTAATTAAAACACAAATGCTGTAAATGGATGACAGTCATACCGAATGAAAAGTACAATAAACAATGCAAGTGTAAACAGTGCATAGGCCGCAGAGCTCCAACACAAACAGGAAGTACTGACACTAATTCTCTAATCACATCAGTGGCTCTGCGTCCCCAGTGAAGACAGTGAGAGGAGACAGCCTTGAGTGGATTTACACAGTTTCCTTTTCTCTCACACAACAGACTGCACGCTAACGAGCCTTTTTACTCTCCTCGCGCTCAGGACCTCTTTCCACTTACGTACGGTCTTTTAAAAAATCAATAACAGGCCCATTTCTGTCACGTTTTCTGTTCGCCGGAGCCACTCGATTTGCTTTTCACAGTAAATAAACTCACCTTGAGAAATCCCAGACTGGCAGCTGTCCACCGAGCGCTGAACCGACCGGGCTTAAAACAGAAACGGGTTACCATGGCAACCTAATGTTCCTCTTATGTCAGCAGAAACGAACTCGGAGCTCGTGTGGGAGGAGGAAATCACAGGTTTGGAGAGACGCGCCGGGGGATCTGCTCTTAGAAAGCACAAATGTTTATAGATAAAAAAAAAAAAAAAGATGATAAGTTGGTGACTATGTTTGATTTAATTGTTTACATGATTTAAGACACTTCATGCGTTTCGAAGGGTTTAAACGTTCATTCAACTTTCATTCATCAACGATACGGTGTTTGTCGGCGTTAGTGTTTTATCATAATCTACGCAAACAATATGAACAGGTATCACAGGTTGCATGTTCTTGTAAAGCTCCTGGCCATAGCAATGCACACAATGGCTCTATCATGCATGCTCTTCCAGAAAGACAGTTTTTTAGTTAAGTTTTGCAATTTTTTCCACATTTCCACATAATTCAGGTTGAAATAAGGTCTATATCCCAATACAATGAGGTTAAATTGGGAAGAATTTGCAGAAAAAAGGTATGTAACCCTGCACAGCATGATGGGATCTAGCGATATTTGTGGGATCTATAATAAAAAATGGATAATGCATCAAGTCGCTAGTTGGCTCAACATCGACTAGTGGTCGCTCCAGGTACTGCAGCTCCCGGGAGCTTGGGCCCAGGAAGAATTCTCCCACATTTTTTGGGAATTTAAACTGCTCGTGTTCTTCTGACAAGACATCGACAACTTTCACAAAGGTCGAATTTTGTAGGGACTCTTTTCTATTTTCTATTTTCACAACAAAACCTAAAAGTGATCTTTGGAAGACTTAGCCTTGCCCCGCTCTGAGCTCCTGCTCTGATTGAACCAAACGCTCCACGCTCCACACTTTACAGACCTCACACGGATGGGAGGAGCTCGACTGGATTGAGGAAGCAAATGCGTAAGGGAACATTATTTTGAGACCCATGAGCCATTGAGTACAGACCACTGAAAACAATACGACGCCATCTTGGATTCATCTACCAGATTTTATTATAGTTCTGTTGTTCACAAACAGACGAGAATTCATCTTGGTGTGCACCTGCTTTAAATAGTCATAGTAGATGATTATATTTTTATGCAGCACTTTTCCACCTTCAAGGCACTCAAAGCGCTTTACATGAAGGAAACACTCCCATTCACACACACATTCACACACCAGTGTACACAGACACTGGGGGAGAGGTGGGTTAAGTGTCTTGCCTAAGGACATAATGACAACATTCATCTGTGGGAACATCGAGAGTGGGATTCAAACCGCAAACCTTCTGATCAGTGGGAAAACATTCTTACCAACTGAGCTACTGTCACCCCATAATTTAGAATTTATTATACCATTTCTCTTTGTTATTATAATATGCTGTGAGCATCAATAAAGTTTGTCTAAGTCTAAGTATTTAATCTTCAACCACTGCTCTCCAAAACAAAACAGCTCATCAACTGGTAATCGCAAAAAAAGTTATATTAACCTGAAAACTGACACAGTTCCTCAGTTTAAGATGCAGTTAACTGAATAAACTAATAACTCTGGAGAAAATTTTATGTGATTTGGAGGATAAAATTGACAGTTTTGTCAAGATTTGGCAACCTTTCCTTGATCATTTTTGTTATTAGGTCCTTTTTTCAGACCAAGAGTTTATTTTCATACCTGACAGTTTTGACTGCTCCCTGTGGTCTTCCTCAGAGTCACGTGATGTTGCTGTGACGTGTCCGGTCAGTTGATTTAAACAGGTTTTGGTGCTGTATTCCGACCGGTGGAGGCTGGACGACAGGACCATCTTCGGTCCAACTTCCTCAAGACAGTATCCCAGGTGTGTGAGAGTAAAAAAGCCCCCTCGTCCCAGTTTATCATCCCTTGGGCATGTTTCCGTATTTCAATTGCTTCTTTAATCCAGCAACAAAGAGGACCAAATGATAATAGCACAGTATAACTTTTTTATATATTCCACCGTCCGCTTATTTATATATTTTTCTTTTCTTACTGCCTGTAACTATTTTAGTGTATTTTTTCTATCCTTATACATGTTTTGTTTTTGTTATATCAAAAAAGTAATACATATTTGTCAAAAAAAACAACAACAAAAACAACAGCTCCTCACCAAAAAAGCAATACTGACTAAACACAGACCTGCTCCTTCTCTTCCTGCACAATGCTTCTTCAAACTGCGTCTGTAGGAAAAGTGTACAGTTGCTCAGAGGAAGACACTGCAGCTTCCATCCTATGATTAATCACTGTGTTGTCAACAGAGCTGTATTTGAATTGTGTGCCTCTCTCAGGGCCCCAGTCTGTGTTTTGTGTTCTCCTCCAGCGTGAGCCTGATCCAAGCATTTCCCCCGCAGCAGAGGCCAGCCATGTAATCAGCAGTCAGTGTACACAACCCCAGCTAAGTCTTCTCATTAGAGCCGGTGAACACAGCGACCTCAAGCTCATAATGTAACTCTGTCATCTGACCTCAACTTGACCCCAGCCATTTTGATATAAAAGCAAAACGCAAACGCACAATGTTTATATAAGAGATAAGGGTTGAGTTTCTTAAAGCTGCACTGCCCAACTTTTCTGGTTTGTCACTTACAAGTTTCCACAGAGATGTTATTGCTTTGCCTGAAGTGTTACACACGATACCATTAATGTATTTTTCAGACTATAAGTTGCACTTTTTTCATAGTTTGGGTGGTCCTGTGACTTATACTCCGGTGCAACTTATATATTTAATTGTTCACACTGAAGCTGCGAGAGGTTCTAGTCTTGTGTGTCAGTATTTGCTGCTCCTGTTCCTCCTGTACCACTGACACTTCACTCTACTGCGCATGTCTCCTGCAGAAAGAGCCTCTGTCCTGTCTGTATCATGTCAGTTGATCGCACCATTAAAAAAAACACTTAAAACTTAAACTTAAAACTTTTTAACACTTAAAAAGACAAATTAAAAAGAGGACTGGGAAGACTGAACACAAATGCCCCTAAAGAAAAAATGATATTCTGCAGATTGCAAGCTGCAAGTAGCGAAATCTGCCACCGAAAATGGTAATCAAGCAGCAGAAAGAAAGTCTGGAGTGAGCGAGAAACTTGTGACACCGGGAGGATGCACCATGAAACTTTCCTGGAAGTCACTGGATGGATGGATAAAGCCTGGACTTCAGTGACACCGAAACCATCCTGTCGGGATTCAGAAAGGCCGGAATAATTCTAACTGGAACTGATGCTGAGTCTGACCACAGCTATGCAGAAGAGGAAGCAGCGCTCTGTTTGAGTTGCTCAGAAGTGACACCGAGGATGAAGAATTGAATGGATTTAGTGATTTGGAGTGAGATGGAGAGTTTGTTAAACTTGTTCTGTTCTGTTGTTTATGTTATAGTTTATCTGAAGAACTGTTCATATGTGACGTTATCAGTCTGTTGTTCTCTTTTCTATTGTTATTACTAGAACTTGACTTTGAAGAGCTTCACAGGTTGGAGATGCGATTTCAGGTCCCACAGATGAATCCTGTCGTTGTGTCCTTGGGCAAGACACTTAACCCAGTTAACTGTCCCCAGTGTCAGCGTACACTGATGTGTGAATGTGTGTGTGAATGGGTGAGTGGTTCTTTGTTGTAAAGTGCTGTGAATGCCTTGAAGGTGGAAAAGGGCTGTATGAAAATGTGACTGTTTACCATTTACTGTGCTCACCTCTTCTTCCTCGGCATGAAGATGTCTCCATGGAGAAAAATAAGTTATTACAATACCAAAGCAAGAACTGCCATACAAGTAGGTGGTGGACTCTCTGCCAGGCCCATGTTACACTTTTTTCTGATCTATGTTATAATGTTATGTGCTCCACTGTTTTTAAACTCCATACACCTTCACTAGAATCATTTGGGTCATTTCAGCCCTGGAATTGAAAGTCTCTACTGAAAAAAAGGTAAAAGGAGCTGTTAACTTGAAAACTACCACTATACTGTATGACATCACAAGGTGGAACAGAACATTAATGGACTAATAATGGATAAAGGATTACTCAAGCATGTGTAAATGAAACAAAACACAACTCCATGTCTGTTTTTGATGAAGCAACAACATTAAAACACGACTTAAATCTCACAAGAGTCGCTTTTTTGTAACACGGGACCTTTAACTCGACCTCAATCATTCTGATATAAAAGCAAACCCGAAACGTTTACGTAAGAGATAAAACTATTTCTTTTCACTCAACACTTGAATTATTCTTAGGGCGACTGGTACGTGCTCGTGTTGACGCAGTACATTCCACAGAAGGGGCGGGTCGTGGATTCTGTCATTTTTTTTAAGGCGATATGCAGAGGCCATGACGGTTCACACAGCCTCTTTAGGTCAAGGACGGAAACTCAACACCGGGGTTAGCTCACACACGGGTCAGCTGAACGCGCAACTCTTTGCACAACGGATCTGCAGAAGTGCGTAGATGTAATATAGAATGTAATAATAAAAGTCTTATCTGTGTTTACCTTAGTTTGGGAAAGTAAAATGGAACCACGCTACTGATAAAGGCTCCAAAATGAACTGCGGTTTATTTATTTTATCTTTGATTTAATGGTGTTTTAATGGTGCTGTTTAATTGTGCTCATATTCTGTGGTTTGTGTTTTAATATGTTTTAATTTGTCTGTTTGAATGGGTGTATAAATGCAGTGCACACCCCGTTTTCCAATGCGGTTTTTATACTGCAAATGGCAAATAAACTGAAGTGAACTGAACTGAACTGCTGTGAACAAGAAAATATACTGGCTTTTCTTATGATTAAACACTCCGAATCCTTGAGACGTCTACAAATAAGATGGGACGCGTTGAATCGGAATCAGAAATCAGGATGTATGGCGTGTTGTTTATATTTCAGTCTTCGCTTCAGTGTTGATGTGATGATGAAAATGTGCGCAGTGTGAAATGAGTCAAATCCAAACACAATCACAAAGCTCGTCAGAAAGTCACATATATACAGTTTATGTTTTCAGAAGTTGCCGCAGCGGTGTACTCATGTAAGCTCCAGAAATCGCATCAAATCAATGCAAGAACCTAGTGCCTCCGCTCATTTTCATTTCTCTCCAGCGAGTAGGTCAGGAATCGGAATACACTAGAGGGTTTGCAAGAACGCCGGAAGTTGTAGAGTGCGCATCAGCCAATCAGCGAAGAGTTGTGAAGCCATGACGTCAAACTTAAGCATCTGTCTGGGTCCCTTTTGTGGAACAGCACAACAGTAAACAAAGCGTCGAGATGGATGTAGACGAAGACAGACATTCTGTGTTGGCAACGATTCCTGAGATCGAGGATTTAAAGCTGGAAC
Organism: Boleophthalmus pectinirostris; assembly: GCF_026225935.1. Lineage (NCBI taxonomy): Eukaryota > Metazoa > Chordata > Actinopteri > Gobiiformes > Gobiidae > Boleophthalmus > Boleophthalmus pectinirostris. The sequence continues at coordinate 37,363,530 of NW_026571152.1, read as the reverse complement.
AGAAAGAACGATTTATCAAGGGGAAAGAAGATATTGCCCTTCTTTCGACGAGATTTGGCGCATTACATACGTCACGACCAAATAGCAGCAATTGGTTAAATTAAAAAAGTACCTGCCTACCGAGCAAACGAATCCTAATGCTGCGAGGCCAGACGGTTTCCACAAAGTGAAACCGGCTGATGAATCAGGCTGGCAAGAACCTTGACCAATACAAGAACCAACCTTACAGATAACTTAAGCATGCACCGATCTGATACTCGAAACGAATATCGGTCCAAATACTGGCAATTTTGCCAATTATCGGCTATTGGCCTCCGAATATTGGTTCAGCTGATATCCTGATTGGACTTAAACACTAATATAATACGACTATTTACAGGTCATAGTGCCTTGAAAGTTTCATGGGCTACGTTCAGACCGCAGGCTTAATGCTTAATTAGAATTTTTTTGTGAAAGCTGATTTTTTTGCAAAGTTGTTCACATTTCCAATTAAATGCGACTTGTATGTGATCTCCAGTGTGAACTTTAAACGCCCCAAAAGTGTCCCGCATGAGCATTGGAGAACACAACGACGTCATACACAGCGAGAGTGCTCAGTGTTTATGGAAGTCACCGAAATGCTGGGCTTGTTTTACAAAATACGGTCCAGTTCTTGGTAAAACGGACAGGTTACACGTCCACAGCCTCCTTGTATTTGGCTCGCAGGCTCTTTATTTTTTGTTGACATCGGAGCCAGGTCCGCCCGTAGCTTTGACATTGGCATTTCTTTGACAATCATTTCAAAAACCGCCAGGTCCCCTCCAATTTGTCCTGAATACAATGATCCTCCCAAATATTAATAAACTCGCTAACCTCACTTTCCCTCTATTGGCTAGACTCTGAGCCTGACGTGTAGGTGGGATTCTGTCCGTTCAGACTGAAGTCGCATGTCAAAAGATCGGTTATGTATTGGTTTTAGGAGCACATATCCAAGTGGCCTAGATCACATTTGAAAAAATTGATCTGTGTCATTCAGACTGTCATTAAAAGATCAGATACAGGTCACATAGGGGCGAAAAAAAATCAGATTTGGGTCACTTCAGGTTGCAATTTGATCTTTTATTCATAAGAAGCTGTTCTGTGGTGATTTAAGAGATTTATATCAGCTACATGACACAGTTGGATCACTTTTGTCTTATTTAATTCCTCGAAACAAGAATAAAAAAACATTTTAAGTCTCTTCGTCTGGTTTGGTCTCCATGAAGATAGAAAGGTTTAATGACATCCTGTGAAACATTCCGAACAAAGCGATAACATCTCCATGGAGAAAAGCATTTAACGGACCGTCCACCAGAAAAGTTACACAAAGACCCTTAAATATACAGACTACAAACCTTTCCACAACACAACTCACCAAGCAAACACACAAACTGCCCCGTCAGTATCCACAACAGGGATCTCTTCAGCCCTGATTGGTCTGAGATAATGACTTAATGGGCTATTTTAAGGACTAACAAGGCCCTCGTGTGTGTGTGTGTGTGTATAGGTGTGTGTGCGTGCGTGTGTGTGTGTACCCTTTACGTAGCAGTAACATGTCAATCAGTGTAATGGCTTAACTCAAATCTAATTTAGTATAACAACGACATTCTGAAGGGCCAATAAGATACTAAGGCCTGTCAAGTCTACTACACTGTATCTACATTAAATAAAGTTATAAATGATCACAATAGTAAATCCTTTTCAGATTAAATTTAAACATTTCACTTAAAAATAAAAGCGAGCTGCAATTAGGCTTGTCAAGAGTATAAAAAAAAAATCAGATACTAAAACTTGTACTGAAACTAGATAATTTTTTGAGCAGGTATCGATACTAAAAAAGTCCCATTGACAAGACACAAATGAACCTTTCCTGAATGTCTTTAGATGATCTTGAGCTGGATCAGAACAAGTATAAGAGGTCATAGACTTGTATATACTCATGGACCACGAAGTGAAACCGTCTGATGGGCATTATTGACACACAGGAAGGACGAAAAAGGTAATCTCCACATACAAAATGTTCGCTGCAAATTTGGGATGATTTAGGCAGTCAAAGGTTTCCTTTTTCGTCCTTCCTGTGTATCAGTACTGCCCATTACCTTTGCCTTTCACTACTTTTCAATTCTGTTGGGAAGGGAAACAGTTTGAGTAACACAGATCTGATTCCCTTTTGCATTTATGGAGTCTGCAAACAAATTTCTAGAACCGTTTTCCGGTGTTAGGACATCCAACAACCACACAATTACAATGTCCGAATCCCAAAACTAAAATATGACAATATCAGAACCAGAAACAAAAGCGATATGGTTCATAAGACTAGAAAAAATCGGCTTTGTCAATAGACGCATCCCACTGGGAAAACAAACATGGCGGTTTGATGCTCACTTTTTCGGAAAATCCTTCCCAGTATGAATTGCGCAATGACCGGAAGTCCGAGATTCTTGATGCGTGTATTAACAGTTAACAGCTCCTTTTACTTTTAGTTTAGTAGAGATTGCCAACTCCAGGATGCTGAAACTATCCAAATGATTACAGTGAAAACGTACGGAGTTTAAAAACACAATGGAGCGCGTCCTGTATCCCCACATGACATCACAAAGTTGCATCAACTGTTTTCAGTTTGAGAGAAAAACTCAGCCTAAATATGCAGGATTTGTGAGTTAAACATGTGAGAATGAAACAAAACACAACTCCAGGTGTGTTTGCGATGAGGAAACATTTGAACATAGATCAGAAAAAGAGTAATACAGCCGCTTTAATTATTTCTACTTCTACTCGATAATTATTTTGACAGGCCTTAAAGCTATATACATACAGTATTAAGAAGCTGAGGTATTAACAGATTAACAAAAGCATGTCCTCTCACATTCTCACAGCTCTTATCAAAGCTCATCGCTGTAGAAAAGAGCAAACACTCTCCCATGGCCCGCAGCTGTTCAAATATTATGACATGTGATCTTTGGCTGGCACAAAGAGTGTCTATAGAGAACCAGAGAGACACCAGACTACCCCACAGCACTAGATCCACTGTCCGTCACACTGCGAAACACTGCATTTACCCAACCGCAATCATGCAAAACAAACACCAGCATCACAAAATCAGAGGAAATATTATCTCTATGTACTTTATGCTGGATAATGTTAAGTAGAATTGACTTTGGGAAGTAGTTTTGAACGTCTCATATTAAAGCAAAACTTTCTCAGCAAACTTTTTTTCTCTGGGGGTCACATTATATTCTTTGAAAACCTCCACACTGTTTTAAATATCGAAATATCAATATATCGTATCGTTTAATGTGACGATACAGTAATAATATCGTGGGCTGCTGTATCAATATATCGTCAAGAGTATTTTTTGGTTTATTTTACTAAATTATTTTGTTACAGCTACAGTTTTGTTGTTTGTTCAGAGGAAGGAAGCTTGTTTATGCGACACATTTGACATTTTCACTGTTTTGAGGATTAAAATGTTTTGTGTTTCATATTTACTTTCGACAAGAAGTGGTTTAACAAAGACTTTTAGTATCAGCCATGATTTAGACATTATTTTTATTGAACCGTATCGAATCGATTTGAAATATACCGTATTGAATCGAAAGCTCACTGTATCGAGATATGTATTGTATCATGACCTGTGTAAGGAGGTATGTATCGTATCTGCATGGTCCTTACACTGAACAAAAAAATAATAGGCCATTCACTGTTCTCTGAAAACTCTGCACTCTCTGTCAACTTTTCATACTTTAACATGAGTCATTTTGCTGTCCTTAACTGCACTACAGAACTGTCTGATCTTGAGCTTGTCAGGTGATGAAATCTTTATACAAAATCAGTGATTTGTCCTGGTTTTATGCAAGAAATGTCTCAGGTATCTCTATTTTGGACCAATTTGATCTAAACCAGGACTATATCAGGTATATTTCAGGTCTATACCAGGTCTGCACTTGGACTTTGGTGGCAAATTTGGCAGGAAATGTAAATACATTATATAATGATTTAAATATATTATTATAAATACTTCGTATAAATATCATTCTTTAATTGAAAAAAATCAACAAAATACAAGATGCTGATGTTACTAATTGCCAAAAAGTAATTTAAAAAAATAGTCCATGACAATTTTTGAGGATTGTCTCATCTCTCATTCTATGGTTATGTCATTGCTCTGCCTGGAATGTTCCACAGTATGACATTAAACACCTCTACATTACATTTATTCAGTTACAGATGGTTTTATAGCTCAAGAATACTGAGCGGGGTCGCCTCTCTACAGATCTGACCTGTAACTTGGTCTAGGTTTGGTCTCCATGAAGATAGAAAGGTTTAACGCCATACTGTGAAACACCCTTGAACAGAAAAGTTACACAATGCAGCTTTAAGTCATGTTATAAAGTTGCTACCTCCTCAAAAACAGATCTGGATTTGTGTTTTGTTTCATTCCACATGTTTGAGTAATCCATTATTATTATTATTATTATTATTATTATTTCTACATCTCCAAAGCCCAAAATGCTCTGTTGCACCTTTTTACCTTGTGTTTAGTAGAGGTAAAGGGCAGGTGAAATCTAAAGTTTGTGCGTTAAACGTGTGAATGAAACAAAACACAACTCCATAGATCAGAAAACAGCGTCATACGGGCTCTTTAAACAGAAATCTTATCAAAGGCAGGCGGTGAAACGGCATTCCTCATTTTTATGAATGAGCCGGAGTTTTTGTTCCACTGTTTGCTCGTTCTCTGTCTTTCTTTGGTGAGATTTATTCATGTTTCAGTCTTTGTGTTCTTACAAAAGGATCAAAGAGGCGGCGCTGTAAGCCTCGATGAACGTCTACAACTACAACTATGCAGAGAGTACAGAAATCACAAAGGGATATCTAAGGCCTGAGGATGTCACTGTGGTTGTCCAGTGATGTATTGTGTCTTTATGTCTTTATGTGAAACTCATGAGAAAAAAACTATGCACATACTAAACTGAAACAGAATCAGGCTTTAATTTCCGCTTTAAAAAGACCATGTAAACACTTAATTCCTAATGAAAATTATTATTCAGACTTAAACTTAATTCCGAAGTAAGATTTTAAAGACAAATTAATTTATTCCTCGATCATGAAAATGTTTATTCTTCTTAAAAATAATGTTGGTCGTTCAGTGCATGCTTGTTGTGTCGCCCAAACGATCCGGCTCCACCAGTCCTGGCTTCGGACTTTCATCCACGTCTCTTTGGATTTGCGAGCGGGATGCGGGAGTGGGCTGAAGTAGAGCAGCCGTCGACTCAGTTTGTCTTCTTCCTCCTTCTCCGACACTCTTCCCTTCTCCTCCTCAGCCGACAAACATAAAGCGTGATGAGACAAAACGACTGCGAAAAAAGTTTGGATCGTGTTTGTGTCCGTGGCGTAACGGCAAACCGAGAGGACAGAAAAGCCGGTAGCAGCTGAAGTGTGCGTTTTCTTCCGGTCGACGTAAATATGTTCGTGTCTCTGTCCAATCAGAACCCTTCCCCACCCCCAGACGTTGAGCGGAATTAAATAAAGGCGATTTAACGAGTTTTCCATGTAAACCTCAAATCAGAATTATTATTTCCATGTAAACTCGAAGGAGAATATTTGAATTGCGAACTATTTAATTCAGAACAATTAATTCAGAATTAAAAAACATCATCAATGTCGAAAAATGTTTATGTCATATCAGTCGTATGAAAAAATAGATGGATTATTTATTAATCAACACAGCGGATGTATGAGTGTAGAAAGCGCTGTTGTCTGTGCGGTAGAGGTAAGATCTTAAGACCGAGCCCAAGCCCAAGCCCGACCCGACGCTCAATCATTACTTCGGGTCGGGTCGGGCTCGGGCTTCTCTCTCGCTGACTTTTTTTCAAATAAATATGTTTATAAAATGTATGCTAAAATGATATGTGGATACTAAACTAAGCAATACTTGTTATAAAATAAATAATATGGATAAAACAGAGAAGTAATGTAATGTAATTGCTATTTAACTACTAAACAGGATCCGCAGAGCCAGAGCTCTGCGCACGTGAACGCCCCCTCTTAATTTAATAATCTTCCCCTCCGCAAGTCTGCATCTATTTTGACCTGGTATCCCCAATATGGAGGAGCAAGAAGTTAAACTAAAGGCAGGAGAACTGAAAAGACAAACACGCACCGGTAAGAGTGAGGTGTGGAAAAGCTTCAAATTGATTGTTGAAAATGCTACAGAAACTTGCGTTGGCTTCGCTGAATGTCGTCAATGTGGCGCTTTGCTTTCATACGAGAGCAAAAAGACTGGCACCTCGACGCTGAGCACTGCTCCTCCTCCCGAGTCACAAATAAAATATGACATTTCGGGTTTGCTTCGGGCTCGGGCCTGCAAATCAAGTTAACTGGTCGGGCTCGGGCTGGGTCGGGTTTTAATACCCGCGGGCCGGGTCGGGTCGGGCTGGATTTTTTAGGCCCGATCTCACCTCTACTGTGCGGGTAACATGAAGATGCAACACTAACTACCGATGTTGTCAGCACTAAAACAGTTTATAACCGTGTGATAAAATAAGTTATGATACTAAATTAACATTAGTGAGTGAGTCTTAAGGCCGCCACACACTACAGGATTTTTCGATCTTAAAGGATTTAGGAGAATCTTATGAGATTTTAAATCTCCGATCGCAAAAACTGCAGCGGGATATGTCTGCGGACCACAGGATATAAAGTTGTGAGCGTGATCGAGTCAGCTGTTTTCTGTCTACAGTAAAACCACTTACTTTGAGACTCTTAAGTGTTCAAACGATCAGAGCACTACACTTCTAGTTTAGATGCAAGTCAAAACTGTACTATTATTATTTCTGAAATGTGGTGCAAAACTTCAGATACATGATTTTTAAAGCATAAAAGATTGTCAGTAAAGTCCACAGGAAGTAGAATCTGCAGCTTCACCTCGATCCGTGCTCTTTGTGGATGTAAACAGACACACGTGAGGAACTACTCTTGCCTTTTTACTTTTAAAGAACGCCTCAAACTGGATTAACAGCGTAGTTTTGTGGACTGGGTGTCAGAATTTGCGGAAGGACAATTTCTATGGATAAAATGGACGAGATGCTACAGTTTATATTTACAGCGTTACAAGAGGTGAGTAATAATTCTTTTCGCTGTTTCCTGAGTTTGTATGTTGCGTTTCTGCGTCCCTAACTCCTCTGCCCCTGAAGCTCTGTTTTACTGGTTGCGTTAAAAGCAGGTGAGTGCGTAAATGACGAGAAGAAACGTCTCAAACTTCAGTAGCCGGACATCCACTTACAACTGATCGACACACCTAACCCCGCCCCCCGAGAGAACCTGAAACCTGTTGAAATCCTACAAGACACTGACATGACAAACAGGACAGAGGCTCTTTTTGCAGGAGACATGCGCAGTAGAGCATGAAGTGACTTAGTCTGATAATCCCTCTACACAAAATGGATTTAAACAGCACATTTTCCGAAGCCTGTGATCAATACAAGCGCTCATGGTCCCTTTTAGGTGTTTCATTTTTAACAAAAAAGGTAAAAGCTTTAATTAAAGAGACTTGTTTAGCATCATAAATCATCTCACGTGTTGTAAATCCAGTTTTGTCAGTTCTTTTTTGCTCAGGTCGTGTTAAAATAAAGCTCAGATTAAGTCTAACTTGAGTCACAGATCTTCTAACAGAGCAGTGCCTTCAGTTAGTTTCACACCCACAGGAAATGTTGACGACATCAGCTGCAATTTATGAATGGACGACGTTGAATTATTGGCTGCTATTTTAGTGTAGGAGTGTGTCAAACTGGTCAGAGTTATGCGTTATGAGACAAGCCTGTGTTAATAAATAATAAGGGCCATTAAAGTTCTGTGGGAATTAAAATTTTATCGTTCATATTTTTTCCATGTGTTGGGTCCAGTACAATAATCCGTGTATCATTCGTTTTTCAATATAAAACTGAAAATAAAAAAATGAAAAAACAACTATTTTCTTAATTATTTGTCTCCGAAACCAAAATGAAAAAACAGATAACGATTCCTTTTTTCAGTTTTCGATTTTGTGTTTAAATGAATAATGGAGAAAATGGATCCTGTTTACGTGACTTAAACTGTGATGCTGGACTGAACCAGGACTGAACCAGGTCTAAACCGTTTTCAGTCCTGGTTTGGTCCCGGTCTGGTCCCTGTCTGGTCCCGATCTGGTCCTGGTCTCAGTCCCTGTCTGGTTCCCTTCTCAGTCCGGGTCTCAGTTCAGGTCGGGTCCCGGTCTGGTCCCAGTCTCAGTTCCAGTCTCAGTCCCAGAATCAGTTCAGGTCTGGTCCCGGTCTGGACTCGGTCTCAGTCCCAAAGTCAGTTCAGGTCTGGTCCCAGTCTAAGTCATGGTCTGGTCTCGGTCTCAGCCCCGGTCTCAGTTCAGATCTGGTCCCGGTCTCAGTCCCGGTCTCAGTCCAGGTCTGGTGCTGGTCTCAGCCCTGGCCTGGTCCTGGTCTCAGTCCTGGTCTGGTCCTGGTCTCAGTCCCGGTCTTGATCATGGTCTGGTCCTGGTCTGGTCCCGGACTCATTCCTGGTGTCAGTCCCGGTCTCAGTCCTGATCCTGGTCTGGTTCCGGTCTGGTCCTGGACCTGGTTTAGTCCTGGTTCAGTCCAGCATTGCAGTTTAAGTCATGTAAATGGTAGTTATCCATTTTTTCCATTATTCATTTAAACACTAAATCAAAAAAAAAAAAAAAAAAAAAAAAAAGAATCATTTTTGGAGACAAATAATGAAGAAAATAGTTTTTTTTTTTTCATTTTCATGTCTTTTTTTGTTTTAATATTGAAAAACAAATGAACGAATGATTCAGTACAATATCGTATGTTGGCAGTGTGGTACAGTTTTAACCAAGGATCTGATTTTAATATTAAAAATAAAAAACATCCTGTGAGCAAAACAACATTCACTGCTCGATTTGTCATGAAAAGTCCCTGTTCCCGTCTCACTCAAATGACTCTAATTTCCAAATGAAAAGCAGATTGAGGATGTGAAGTCAAAACCGTCCTGAGTTCGGATGAGATCACTGAAGAGGCCTCGGAGCTGTGTTTGGTCTACAGACTTCACAGAGTCCAGACCGTAGACTGTTTAAAAAAGTGGACTGAGGGAATGTGACGTCACCCATAGCAGTCAAATGAAGCTCATCGAGGCTTGCAATCATAGGAGCGTGTTTGAAGACAAGTTCCATATTTGAATAGCAGCCAAAGAGCCAATTCGAAATGAGGATGTTTAAGGTATCCTAACCAGACGTCCCTATTCACCCGGGACAGTCCCAGTTTTGAGTCCTGTGTCCCCTGTCCCTGCAGATTTATCCAAAACCAGTGATTTGTCCCAGTTCTATACAAGAAATGTCCCAGGTGTCCCTATTTTGGACCAATTTGATCAAAACCAGGTCTAAACTAGGATTAAACCAAAACTGTATCAGGTCTATTTCAGGTCTAAACCAGATCTAAACTTGGACTAAACTAGGACTATATCAAGTCTATTTCAGGTCTAAACCAGGTCTAAACTTGGTCTAAACCAAGACTGTATCAAGTCTATTTTAGGTCTAAACCAGGTCTAAACTTGAACTAAACCAGGACTATATCAGGTAAATTTCAGGTCTAAACCAGGGCTAAATTTGGACTAAACCGGGACTATAACAGGTCTATTTCAGGTCTAAACCAGGTCTAAACTTGGTCTAAACTTGGACTAAACCAAGACTATATCAGGTCTATTTCAGGTCTAAACCAGGTCTAAACCAGGACTAAACCAAGACTAAACCAAGACTATATCAGGTCTAAACCAGATTTAAACCAGGACTAAACCAGGACTATATCAGGTCAATTTCAAGTCTAAACCAGGTCTAAACTTGGACTAAACCAGGAATAAACTAGGGCTAAAATAGGAGTATATCAGTTCTAAACCAGGTCTAAACCAGAGGAGCATAAATTGGATTTGTTTAGCCAAAGTACAGAATATTGCGTGTCTGAATTTTGTCTCTCAGATTATTCACTGACCCACATGTGAGTCGAGATTGGAAAATGCTCTGCACTTTTTTCACAATTTTATTTATACACACCATCCCAACCTGGGTGTGTCCCAGTTTTTAATTTTGAGAATATGGTCTCCCTAGTTTAAGGGACCTAGTTAAGTCGGGTGTAACTGACAACCAAACTGGGAGAAATGGGGCTAAAATCTGATGCAAATTGATAAAGGAAATGTGGGAACATAGGGCCTAATTTTAGAAAGAAAAAAAATCTAACAAAACTAAGAAATGAGGGAACTTAGGGCTGAGGGAACATAGGCACACTCCCATTTAAAGTAACATAGCAATCCTGTCAATCAAACCTGTTGGGAGCAAACTTGGGGAAAACAAACCCTGATTTGTCTGTTATCAATGTTCATATCTTCATTTACGGACAAAATGGTGAAATAACAACATCAGGCTCATGTACAAGACCAAAATGACGAGTTGAGTCTAAAAGCAGCAGTCACAGAGAGAGAGGGGCGACGGTTTCTCAAAAGTTGTCAGAAGTCTGCAACCAGAGCTCCAAGGAACCATTTCACGCCTGTGTTCACTTCCTATTTGGGATGCAGTGGCCTCCTGTGTGAGCTATGTCCATTTATATATACAGTCTATGTGTCTGTGTCCAGACCTGAGTCTAGACCTGAGTCCAGACCTCAGTCCAAACCTGTCTCATAATCATGTGAGTATCTGACAAAGTGTGTGGGCTGTAGAAGTGTCTCTATGCAGGTGTAAATAACGAAGTGTAATAAAGTAATAAAGTTTAATGTACATGCAAGCAATACAGTAAGGCCCCGTCCACACTAGTATGTATTCAAGTAGTTTTCGTTGTGGATGCAGTGTTCGTCCACACTAATCTGATTGAAAACGGCTCCAGAGACGGAACGATCTGATGCTGCCAGCTCCCACAAATTCACCTGAGTACATAGATCTATGTGCCACAAAGTAATTCATCACCAAAATGCAAAGAGGCTAGAATATATGTCCATTCATATACCGTATTTTCAGCACTATAGGGCGCTCTGGATTATAAGACGCACTGTCATTAAATGGTCATTAAACCACACTGGACTTTAAATGAAACACAACAGTTGGATGGGTCAGTGGGACTTTGTTTGTGACGTTCACGGTGACTCTGGGCTTTGTTCAGTTGTGGCGTGTAGGGAGGGTGCTGTCTGGGACCAACGGATTGTCGACGTTTTCGCAGTGACTCAGTTGTTCAGTTGTGTCTAGAAGTGGCACATTGCACTCGCTTTTTCCTTCGTTCCATTCCTCGTCGGCACGGAGTGATGAGTGTGGCTGCGGGTGCGTTTCGCCGTGCGGTCGCTGTCTGCCTTGTGTGTGTTTGCGTGCGCTGCGGGTGGTGCTGCTTTGTAGTCGTGCTGGGACACCTGAGTGGATTTGTGTATGGGGCGCTCTGGATTGTGGGGCGCTGTCATTTTTTGATGGGGTTGGAGGCTTAAGAGAGCGCCCTATAGCCCGGAAAATACGGTATATGGTCTATGCGTTTGACCTGCAGACGTATAATCTCTGAAAAATTTAACATGAACCATCCCCAACGCGATAGAAACACAGAACAGACTCACCATCAGCAGAACACCCCTCTGTCACAGAAAGAACACTCATATTCCACTGAGTCGTGTCCTTTAGTCCGACAGAAGCTGAACCGCACCAGCGCACAATAGCGAGCTGTTTTATGAGCGCTCAGTTTATGCAAATTATCCATGTGGTTTTAAGTTTCTTTTCTGTAAAACGTAAACAAATGTGCTCAAAGCTGTGTGGATAGGGAAGGCTTGCGGACACAGAAACAACGTGCCTGGACGCAGATCGTTTCCGATATGGTGATTTGTTTCAGTGTAAACGGGTCTAAGAAGTAGAGCTAATTTCTTTGGAGAACTGGTGCTGCTCTGAAGTCTCAGTAGATGAAGATTTGCTTGAAAAAATGTAATAAAACGGTATCAAAGTTGGTGATTAAGCCAATTCCAGGATGGGAAAAAACAAATTAAAGACGACACCACATGAAGATGACCAAATGGCGTTTTGTTATAACTTGCATCTACAAAGTTAAGATCCTTGACAAAATACAATCAGTTTCCAATTAAAAGTTGACGTCATGGTTTGTATATTCAGTAAAACAGACAAAGTATGAGTCAGAGACGACGTGCCGCAGCCTGCACGACACCGAATCTGACCTCAGCGTTAAAAGCAGCCTCGTAACCCGCTTTTTCCCACTGCACATTGTACCAATTATTCACAAACACGTCTGGAAACACATCACACGAGAGGCCCAAATTTCTCAAGACCATAAAGATGTCCGCCAACGTGTAATTAATCTATTCCCTCATAACAGACTACAGAAGTGTGTGTGCACGCGGGACATCGGGCCGTGTTATTGAGGTTAATTATGCTCTTCCTCAGCCAGCAAAGTTCTAACCGCACCACATTTGGCTCAGGGATTCTTCTCTGACATCAGCTTCAAGATTTGTGACCTCATGGCTTTGTTTTGTCTCTTTCATTTCGCATACCGGACCTTATCATTAAATACTCAGGTCGCACCACATAAGCACTGTTATCGCCTCCAAAAAAACACTCCACCTGACTGTTGGGGAAACATATAAGCAGGCGACAGTCTAAATAAACAACACAAAGAAAGATGAGAATGTAATGAATGGATGTCATAAAAACAAATCACATTTAAAGTAAAGGACAAATCGTTATCATCCATTATCATTGTCAGCCTTTTGTCTGTACCTGGTTCACACGATGAGTCATTTTAAACTTGGTCTAAACCAGGTCTAAACTTGGACTAAACCAGGATATATCAGGTCTATTTCAAGTCTATACCAGGTCTAAACTTGGACTAAATCAAGACTATTTCAGGTATAAACGAGGTCTAAACTTGGACTAAACTCGGAAAAAATGGGACTATATCAGTTCTAAACCAGGTCTAAACTTGGTCTAAGCCAGGTCTAAACTTGGACTAAACCAAAACTATATCAGATCTATTTCAGGTCTAAACCAGGTCTAAACTTGGACTAAACCAAGACTATATCAGGTCTATTTCAGGTCTAAACCCCATCTAAACTTGGACTAAATCAAGACTATCTCAGGTTTTAACCAGGTGTAAACTTGGACTAAATCAAGACTATTTCAGGTCTAAACCCGGTCTAAACTTGGACTAAACTAGGACTATATCAGGTCTATTTCAGGTCTAAACCAGGTCTAAAACAGAGGAGCATAAATTGCATTTGTTTAGACAAAATACAGAAGATCCTGCTTCTGTATTTTGTCTCTCAGACCCAAACATGAGTCGAGATTGGACAATGCTACATGCTTTTTTCACAATTATATTTAGATAAAATTTGGGTATGTTGCAAATTTGCGGCAACTAGAAGCAAGTGCTGGTCTAAACCAGAACTGAACCAGGTCTAAACCAGGACTAAACCAGGACTAAATTGGTCTCAGCCCCAGTTTGGTCCCGGTTTGGTCCCAGTCTCAACCCAGGTCTGGTCCCGGTCTCAAGTCCTGGTCTCAACCCAGGTCTGGTCCCGGTCTCAAGTCCTGGTCTCAACCCAGGTCTGGTCCAGGTCTCATTCCCGATCTGGTCCTGATCTTAATCCCGATCTCAATCCAGGTCTGGTCCCGGTCTCAGTCCTGATCTCAGTCCTGGTTTCACTACTGGACTGGTCTGATCAATCAAAAGTCTGGGCAATATGAAATTTTAAAATATAAATCACATAGATCAATCACGATCATAATCTATTTGATTTTATTCAAACATTTTAAATTCATGTTTCATTATGAATTTTTGTGAACATAAACCAGTTAGATTTTTAATAACAGCCATTTAAAGGTAAAATAAACAAACAAAACACTGATAAATTTCTTTCTCCAATGTATGAACTCCAGGATTTGACCTCTGAGTAAAAAGACCAAAGCTGATCAGTGAGGATTACAAATGACTAAACCTCAATTAAAGTTAGATTAATGGCTTTGTGGCAGTAGCAGGAAATTACCTGAGACCTGAAGGCTGCTGGTGCATTTAAATACAGAGGTGTTAACAGCTGGATGTCCTCACATGATTCTTAACACTACAGTCCCATGTTCACACCCGTGTTCACCAGAGTCACTGAGCTGAGCCTTCATGACAGGCAGACGTAAGCTGTTCAGAGATAAACCTCGACAGACGTGAAACAACAAGAAATAACAAAGAGTGAAAAGTGAATTAAAACAGAAGAAAACAGCCACACCCAGGATCAAACATGGCCCACGTGTCTGTGTGTCTGATTAAAGAGTCCATTCCGCTATTTTCTGATTATAATGTTTCCTCGTCACAAACAGACCTGGAGTTGTGTTTTGTTTCATTCGCACATGTTTAACACACAAACCCTGCTTATTTTGTAACACTCTGTTCCACCTTGTGATGTCATGTGGTAAGTTTTCCACTGTGTTTTTAACCTTCACTAGTATCATTTGGATAATTTCAGTCCTGGAACTGCCAGTCTCTACTAAAGAAAAGGTCAGTGTTAATGTTACAAGAAAACTACTACATCATCACAAGTTAGATCAGAGCATTTTAAGCTTTGTGAAAATGTTATTTATGTGACTGCAATGTTCCACAGTACAGTATAAACCAGTGTTTCCCAAACTTTTTTTTTTTCTGGAGACCCATATTTTAAAAGTCACAAACCTTCATGACCCAATAAATCATAAAATAAAGGTGGATTTGATCATTATTGAACATTAATGAGGATATTTTATTGTTGACTGAGTGATCGTGTCTCTCTGAACAATTAGTATTACTCAAGTTTTAAACCATGAAAAACAGTCACTGAACCAGCAATAAAAGGATCCATAAGACACCTGTTTGGACATTAAGTGTAGCCCATTTCTTTTTCTTTTCAACATTCAATTGAACCAGCAATACTGGAACAAAATAGTCAATAACTCTCTCATGTGTCAGAACTGTATATTTCAGACCTACATGCAGATCGTGGCAAGGCGACCCCCAAAAAATCTCTTGCGATCCACCTGAGGGTCTTGACCCAGTCTTTGGCAAACAATGTTGTAGAGTATATACCATATTTTTCGGACTATAAGACTAACTTAAAATCCTTTAATTATCTCAAAAATCAACAGTGCTCCTTATGTATTAATTCTGGTTGTGCTTATTGACCTCGAACTGATTTTATGTGGTATACAGCGCTCAAAAATCCGTCAGAATGTTTAAGTACGACTTTGGTAAGCTACGAAGCTGCACCGCTTGATGGATTGTTGGAGCTTTATGGCTACTGTAGTCTGGAGTCCAACAGAAGCTGAACCGCATCAGCGCACAAAGAGCGAGTTGTTTTTTCAGTGCTTATAGTTTATGCAAATGAGCCATGTGGTTTTAAGTTTTGTGTCTGTAAAACGTAAACAAATGTGCACAAAGCTGCATCAAACACATTATTACTCACTGTATATTTGAGTCGTCCTCGTAGGAAATAATAAAAAAAAAAAACTTAAATTATCGACCCACATTCACATTCATAATCCACATTCACCAAGACAGGGAGGAAACATCGGGCGAATTATGCAACGATCTGCCGATGGATCGTGGACACCTGGGCTAAGGATCAGTCTCAAGCAGAATTGGGACCAAGTTGTTGTTTTGCAAGTCTCAAGTAAGTCTCAAGTCTCTGACCTCAAGTCCGAGTCAAGTCTCAAGTCAAATACAGGCAAGTCCAAGTCGAGTCTCGAGTCACTGGCCCATAAGTCCAAGTCAAGTCCAAGTCGTCTGCTTTGAGCTTCAGGTTATTTCAAATCTTTAAACCAAAGTACCAAATATATCATAGATTTTTGCAGTTTATATCATTTTTTAACTAAATTGTACTTAAAAAATCAAGGTATATTTTAATAAGAGTTGTAGAAATGCAAATTTTTCCTTTTTAACTGCCTTGACAAGAGAGCGAATTATTACGGTCAAAACGGAAAGAATTAGGATTTAAGAGCTCTTAATAACAGTTAATTTGTCAACTTGTCTAAGCATCAAGTCTTCTGCGTTCACAGGGCTCAAGTCCGAGTCAAAAGGAGAGAATTCAACATTACTGATACTGTGCCTTACAATCCGGTGCACTTTATAGTCTGAAAAATACGGTATTATTTATTCAATTACAGGCTTTTTTATTACCAAACATGGGAGTGTTATTGGTCTTGAAAATTGCAGTGTTATAAAGTAATTTTGTGGAACATTCAAGGCATCTCCATGGAGTAATGAAAGCTTCGGACCAGAACTTCCACCTAAAAACTACTAAAAGTACCCCTTTAAAAACACAAATCTAAAAAAAATCTGTACATATTTTTGTACATTAGTATTTCTGTATAATCTCTCTTATTCTTCTGTCGATGTTAAACTTGCTCGAGGTCCCTGCTGGAATCCACACCCAAAAATTACACACGACGCGGCTTTTTAAATCAACCACTGAATCAGGAATCTTCTTTTATACAGACTTTACACAGACTTTATACAAAGGCCCGGTCACAACCTCCGACATCAAGAGCCGCGTGATTCTGTTGCTAAGATACGAGAGTTTGGGAAGGACTAAACATGGTCCAGCAACAATAACAGTGTAGGCATCCATTATGAAAATACACACACTCACTTCACACACAGGGGGAAGATTATAGTATTAAGGTGAGCGCTAAAATCAGACAGACGATTGTTGAGTTTACAAAATTGTGTTACTGTAAATACAAAATCAAGCATGCGTGAAAAATCACAATACACCTGCATATTTGTGTCTAATATGTCACCTTTTTCATGTAAAAGTTTATCTAAAATGTGCACAGAGTAACTTTTTCTTGGTTTTATAGCTCATAAATACCAAGAACAGGCAGGCATTCTGACTGTGAGCAGCATCGCCTCTCCACAGATCTGACCTGTAACTTGGCCTGGTTTGGTCTCCATGGAGATAGAAAGGGTTAACACCAGACTGGAAAAAAGCAATATCTAGTTAAGTTAAAATGACTTAATTTAAGAACATTTTGCTTTATTTGAGTAGATTCAACTTGACAAGTAAAATAATCTACCAATGGAATAAGTCTGTTTCTCTTAATTTAAGCAAGATTTGATTTTGTTTCTTATTTTAAGTGCAAAAAGTTGTTGTTTTTCTTCCTTATTTTTAGTGTAGCAAGTTGTATTTTCATATTTTAAGTACAAAAAGTCTTATTCCACTGGTAGATAATTTTAATTGTTAAGTGAAATTTACTCAAATCATGATAAAAATTTAACTTAACTTGACTAGATTTTGTTTTATGAAGTGCAGATGGTGAAACATTTCAGACAAAGCAATAATAACAACATGGACAAAAGCAGGTGGCAGACCACCCACCAGAAAAGTTACACAATGCATCTTTAATGGAAAGCAGATCATTTTGAGCTAACACAACAATAGACTGATTGTATTAATCAATCAATAAATGACTAAGGATGCAACGATCCAGCTTTTTCTGTTCCCATACTTTGACTTTAAAGGTGCACTGTGTAACTTTGTGGTTTGGGGTCCGTCACCTGCTTGTTTCTATGAAGATGACATTGCTCTGGCTGAAATGTTCCTCAGTATGATATTAAACAGCTCTACCTTACATTTATTCAATTACAGGTGGGTTTACTGCTTAAAAATATCTAGAAAAACAAACATTCTGACTGTGAGTGGGGTTGCCTCTCCACAGATCCGACCTATAACTTGGCCTGGTTTGGTCTCTATGAAGATTTATTTATTAAAGGTTTAATAACACCACACTGGAAAAAAAGTAAGTTAAAATTACTTAATGTAATAATATTTTGCTTTATTTGAGTCAATTTAACTTCACAAGTAAAATTATCTACCAATGGAATAAGTCTGTTTCTCATAATTTAAGCGACATTCGATTTTGTTTCTTATTTTATGTGCAAAAAGTTGTTCTTTTTCTTTCTTATTTTTAGTGTAGCAAGATGTATTTTCATATTTTAAGTACAAAAAGTCTTGTTCTATTGGCAAATAATTTTACTTGTCAAGTGAAATTTACTAAAATCATGATAAAACTTTATCTTTATCTTTAATACAAAGCAGATAATTTTGAGCTAACACAGTAAAGTTGATTGTATTTATAATCAATCAATCAATCAATCAATCAATCGATTGTCATGGGAAAAAATGAGTAGGTATGCCACTGATTCAGCTTTTTAAGTTCCCATACTTTTACTTTAAAGGTGCACCATGTAACTTTTTGGTTGAGGGTCCAGCACCTGCTTGTTTCTATGGATACGCCATAGCTCTACCTGAAATGCTCCACAGTATGACATTAAACAGCTCTACCTTACATTTATTAGCTCTAAAATACCCAGGAAAAACAGGCATTCTCTTGTCTCTCCACAGATCTGACCTCTAACTTGGTCTGGTTTGGTCTCTGTGAAGATAGAAAGGTTTAATAACACCAGACAGTGAAACATTCCAGACAAAGCAGTAACATCTCCATGGAGAAAAGTATTTGATGGACTTTCCACCAGAAAAGTTACACAAAGCATCTTTAAGTTTCTGCTGATACCCAAAACTCACTATTAACCACAGCCAGTGTAGGGATGGAAAATGTCACTTATTTCCTTCAAAAAACTGATTACACAAGAATCCAACTGTTATTTATCCTTGAAATCATGACTGAACAGCTCTGTATGAATAAGACACAGAGATTGTTTATTATATCGATATATATACAGATGTACATGTATTTCAGTAAATACACATTTTCTGGTGATTAGACAGTATATGTGATAAAGTCAGATGAGACCACATATTGTAAGTAGACCAGATTATTGCTAAATTTACAGTAAAGTAAAGTAACAGATTGTAATTAGTAGACTCAAATATATTGTAAAACCAATGGTAAAATGTAATTTGGATTATTTTGTACTTATATACTATGAAGCGAGGCTGCACTGAACCCAAGCTCACTGCCTGTTGTGTCTTTATTTTTCCTATTTATTCAGGCTGTTCTTCTGTGCGGGTCTGCCCCCCTAGACCAGACATGTAACACCCACATTACGTTATTTTCTGATATATGTTTTCTGTTATAATGTTGTTTCCTCATCACAAACAGACGTGGAGTTGTGTTTTGTTGCATTCACACAAACCCTGCATATTTAGACTGAGTTATGCTCTCAAACAGAAAACACTCTGTTCCACTTTGTGATGTGGTGTTTTTAAACTCCATACACCTTCACTATCATCATTTGGATGATTTCAGACCTGCTCATCTCTGTTGAACTAAGTAACTAGGTAAAAGGTTGCTGTTAACTTAAAAACTACCGCTTCGTGACATCACAAAGTGGAACATAACATTTTGATCATTGGAGATGTAGGGACTTATAATAAAGGGTTACTCAAACATGTGAATGAAACAAAACACAACTCCAGGTCTGTTTGTGATGAGGAAATGTGTGACAAAGACGGCCTTTGTCCCCATTTTTCACCTTAGTTCAGTTACATCTATCTATATCAACTAAACAGCTAAATAATAACTATCCCGGGTTTGTTTTATTTAGTCTTTGTTTAATTGATCACCATTCACACAGTTACTTTAAATTCATTTTATTTGGTTATATCCCTTCATTTTTGTTTAAACTTACCACCTTTACCTGTGACTCCACATGGTCTGGGAACAAAAGAGGGGGCGTGTCCTTTGGCAGCCATATTTATAGGCTCAGGGGGAGGTGTTGGCCCAGACCATGAGGAGGGAAGCCTCGGAAATGGTTCTCTTTGTTTTATCAAATGGGTTATTAGAATTTTGGTTTCAGTGTTATCTAGTTAAGCTGGAGCATTGTTCAGTTTAAAAGGGGGATTAGGCTTCAGAAAATAATTTAAGGCAGCACCAGTAAGGAAAAGAAATTGCTACAGTTTTCCCCGTAAGTTGGTGTGAACCCAGGGGATGGGACTTCCTCTCTGGGGGGTATATAAGTAGAGGCAGTTTAATCAGTAGGAGGTCACCATCAGTGCAGCCAGGTGCCTGTGGGTATTTTCTTTTGTTGCGTTATTTTCTGTTGCTTTTGTTTAGTTAAGCACAGTTCTTTTTTGTAAATATGTGTATAATTTTGCCCACGACTTGGAAGGATCCAATAAAGAATTTGGTTTGGTGAAGGACAACTTTGCACTGGACTCTCATTTTGACCACTTGGGCCAGCTTCCCCACAAAATGTTATAACAGATCAGAAAATAACCTAATGTGGGCCCTCTGATATATTACGTAATTTTGAGGAATCCACCAATATCGATGTATATTGATGTAGAATATCGGTTCCTTGATATCAGTTCACCCGATATTGTGACTGGGCCTTTAAATAAGACTTATTTACAGGCGGCTTCTGCTCTAGAACGTCTCATAATGTTTCAACTTTTATTCATATAAAGCTGTTCAGTCGTGATTTGAAGCATAAACAACAGTTGGATTCTTGTGAAATAAGTTGTTGGAAGAAAATGGCTTAAAGCTCTAAATTTTGTGTAATATCGGACCTTTAAAATCAGGTGGCCAATACATGTTTTGACGAGATGGCAAAACTCAAAACTAAAATTTTCCTTTAGAAGTGATTTTGCAGTGACTGATGGAGCAAATGTTGAAAGCGGATGCCGTTGGGACAGAGGAGGACACCCATAGAGACAGCTGCTGTGAGTCCAGTTTGGCTCCTGTCCGTGTGCGTGTGGACATGGACTTATAAATCAGAGCTGGACTACTGTGGCCTATTTAAAAACATGCGACCCCTGTGATGACCCCACGCCCCACACCCCGAGGAGAGTTATCTGCTTTGAGCCCTACTGAACCTTTCTCAAGTCATTTTTGTATTTTTATATTATGGGAAAACCTTTAAAAGTAATAAAACAATGAAAACATCTCACATTTTGTAGCATAAAGTATCCATAAATGGTCATTGTAGCGGTTTTGTTAGAAGGGCCAGGCCAATCATGTGGATTTATTTATTAAAATTTGTGCCTTTTAGCAAAAAATTCAAAGTTGGAAGGGTCCGTATTAAAGGTTGTATGGAGGATTTTTTTTACTTGTTTCAAATTGTCAGTGAAAGTTTAAAGTACCATTACAGAGACGCAGCAGCCTTGTAATTATGATGACCAAAAAAAAAAAAAAAAATGAAAATCCATCGACTGTGGACGTGTTGAGGCCAGATAAACATCAGCCAATAGAAAACAAGGGCTACCTCATTTTCTATTGGCTGTTGGGTTGTTAATCAAACTCCCTACATTTCTAGAATCACTAACTCACCGGTGCACTGGGATTAAGAGGTTTACGTTCGCCTCTCACGCACTGATGCCGTTTACTCGACCGATACAGCGGTTCTCGGGGTCTTTTTCGAAACTGTAGCTTCCTCTCAGTTTGCGCAAAGTTTGTTGTGACGGCGGACAAGAATTCACGACCAGTTCATCGCGAATGAAAGTCCGTTTTTGACGTTGTGGAAAGAAGAAGAGAAGGGGAAAAGGAGCAAAGCACAACATTTGAAAAAGGACAAACAGTCGCTGCATTTCTCTTTCCTTGGAAAATCTTCTATACAACCTTTAAGCAATTTTCTGATATTATAATGTTTCCTTATCAAAAACATTCCTGGAGTTGTGTTTGGCTTCTGTTCATTCACATATTTTTGAGACACAAGCCCGTCAAACAAGCTCAAACAAGAAACATTCTGTTCCAACTTCTAATGTCATGTGATAATACAGTAAGTGCTCCATACACTTTCATCAAAATCATGTTAAAGGGACAGTCCAGAATTTTGGACATAGGGCCTCATTTCCTAGTGAGCCAGAGTGTTGGAGACGTGTGGAGACACTTTTTTAAAATATTCCATCCAGTCCTTGTATTTGCAGAGGTCGCTGGTGCTAGGCTAGTGCATGTCAATGGCCATAGTTATCCTGCCACTAAAAACAGTCTTACCCACTCCTCAAAACACCCGAAACAAATCTATTATTACACCAGACTGTCGATGTAAATGTTTGTGTTGATAGAATAATTTTAGACGTAAAACCAGCCTTGCATTTGAAGGATTTATGTCTGAGCAGCAGCAGTGAGTTGTTCTTCCTGATAGAAAGCTCGGCAGCGGCGGACTGATATATGAGAAAATAGTCCCTCAACATGCGACGATTCATGCGATGCAAGGTTAGTTTTCATTTCAAACATTATTCTATCAACACAGACATTTACATTGACAGTCTGGCGTAATAATAGATTTGTTTTGGGTGTTTTGTGGAGTGGGTAAGACTGTTTTTAGTGGCAGGATAACTATGGCCATTGACATGCACTAGCCTAGCACCAGCGACCTCTGCAAATACAAGGACTGGATGGAATATTTTAAAAAGTGTCTCCACACGTCTCCAACACTCTGGATCACTAGGAAATGAGGCCCTATATCTAACTTGAAAACTACAGCATCACGACATCACAAGGTGGAACAGAACATTTTGAGCTTTGGAGATGTAGACAGACTAATAATAAAGTGTTACTCAAACGTGTGTGAATAAACAAAACACTACTCAAGGTCTGTTTTTGAGGCGGTAACAACATTATAACATGACTTAAAGCTCACAAGAGTCAATGTTGCGTAATAAAGGACCTTTAACCCTCAACTGTGAACTGAGTAATAAATGAATAATTTAACTTCAGATAATGACATGGGCGTATAAAGCAATTATATGAGTATTCTCGCACAAAAAGCCAGGTAGGATCTTGACTAAATGAACCATGATGTATCCACAATAACATGTCTATGTGTAATGTTTATATATAGACAGTCTATAGAACATCGGTTCTGAATACCTCTAAAGAACACAAATATTTGCTTTTCTTGCTAGGCCTTCAAAGTTGTTTTAATTGTATTATATTGGTTTGTCTACATCTCTAAAGCTCAATATGCTCAGTTCCACCTTGTGATGTCACGAAGCTGTAGTTTTCAGTTTAACAGCTACCATTTCAGTTTAGTTCAGTAGAGACGGGCAATTCCAGGGATGAAATTATCCAAATGCGATAAAAGCAGACGGCCTGAACTTGAAAACGTTCTTGAAGACGTGAACACCTGCGGCTTATATTCAGGTGCGTCCTTTATATGTACAATTTTTAAATTTTGTTAAAATTTTGTTGTTGCAGCTTATATTCAGGAGTGCTCAATAGTCCGGAAAATACGCTCGGAAAGCCGCAACTGTCAGCTATTCAAAGGGAAAAAAGTAAGTTTCTATCTTTTATGCTTGGAAAGTTACCGTATTTTACAGGTTATTAGGCGCCCTGGATTATAAGGCACACCGTCATTAAATGGTCTATTTTCCGCACCGGACTTTAAACGAAACACAACAGTTGGATGGGTCAGTGGGACTTTGTTTGTTTGTTGCGTTCACGGTGACTCTGGGCTTTGTTCAGTTGTGGCGTGTAGGGAGGGTGCTGTCTGGGACCGCTGGATTGTCGGCGTGTTCGCAGTGACTCAGTTGTTCAGTTGTGTCTAGAAGCGGCACATTGCACTCGCTTTTTTGGTTCGTTCCTCCGTTCTGTTCCTCGTTGGCGTGGAGTGATGAGTGTGTCTGTGGGTGTTTATCACCGCGCGGTCGCTGTCTGCTCCGTGTGTGTTTGCGTGCGCTGGTGGTGCGGCTTTGTAGTTTACTGAAGTCGTGCTGGGGCACCCAAGTGGATTCGTGTATGGGGTGCTCTGGATTGCGCGGCACGCTGTCGTTTTTTGATGGGGTTAGAGGCTTAAGAGCGCGTCTAATAGCCCGGAAAATACGGCTATATGCAATTATATAAAACAAGTTTAGAGCACTTCTTGTATACTGTATTTGTGTTTTTTGTTTGAGAGAAGCACTCAGCCTAAATATGCAGGATTTGTGCGTTAAATATGTATGAATGAAACAAAACACAACTCCAGGTCTGTTTGTGATGAGGAATTATAATAACATAGATAAGAAAATAGCGTAATATTGGCCCTTTAACTCTTCTTCCCCGCGTTCACTGCTGTCATATACAATAGTCTATTTTGGGCCGGTTCAGTTTCGTGGTGGCTGCATTCTTCCAGGGCTTGACCACCGCACTTCCAAACTGTTGACTCTTAAAGATACTGACTGTTCTGTTTTACAAAGGAGCTGCTCGGGCATGAAAGGAGGGCGGAATAATGAAACAAACACCAATGAAACGAATGGAAAAGTGTAGTGAGAAGAGGACACTAAGATCCGTTTAAAGACGTTTGTTCCAGTAGATTTACAGCGTGTGGGAGTTAATATACAGTACATGACCAGACAAACGTTTGGACACACCTTCTTTTTCACTTTAGTTTTTCCTTACAGGGCTTATAGTCTGCTATTTTTTGATCTAGTATGTTATAATGTTGTTTCCTCGTCACAAACAGACCTGGAGTTTTGTTTGGCGTACTATAATATACTAAATAAAAAGTCAAATGTCCCTGTTAACATGAAAACTCCCACTTCATGACATCACAAGACTGAAGACTACAGTGGACTACTTTAGAGAAACAAAACAGATACTTCACAAGAGGATGTATCAACACAGATGAGAGAGCAATAGTGGACCTCAGTCTGCTGTACACCTCACACCTAAAAGCCACAGGTCACTGCTTTGAAGATAGTGAGGTACAGATCTGAGCCAAAGAAAAGAATTGGTTTGAGAGGAGAGGTAAGAGGCTATTTTTGTTAGGAAAGACATTCCATCTTTGAACAGAAATGGAGGACTCAGACATCATCTGTCTCCCATCTACAACTCCATCCCCAAACCTAAAACACAGAGAACTACAGGAGTAGCCAGGTCAGGTGTGAAAGCACCCATTGCAAACCTGAATGATTATGCTAATATGACCCCACTATGACCCCACACTCAGCACAGTTCAGTAGGCCTAGAAATTGTAAACAAGTGTTAGTTTCAGAGTCATTTTACTGTATTTAGCTTGTCCTTTCAGACAGATATAAGGCAGTTTCCACCAGCGTCTGACCAGAACTGAAGAAGCAGCTTGGATGAGCTGTAAAAGGTATTCGACCAAATAAACCTTTGTCCATTGGACAAAGTGAATTTCTTTTTTGTCGTGGATTCTACCTGGACGACTGAAGGAGCATTTTGAGTCTTGGAGACGAAGACTCAGATGTGTGAATGAAACAAAACACAACTCCAGGTACAGTATGTTGGAGCCAATTTTGGGCAATTTAGGTCTTTTAAGTTGATCACTTTTTACTTTTTATAAACATGCAGAAGACATTGAATATATGGTGCTAGATATATGGAATTATATTTATAATTAAGAAAAATGTTAAATGACTCAACTAAATTTTTTATATATTTTTAATTCAACAGCGTTGCAAACCTTTGGCCTTCTCTCAATAAGCTTCTCAAGGAAGTGTCCTGAAATGGTTTTCACTTCTCAGCAGTGTCATATCAGGGTCAAGAAATGCCAAAAGTTAAAATTATTAGTCAAAGAAAAACGCGACTATTTAAAAAAAAAATAAAACAACTTTGGAGTTATTTTGACTTTATTTCTTGTTTACTTCCACACACAGCAAAATCTGGAGGGTTAAAATTTCAGGGAGTTGTTTTAACACAAAAAGTGTTATTTTAACTTAAAACTTAACTTAATTTGAAAGTTAAATGGAGGTTTGAGTTGAGGTTGTTTGCCAGAGTTGATATGGTTAAAGTGAATTCAACTTCCTCTAGTGTTAATTTGGCACCTCCCACCCACCACTTCAGACTCCTGCGAGAAAAGACCAGTTTGGACCAGTTTTGTACATAATTTCATCTTAAATTAACTAAAATAAAGAGTAAAAATTAAACACCTCTGCGTGTTGTTTCCCTAAATCAGGATAACCCTAGAAAGTGTTATCCTGTTACACTCTCAAAATGTTAATATAACTTGATTTTGGCGTTAAACAAGAACTTCAGTCCAGTGTTACTTCATTAACATTTTCAAAATTGTTAAATTAACTCTAGAACAGATTAAACTCATGTAAACCCTGAGAAAATGTGGGTCAAAATGAGTAATTTTTAACTCTCCACTTTTTGCTGTGTAGTTTTCATTCACAGTTTTGGTGCCTTCACTGAGAATCTACACTGTAAATAATCATGGAAATAAAGAAGAAACACAAAAAATGATAGTTGTCCAAACTTTTGACTGTCCGTGTTGGAGGCAGATGGACAGAATCTGCCCTGCGCCGTCCATCTGCGCTCCAAACGAGACATCTTAGAGAAAAATAGCTTAACATGATTATCTGCCCCGTATTGTCTGCCCCGTTAACTCAATTCAAAACTGGAGTGGCTTTATCAGTGTCTTATTTGTGTTCATTAGTGGTGGAGAGTAACTACATTTACTTAGAATTAGTGATTCTTTTGTCAGACAGGAGAGTTTGCTTACCTACTTTATATGTTTCGGCTGCTTCCTGTATCTTCCTCAGAACCGTCACGTGCTGGTGTAGTGATGGTGTTTTGTTGTTTTTGTCAGACATTATGGGGAATCTTACACCCCCTAATGTCTGACGCCTTCTCAAGACTGCATCCCGTGTGTGATAAGGTGTACGCTCCCTCGTCTCGATTCATGCTCCTTAGACCCGGTTTGTGGGTCTCAGTGGTCTCCCTAATCCAGCTCTGACATTGTTTTAGTCCATGATGTGGTTCTGTCTCTTGCTGTGGTTTGATTTTCTTCCTCTGCTCACAAAAACCAAGTAAAGCAGCCTACGAGACACTATCTACTACACCACAGGTGTCAAACATGCGGCCCGGGGGCCAGATCCGGCCCTCCAAGACCTTTAATCTGGCCCTCAACTGATTTTCTACTAAAATATTTAAATTCAATTTTTTATTAAAATACTGTTAATTTTCTGCGGTGTTTATCACAGCAGCATCTCCAGCGTCTCTGTACGTGGCCCCTCCCACCAGAGCAGCACAAATGAAGACTTGTCTCTTTCCAAACGCTCTTAAAGGACGATCGTTTTGACTGTTGACCGTGACACCCTCATCAGAAAAATGTCCAACATGAGAAAAGTGGAGCCAAGTGCAAGATTTACCAAGAAAAATTGACTTATTCGTATTTATACAAGTTCATGTTAAACAAGTTCATGTTAAAACATTGTGTTGAAATTGTATTTTTCTTAAAGTTTCAGGTTGTTCATAATATTATAATATTTTGTAAAAGAAAGAGTTCATCAATTAAAAAAAGATTTATGTAATAGATTTGTGTTTCTCTGCACAAATATTTGAACTTATTGTTATTTTTGGGGTTTATATGACATGAGTTTTCTGATCCGGCCCCTTTGGGATCAAAGTCGGTTGGATACGGCCCCCGGACCAAAATGAGTTCGACACCCCTGTACTACACCATCACATGACGCTTCAGACGAAGGCCACAGGAAACTCCCTCTGTATGACAAAAAGAATCACTACATTGCAAAAAAACAAACTCTAAAACAGGATGGAACCAGGCCTGAACCAGGATTAAAACAGGACTGAACCAGGACTAAAATGGGACTAAACCAGGACTAAACCAGGACTAAACCAGGACTGAACCAGGACTAAAACAGAACTAGAACAGGGCTAAACCGGTCTCAGTCCTGGTCTCAGGCCCTGTCTGGTCCCGGTCTCAATCCTGATCACCCGACAGTCTACGCAGGCGCACTTCTGGGCCTGTCCCGACACTCCTGATTCAATCCGGTTTTAGTCTTGGTTTAGTCCAGGTTCAGTCCGGCATCACAGTTTAAGTCACGGAAAAGGGAAACGTTATCAGTTTTTTCCATTATTCATTCAAACACAAAATCGAAAACTGAAAAAACAAATCGTTATCCCTTTTTTCATTTTGGTTTTGGAGACCACAGTTTTTTTTCATTTTCTTATTTTTGGTTTTATTTTGAAAAACTAATGAAAGAATACATGGATTTATGTGGAGAAAAAGTCTTATAGTAGCTCATTCTGTTGTGCATTTGTCTGAGTCTCAGTTCAAATCCTGCTCTTGACAAAAAACAAAACAAAAACAACAACAAAAAAACATCACGAGATCTGTCAAATCCACTAACCCACATGCTGAAGACGGGATTCCAGCTCCTACAGATGAACGCTGTGAGTGATTCATTGATGTAAAGTGCTTCGAGTGCCTTGAAGTTGGAAATTCTTATCATAATTCTTGTCGGCCCTCGTCAAAGCAGCGGGAGTAACAGAACTGCTTTGACGACTTCACACGAGCGATGACTTTTTGACTTAAAAGTAACAGGTAGATAACAGTAAGAGTCTGCTGCGCGCTCTGGAGCTGCTGACACTGAGATCTGTGTCTGCAGCGAGATTAACATTCGCATTTGCACCGTCACGGGCGAAACAAAACACCACTGTCCCTGTATATTCACTTTTCTTTGTCCAGTAGTGATTTTATTTCCATTTATCAACTGTTAAACTCACACAGTTTCCACACAATTAAAAGAAAAAACACGAAACATTGCAGCAAGACAATGAATTAAAGCTCCTGTAACCAGTGTTGGGGAGTAACAGATTACATGTACCAGAGTTACGTAATCAGAGTACAAATTATGAGTAACTGTATTTAGTTACAGTTACTGTTTCAGTGAGTGGTAATTGGATTATAGTTACTTTGTTGAAATAAATGGATTACATGGTGGTATTTTCCTGTTTTCACATTTTGGGCTATATCCCTTTTTTTTTTTTTGTTTGTTGTTGTTTTTTTTGTTAATTCCACTCATTGGCAGATACAAAACCAGGACTAAATCAGGATTGAACCAGGACTGAACCCAGGTCTAAACCAGGATTAAAACCAGGTCTAAACTAGATCTAAACCAGTGCTAAAACCAGGTCTAAAACAGTACTAAACCAGATCTAAACTGGGGCTCAAACCAGGTCTAAACCAGGTCTAAATCAGGACTAAATCAGGACTAAACCAGGTCTAAATCAGGTCTAAAACCAGGACTAAACCAGGTCTAAACTAGATCTAAACCAGGTCTAAACCAGGGCTAAAACCAGGTCTAAAACCAGGTGGAAACCAGGTCTAAACTAGATCTAAACCAGGTCTAAACCAGGGCTAAAACCAGGTCTAAAACCAGGTGGAAACCAGGTCTAAACTAGATCTAAACCAGGACTAAACCAGGTCTAAACTAGATCTAAACCAGGTCTAAACCAGGTCTAAATCAGGACTAAATCAGGACTAAACCAGGTCTAAATCAGGTCTAAAACCAGGACTAAACCAGGTCTAAACTAGATCTAAACCAGAACTAAACCAGGTTTATACCAGGTCTAAACTAGACCGTGTTTCCTCCTTTTCTATCAATAATATTTTTAAATGGTTCAGGAAAGTCTGGGCTTTTTCTTTTCTTTTAGCAGACAAACCATCTTATGTGAAGTTTTCCGAGTCTTTGCTTCTCTACAGAAAATCAAGTAATCCAAAGTATTCAGATTATGTTACTCACTTTAAGTAATTTAATGGATTACGTTACAAACTACATTTTGGTTTATGTAATCTGTAATCTGTAGGGGAATACATTTTAAAAGAAACCTTCCCAACACTGACTATAATACACAAATTTGATTCTTGTACTGCAAAAAAGCTCAGATATAAATACTTAAATCTCTCAGAAAATGACTTAAAAGTATCATATTTTTCGGACTATAAATCACACTTTTTTCATGGTTTGGGTGTTTCCTGCAATTTATACTCTGGTGCGACTTATTTATTGAAATTTTCACGCTGAAGCTTGTTTGTCAGTATCTGCTGCTCCTGTTACTCCTGTTCCACTGTCACTTTCCTCGAAGTCACTGGATGGATGGACAAAGCCTGGACTTCAGTGACACCGAAACCATCGTGTCGGGATTCAGAAAGGCCGAAATAATTCTAACTGGAACTGGAATTGGAACTGGAAAAGAAACATCAATCGAAATGCTGGACTTTTGTGCTGCATATGGACTAAATCAGGACAAAACACTTGTCCCAAGACTAAACCAGGGCTAAACTGGGCCTGAACTAGGACTGAACTAGGATTAAAACAGGACTAAACCAGGACTGAACCAGGACTGAGTGTCGGGTAGACCGTCAGGTGACCGCGGGTGAAAGGATCAGTGCAGAGCCGCACCGGCGGGACTGAAGCGCAGCCGTCGCCCGATCGTACTTTGTGTACACCCTGCTCTGCGGGCTCAGGTCCAAGATTAGTTCTGGTTTAGAGCTTGTTTAGTCCTGATTTAGTCCTGGTTTAGACCTGGTTTAGTCCTGGTTTAGTCCTGGTTCAGTCCTGGTTTAGTCCTGGTTTAGTCCTGTTTTAATCCTGGTTTAGACCTGGTTTAGTCCTGGTTTAGTCCTGGTTCAGTCCTGGTTTAGTCCTGGTTTAGTCCTGTTTTAATCCTGGTTTAGACCTGGTTTAGTCCTGGTTTAGTCCTGTTTTAATCCTGGTTTAGACCTGGTTAAACCCTGGTTTAGTCCCGGTTCAGACCTGGTTCTGTTCTGGTTCTGTTCTAGTTTAGTCCTGGTTTAGTCCTGCTGGTTTAGTCCTGGTTCAGTCCTGGTTTAGTCCTGGTTTAGTCCTGTTTTAATCCTGGTTTAGACCTGGTTTAGTCCTGTTTTAATCCTGGTTTAGACCTGGTTTAGCCCTGGTTTAGTCCTGGTTCAGATCTGGTTCTGGTTCTGTTCTAGTTTAGTCCTGGTTTAGTCCTGCTGGTGTAGTCCTGGTTCAGTCCTGGTTTAGCCCTGGTTTAAGTCCTGATTCAGTCCTGGAATCAGCCCTGGTTTAGTCCTGTTTCAGTCCTGTTTTAGACGTGGTTTAGTCCTGGATTAAACTTGGTTTAGTCCTGTTTTAATCCTGGTTTAGACCTGGTTTAGTCCCGATTCAGTCCTGATTTAATTCTGTTTTAGTCCTCCTGGTTCAGTCTTGGTTTAGTCCAAATGTGGCGCAAAAGTCCAGCATCTTGATCGATATTTCTTCTGCTCAATAAATAATGCCTGTGTTTTTGATGAGAAAACAACATTCTAACAGCGTAATATGGACCCTTTAAGTTTCTTCTCACTTGAATCAATCAGACTTATATTTGTTTACTTCCTCTTTCTCGGGCTGGTGATTTCACTCTACTTGCAAAACACACAAGGAGTCAATGAACCGCTTTTGAATTCAAGCATTTCAAACACTTAAGCAGCTATAATAACATCCAGCCCTTTCAAACGAGCCAAAGCAAACTCTCTCTGTTCGCTTTATTACTCCCGTCTAATCCGTGTAATGACATTTGTCCGTCTGGCCCTGCCACTTGTGAACCATAACAAACATGCGGGACGTGTCGGACCGGGGGACCAGCGGAGGACAGAGAGTTTGGTTGTGGAACAGGAGACGGAGCAGCTGACGTCCAGGATCAGAGCGTGAAGTCAGGGCAGCAGATGAGGAGCGGGCACAGCGGGCAGAGCGGCTCAAAGAAGCCCATTCTCCTCCACGCACTGCAAAAACTAACGCCGAGTCGAGTTAAAATGACTCAGATTAAGACTTTTTTAATGATGATTTGGATAAATTTCACTTGACAAGCAAAATTATCGACTAATGATGAGATTTTGTAGTAAAAATATGAAAATACGGTTACAAATGAAGACCTCTGATTGAAAAGGATGATTGTCTTTTATATACCGTATTTTTCGGACTATAAATCGCTCCTGAGTATAAGTCGCACCAGCCAAAAAATGCATAATGAAGAAGAAAAAAACATACATAAGTCGCATTTTTGGCGGAAATTTACTTTATAAAATCAGACACGAGGAGACGACATTTTATCTTGAAAGTCAAGTTCTAGTAAAAACAATAGAACAGAGAACAACAGACTGTTAACGTCACATATGAACAGTTCTTCGGATATTTATAGCATAAACTACGAAAGCTGAGAGGGGTCACAACAAACGCAAACGCCGCAACAAATACAAACGCGACAACACAACAAAAAGCCACAACACACCAAAAAAAGCCACAACGGAAATGACCGCGGGACTCTATTTTAATTCAAACGCCACAACACATTAAAATGCCACAACACATTAAAAAGCCACAACACATAAAAAAGCCACAACACATAAAAAAGCCACAACACATAAAAAAGCCACAACACATAAAAAGCCACAACACATTAAAATGCCCCAACACATTAAAAGCCACAACACATAAAAAACAAACACATCAAAAAGCCACAACGAAAATGACCGCGGGACTCTATTTTAATACAAACGCCACAACGCAAATGCAAATGCCGCAACACATTAAAAAGCCACAACACATCAAAAAGCCACAACACATCAAAAAGCCACAACACATAAAAAAGCCACAACACATTAAAAAGCCACAACACATTAAAAAGCTACAACACATCAAAAAGCCACAACGAAAATGACCGCGGGACTCTATTTTAATACAAACGCCACAACGCAAATGCAAATGCCGCAACACATTAAAAAGCCACAACGGAAGTGACGGCGGGACTCTATTTTCCGAAGGACCGATCAAGCGGCAAGTGAAGAAGAAGAACTACAATGTGAAACGAATAATGATAAAACAGTAAATTACTTTTACTTACGTTTCCAACTTCTCCGTTCCTTTACTTTTCACGTTGTAGTTCTTCTTTACAGAACTACAACAGAAGTTTACAGAACAGAACAAGTTTACCAAACTCTCCATCTCACTCCAACTCACTAAATCCATTCAATTCTTCATCCTCGGTGTCACTTCTGAGCAACTCCATGATCTCCGGAGGTAAACAGAGCGCCGCTTCCTCTTTCCTCTTCTGTGTAGATGTCGTCAGACTCAGCATCAGTTCCAGTTAGAATTATTTTGGCCTTTCTGAATCCCGACAGGATGGTTTCGGTGTCACTGAAGTCCAGGCTTTGTTGATCCATCCAGTGACTTCCAGGAAAGTTGCATGGTGCATCCTCCCAGTTGCTTAGAAGCTGTGTTCTTCACTTCACTTTCCGCCAGTCCCTCACAAGTTTCTCGCTCACTCCAAACTTTCTTTCTGCTGCTCGATTACGTTTTCGTTTGCATATTTTGCAGTGGGACAGAGGCTCTTTCTGCAGGAGACATGCGCAGTAGAGTGAAGTGACAGTGGTACAGGAGGAACAGGAGCAGCAGATACTGACACACAAGACTAGAGCCTCCCGCGGCTTCAGTGTAAATATTTTAATATATAAGTCGTACTGGAGTGTAAGTCGCAGAAAACACTTATATTCCGAAAAACACGATATATGGTATTTTTTGTGTGAGTTTTATGGGCAATATTATGAATAATAAATGAGATTTTATGAGAAGATAATGTGTATGACTATATACTGTAACTTTATTTTACTTTTATTGTCTTTTTACGGCTTTTTCATAACAATATGTTAGAAGTTTAAACAAAAGAAAAATAAAACATGAAACTACATCTTGCTGCACTTAAGAAAAGAAAAACAACAACTCTTTTCACTTACGCTGGAAAAAAACAATATCTTGGTAAATTAAAATGGCTTAAATTAAGAACATTTGAGTTTATTTGAGTCGATTCAACTTGACAAGTCAAATTATCTACAAGTGGAGACGTTTTGTAGTTAAAATATGAAAATACGGTTACAAATGAAGACAGACTATTCGTGGACAAATGGCCTTTTTTTTTTTCAAATGAATGACTGTCTTTTATATGGGTATTTTTTGTGTGAGTTTATGAGCAATATTGTGAATAATAAATGAGGAGATTTCATGAGAAGACAATGTGTTTGTCTGTAAACTGTAATTTTATTTGACTTTTTTTGTATTTTTACTGCTGTTTCATAACTACATGTGGCTTGTACCAGAAACTGTTCAATAAAATCAAGTTAAAAAATCAAAAATAAAATGTGAAAATACATCTTGCTACACTTAAGAAAATAAATCAACAACTCTTTTCTCTTACACTGGAAAAAAGATATCTAGGGGTCCGGTCAAGCTGTAACGGAGGGAAACAGGGGCAGATTTTTTACATTCAAATGTCTCTTATTCAGAAACTAGAGGGACTATTGAAATAAGTAAAGTATCAGAATGTAGGAAAGAGTTACACTCCAACAGGGTAAAGTTAAACCTGTGATATTCTTTCAAGTTGTTGACAAAAAATTTTAAAAACTCATGTCGGTAACGGAGGGAATGAAATATGCAGCACTTTTTGGGCAATAAATACAAACAGTGATAACTAGTGGTTCTCACTTACATATCCTTAACAAACTGGTTTGAATATTTGCTTCATATAGTTTTCTACCACATGGTACAAGATTAGGTTGAAAAACCTCTTACTTTTTGAGTAATGAGATTTTTTATTAAGAAAGTTCATGGTAACAGAGGGAAAAGTAACGGAGGGAAAATTGTGCAAACAAGTAGAAGGTGCATGATTTTACATAATTTGTCAGCTTTTTTCTTCCAAATACTTTAATATTACTTCAAAATGAAAGGAAACTATTTCTATAAAATATGTCAGTCCTTACAAGCTAATTTTTATCATTTAAATACTTTTTTTTTTTTTGAAAAATCCTGTACCTTCATCAAGAGTTCAAAGATGGAATAACAGAAGATATGATGAAATACATCTATTTATTTACATGATTTGCAGGTCTTTGAAATTTGGGAAATAATTTTTGTTCCATGTTTCATACATGGTCTGTTTAAAACGTATGTAACTTTAGAACCAAAAATGGTACAGAAAAAAGGTCAACAGTTTCATAAACTAGAGTACATATGTATCTGTTGAATACATTTTTATATCAGATGCATTAACTTGAATTTTTGGCCTTGTTGTTTACTTCTGTTTGACCGGACCCCTAGGTAAGTTAAAATGACGTAAATTACGAATATTTGACTTTATTTGAGTAGCGTGTAAGTGTGTTTTTCTTAATTCAAAAAACATTTGATTTTGTTTCTTATTTTAAGTACAAAAAGTTGTTGTTTTTCTTATGTATTTTTATATTTTAAGTACAAAAAATGAAATTTATTAAAATCAAAAATAAAACTTTCTTAATTCAAGTCATCTTAACTTGACTAGATTTTGTTTTTTGCAGTATAAAATAAGAAACAAAATCTATCGTTTTTTGAATTAAGAAAAACACACTTCCTCCATTGGTAAATTTTTC
Organism: Boleophthalmus pectinirostris; assembly: GCF_026225935.1. Classification (NCBI taxonomy): domain Eukaryota; kingdom Metazoa; phylum Chordata; class Actinopteri; order Gobiiformes; family Gobiidae; genus Boleophthalmus; species Boleophthalmus pectinirostris. The sequence goes on along the minus strand of NW_026571152.1, from coordinate 37,328,377 downwards.
ACTCGTCAAGTTGAATCTGCTAAAAATAAAGTGAAATGTTCTTAATTTAAGTCATTTTAACTTAAACAGATGTTGCTTTTTTGCAGTGCATCAGCATCACATGAGCAGCCTCCCACTCTCCACAACAATATTAGCCTGTGTCTGTTACAGTACAATGCAGAGGGACTCATGGGCGGAGATAAACTACTGTGGGACTGATACCAACAATTACCGAGATCGCTGTCTAGAATCTGCAAGATAATGTCATAACTTTCCCTTTTTGAATCTGGTTAAAGGGCTCGTATGAAGTTATTTATACATATCTGATCTATGTCCTAATGTTGTTTCCTCATCACAAGCAAATCCGTGTATCATTCGTTCATTCGTTTTTCAATATAAAACCAAACATAAGAAAACGAAAAAAAACAACAACTATTTTCTTCATTATTTGTCTCCAAAACCAAAATGAAAAAACAGATAATGATTTGTTTTCCAGTTTTTGATTTTGTGTTTAAATGAATAATGGAAAAATCAGACACAACCGGTTCCTTGTACCATTCGTTCTTTTGAATTTCTATTAAGAACGAAAAACAATAAAATGGGGAAAACTGTTTTTTATTTAATTTTTCCGTTTTAGTGTCAAACAAAAAACCCTGATTGAAACGTTAAATTAAATAATGAAAATAGAGATCGACCTCTATTTACAATACTTAATTTAACGTTTATTTCAAATAACAGCAATCAAAAAACAGTATCTAATACTCCCCACAAATGTACAGCAACTCACCTTTATTTAACAGATAATACTCCCTACAACTGTACAACAGCTCACCCTTATATAATAGATAATACTCCCTACAACTGTACAGTTCACCCTCATGTAACTGATAATACTCCCTACAACTGCACCACAACTCACCCTTACATAACATATAATACTCCCTACAACTTTATAACTCACCTTTAGTAACAGATAATACTCCCTACAACTGTACAGCAACTCACCCTTATGCAAAAGATAATACTCCCTACAACTATACAACTCACCCTTATGCAACAGATAATACTCCCTATAAAAGTAGAACATTTCATCCTTATGTTACAGATAATACTCCCTACAACTGTACAACAACTCACCCATATCTAAGTTTAAGGGAAGGGGTCATGACCTTCAACACCCTCGCTCCTGATTGGCTCTCTGGTTGTTATGTTACTCGTGGTCAGAATACCAAATATGGACTCCAAATTCGCTCCAAATCTCGATGAGCTTCATTTGACTGGAGCTGAACTTTGTGGGTGACGTCACACTCCTTTAGTCCACTTCTTTACGCAGTCTATGTCCCAGATACAATCTATTATAAACAGAAGAATACACCACCTGCTCTATCTCTCTACCTCTTGCACCACATTTGCTTGAGAAAACGAAAAAAAAAAAAAAAAAAAAAAATGACCTAATTACAGTGAAATCCGTCCCCGAGAGCAAAGATCCTAATAGAATCATAGGAGAAGGGAGGGAGGGGCCAGCATTTAGGGAAACTCTGCAGTGACATCACAACTGGCTCCGTTATTGTACAACCGAACAGCCGGCAGCGAAGGGGAGCCGGCGGTGTGTTCAGGTAAACTCTGTAAAACTCACACCTCACCCCTCCAGCGGCACCACATCACTCAATACTGCGGCGAGTCGTGCCTCTGCAGTCTCGCCGGGAGCCAAGAAGTGCAGCCAGCAGCTTCGCGGGACGTTACCCGGGAGGAGGATACGGACACAGCGCAGGGTCGAGTTGCGTTTTTTTGAAAGCCGGCGTGTGTTTGACTGAAGTGGGTGAACGCGACGCGAGCTCCAGTGTAGTGTAAATGTGTTTACTGCTGTCATGGAAATTCCTTTAGCTGCAAATTATGAGCCAACCGCTGGAATGTCTGCTCCTCTGACAGCCGGCTGACGTAGTGGGTAAAGAAAGCATGCAACGGAGACCAAATTCAGTGATGCCAGTTCGAATCACAGAACAAAAACTGTCATTATAGAGGAATGTTTATGGCATTTATAGAGCGAAAGTCATATCATTGTAATCTCCTGATGTGTTAGTACAGATAATGGCCAAACTATACAAACCAAAAAGACAAAATAAGCAAAAAAACAAGCTTACTTTTAAAGGCAGAAGCTCCTCTTGACAATGCGTGCAGTATATCCACTACTACTAGTTGTGTATCTGCAGCGTTGGAGTGTGTCAGTGCGCTACAGCCCACCCAGCCGCTGTAGTTTCTCCCAAGGTCAGCAGACACAGAGAGAGGCAGAGAGCGGACCACTTAACTCCTCCCACCACATATAGGACCAGCTGCTCCAATCCTGCTTTAAAGGGCCTATATTTTGCGCAAAATTGACCCCTGCGAGCTTTTAGTTACGTTATAATGTTACGTCATCAAAACATACCAGGAGTTGTGTTTTGTTTCCTTTATTATTAGTCTGTGTACAAAAATTCTAAATGCTCTGTTGCACCTTGTTATGTCATGAAGCGATAGTTTTCAAGTTACCGTATTTTTCGGACTATAAGGCGCACTTAAAATCCTTTAATTTTCTCCAAAATCAACAGTGCGTCTTACAATCCGGTGCGTCTTATGTATTAATTCTGGTTGTGTTTACTGATCTCGAATCGATTTTATGTGGTACATGGGGCTCAAAAATCTGTCAAAATATTTTAGTAAGACTTTGGTAAACTACGAAGCCACACCGCTTGATGGATTGTCGAAGCATTATAGCTACCATAGTGTAGAGTCTGATAGAAACTGACCGCATCAGCGCACAAGGAGCCAGCTGTTTTTTTCAGCTCTTATAGTTTATGCAAATTAGCCATGTGGTTTTAAGTTTAGTTTCTGTAAAACATAAACAAATGTGTGCAAAGTTGCATTAAACACATTACTACTCAATGTATATTTGAGTCGTCCTCGTAGGAAATAAAAAAAAGCAAACTTAAATGATCCACCCACATTCACATTCATAATACACATTCACCAACACATGGAGGCAATGGCGGGTGAATTACTCCACGATCTGGCAATGGATCATAGACGCCTGGACTAAGGATCAGTCACAAGTGTCGTCTGTTTGTTTCACTCAATGCTTCTTATAATCCGGTGCACCTTATGAATGAAAATAGATGAGAGAATTCAACATTATTAAAATTGCGCCTTAGAGTCCGAAAAATACGGTAAATGGTAAATGGTCACATTCTTATACAACGGTTTTTCCACCTTCAAGGCACTCGAAAACCTTTACATCAATGAACCACACTCCAAATTTCTCAAGATTTTAAAACTTATATCAGGTTATTCATCTTGTTTTCAGATTTCTTTATCAACTTACTAGTTCTGAGATGCTTAAATCTAGTCTAGAGGAAGTTTATTTTAAGATAACTCAAGTAAAATGATCTTGCTGCATGGACAGATAATTTCACTACTTCTGATAGTGTTTTTACCTAAAATTTTGGCCAGGCTTTTTTGCAGTGTACTCACCCATTCACACACCACCGTACGCAGACACTAGGGGCAAGGTGGATGAAGTGTCTTGCCCAAGGACACAACAACAGCATTCATCTATGGAAGTTGGAATCACACTGCCAACCTGTGGCTCAACCAATGATGTTTATGCGAAGAGCGGGATTCGAACCACCAACCGTTGGATCAGTGGACTAATGCTCTTACCAACTGAACCACTGCTGCCCAAAGCTCAATGCCCACTCAGATGGCCCATGACCCAAAAGTCTTTTTTATTTTTGCATAAACATTATTTAAAAAAGCTGGTTCTTGCATTTGCACCTCTTTGCGTTTTCTGTTTCATTTGACCACATTAAAAACAGACCTGGAGTTCAAACACAACAGATTCCAGGCACTCCAAAACAGTAGAAAAAATTAACACATCGCACGAGGAAAAATACAATTAAAAGGCCTTTATTTGAACGGCCAAAGCCAACATGTTTCGACCTTAACTGGTCTTCATCAGGGTTTAATTAAAAACAGAGCATGGGCGTGGCCTTCAAGTAGAACACATCAACCAATAGCAGGCTGGAGTAAATTGGAGGCAAAAAAAAAAACAAAAAAAAAAAACCACAAACACACATCATTACCATTAATGTTTCCATTATTACTGTTACCAATAATGTATTAATATTTATAGTTTGTATCATAATTTTTATATTTTATTATATTTATATTATATTAGTGTTATTTTTATCATTTAATATTTATTTATTTTTTTTATTATTATTGCCATCATTATCAATAATAACCATAATAACGTTCTTGTGCACCTGTTTTGTCTGCCTGCTATTGGTTGATGTGTTCTACTTGAAGGCCACGCCCATGCTCTGTTTTTAACCCTCTCAGGCTCAAATTAATTTTTAGTATCAGGAAAAATCTGATATTTGGGGAAAATTATAATATGGGGTAGTAATATACAATCCTGACTTTTTTATCCTTTGTAAACAAAAAAAGTATTTTGCACTTCTGGCAGGCCGTTTGTGTGTAGCCATTCTTGCACAGTCTGCATCGCCCACGTTTATCAGCATGGATGGGAAAAAAGGCTCCTGAGTAAAAAAAAAGCTCATAAAATATGGATTTAGAGTAAGTAGGTAATTGGAATTTAGCTGTTGCAAATCTGCAACGCCTGCCTGGAGAGGGTTAATTAAGCCCTGATGAAGACCAGTTTAGGTCGAAACATATTGGCTTTGGCCATTCAAATAAAGGCCTTTTAATTATGTTTTTCCTCGTGCGATGTGTTAATTTTTTCTACTGTTTTGGAGTTGCCTGGAATCTGTTGTGTTTGAGTTTTGATCCTTTTTTCCAAGAGCACCCTCTACTTGCTCCACCTGCAGCAAACAGCCACATTTTTGTTCTTTCTGCACAGACCTGGAGTAGTTTTTTCTTTCATTCACACATGTATGAGTAATGTTGCATTATTTGGCTGACAACATCTCTAAAGTTCAAAATCCTCTATGCCACCTTGTGATATCATCAAGTAGTAGTTTTCAAATTCACAGGTACAAGCTATCTTTCACATTTAGTTCAGTAGAGATTGGCAATCCCAGTGCTGAAATTATCCAAATGATTCTAGTGAACATGTGTGGACTCAGTCTAAATATTCAGGGTTTGTGTGTTAAACATGTGCGAATAAAACAAAAACAAAACACAACTCTGGGTCTGTTTGTGATGAGGAAACCAGAAACCAGGAAATCAGAAACTCGCTCTTCCTCACGTCTGGGTTGTCGCAGGTTAGAGGCAGGCGGCCGGGGTAGTAATTCCTGTTGTGATCCAGATTAACTCCTGGGTTTGGTCTTGTTGTGGTCCTCCCATAAGCTACCTGAGACACAGACAGGATTATGGAGGGAAAGAAGAGGGAGAAGGGGAGGTGGGTTCAGACTGTTCAGGAAAGAGCCAGACGGATAAGCTGCTCTACAGATCAGAGGAGTAACATGTCAACTGTGGAATTAATGCATGTTCACACTAGTCCCATGCAGGCGTCTTCTCATCGCTTTTTCCTCTCAGTGTGTTGTTATTATTGATACTTTGCAGCTCAGCGTGTCAACATTCCCTGGAGGTGTGAAACTAACTGAAAACACTACTCCCTTTGAAGCTCTGTTACTCAATTTAGATGTAATCCGAGTTTTGTTTTATCAAAATCTGACCATAAAGAGCTGAGAACTAAAGAGTTGATTTGCGCTGTTCAACAAGTCTCTTTCAAATAACATTTTCAGCTGGTCACTCTCACAGTCAAACACCTAAACCATGGATCTATAATAAAAACGGCTTGAGACCGACTAGTGGCCGCTCCAGGTATTGCAGATCCCGGGAGCTTGGGCCTAGAAAAAAGCGTAATGTAATGTTTTTGTGGAATTCAAACTGCCCGTGTTCGACTGACAGGGGATCCACAACTTTCCCAAAGGTTAGATTTTGTAGGATTATTGTTCTATTTTCACAACAAACTTTTAAAAAATTTGAAATCCTCGAAGTGCCTGAACGTTTGCTTTGTAAGGCTGCGTTCAGACTGCAGCCTGAAGTGACCCAAATCCGATTTTTTTACTTCTATGTGACCTGTATCTGATCTTTTAATGACAGTCTGAACGACACAGATCAGATTTTTTCAAATGCGACCCAGGACACTTGGACATGTGGTCCTGAAACCGATACATATCTGATCTTTTGACATGCAACCTAAGTCTGAACGGCCAAAGCGCATCCATCCACCTACACGTTATCAACAAGCCACAAACGTCACTATTCTGCTCTGAAGTAGACGAAAATTGTCAATGAACTCCGTGTCACTGAAGTGAAGCACATCACCACTCACCACTCTTGGCTACGTCTCCACATCCACACGTTCCTTTCAACGGACGTCGCTGCCGTTGTCCCACAAAACGCCACGGCCAAAAACCTCGTCCTTCTCCTTCTCAATCTCCTTAAAACAAGTAAGTTGTTCATGTTCTGGCTCCAGTATGAGAGGAACGTTAAAATCGCCAGGTGCTCAATGCTCTCGCCTCCATGTTTGGACAACTTCCGTAAACACAGAAGCACGCTCGCTGAGGTTGACGTCGTCGTGTCTCCAGTGCACATGTGGGACACTTTCGGGCCGTTTACTGTTCACACAGGGGATCGAATACAAGTTGCATTTAATTGGAAATGTGAACGACCTTGTAAAAACATCGGATTTCACAAAAAAATCGGAATTGAGCATTAAGCCCTGCAGTCTGAACGTAGCCCTAGACTTATTCTTTCCCCGTTATGAGCATAGACCTATAATAAAATCTGAAGATGAACCCAAGATGGTGTCATATTGTTTTCAGTGGTTTGTGCTCATTACTGCATGGGCCCAAAAATAATTTTCTCTTCTGCATTTACTTCCTCAATCCAGACGAGCTCCTGATGTCTGTAGCGTGCACAGCGTGGAGCATTTGGACCAATCAGAGCGAGAGCTGCTAGACCGGGCTCAGAGCGGGACCAGGCTAAGTCTTACAAAACTGACTTTTAGGCGCTTTGAGGATTTAAAAATGTTAAAAAGTTTATGTTGTGAAAATAGAAAAGAATCCTACAACATCTGACCTTTGTGAAAGCTGGATGTCCTTAATTCCCAAAAAATGCATGGTGCTTCTACGGGAGAGTTCTTTCTGGGCCCAAGTTCCCGGAAGCTGCAGTACCTGGAGCGGCCACTAGTCTGTCTCTAGCCAGGACAGTGGGGGAACGCCTTATCCTGTTTTTATTACAGATCCATGACCTCGCTCTGAGCCCACTTGCTCCGTTCTAGCAGCTCTCACTCTGATTGGTCCAAACCCTCCACGCCGTGCACGTTACAGACGCCACACGGGTGGGAGGAGCTTGACCGGATTGAGGAAAAACATTATTTTTGGGCCCATGCACCAGTGAGCACAGACTATTAAAAACAATACGATACCATCTTGGGTTCACCCTCAGATTGTATTATAGTTCTATGACCTAAACAGACCCATGAACACTCGAAATGATCACAGGCTCCTGAAAATGTGCTGTTTGAAATCCATTTTGTATTTTTTCAGAGTTTTCAGATCATCTTAAAACTTTATTTTCATATATCAAAACTAGGACACACCTGGATCGGGATGGTTGGTATAAAGAAAATGTGAAAAGAGAGAATTATAACATTGTCCGTTCTCGACTTACTTGTGGGTCAGTCGTAATCTGACGGAATTCTGTCAGTGTTTTTTTTTTTTTTTTTTCTTATGATCATTTTCAACCTCTTTTAGTTAAACACATGACAATATATTCCTCCCCTCTTTACTTTTGCTGAGTATCAAAGTGGTCAAATAGGGAGACCTGGGACAACTCTTGTATAAAACTGGGACAAATCAATAAGTGTGTATACATGCACTTGAGTATCCTGGTTATGATCGGGTTTTTTGATTATCCTGGTTTTGTGAGTTTGTGTCCACGTAGATGCAGTATCCTGGATATGCCAGCATCCCACTTATGAGAAACCAGGAGACTCACTGGGTTTTTCTCAGAGCATCCAGGACTCTGTGGCCTGTAGACGCAGTGTCCTGATTTCTCAAAACCTGTTCTGAGCATGTGCAAACTCAAGTAAAAAAAAAACACAGCAGGACCAGTAACTTTCCCAAAATGACTCAATCTACTACCAGGACTTTTTAAGCACTGTTGGGCAAGTTACTTCAAAACTGTAATGCATTATTTATGACTTCTTACTGTCAGTTCAAAGTAATTTGTTACATTACAATATTACTGCATTTAAAATGTAACGTATTACACGACTATTGCAGCACTTTTAAGTTACTCTCACCAAAATAACTGCAGAGATGCCGTATATGGCCTGGACCCGGACTAAACCAGGACTGAACCAGGATCAAAACAGAACTAATCTTGGACTAGGACTTGGAATCTAGGACCGCTCCTAAGAGAACGCCAAGCCTGTGGAGCCGGGTGTCCTCAAAGTGCGATCTGGCGTCAGCTGTAAAATCAGCCCCGTGAGGCATGGAGCTCTGCGTCGGTCCTTTCGCCCGCCGCCACCCGACGATCGCGTTGATTTTAGCAAATTTGTATGAAGAAAAAACAAAAACCCACCAATTCAATCCAGGTTCAAAATGCATTGTAATGAGCGTTTCTGACATTTGTACTGAGTAAAATATGATAATTTTTCCCCTGTAATGCCGTAACATTACTACGTTACAACAAAAAGCAATGCATTACAGTAATTCGTTACTTTTATAACGTGTTACTCCCAACACTGTTTTTAAGTAATAATATTTTATACTTATAAACAAAATAAAGCAGTCTACTGTTTAATAGAGCCACAGTTTAACCCCAGGCTCAGCTCTGTGGTGTTTGTGCTGCTCTTGAACTAAACTGGCGCTGTGAGACTGTTGTGTTTTTCATCTGTTAAAAACAACTTTTGCTGAAGCTGTGACAGAGCTCCACAGTCTCATGTTCTTACTTACTTGAATCTATCTTCTTTTTTGTTGTTAGAAACTCATTAAAAAGCCTTAAGTTGGCAAAGTTTCTGCATGTTTATCTCCAGAAACCAGTGTAAATATCCAGGATATGGGAAAACAGGGACATCTGATCACCCTAAACTTTGTTGATGTGATGAACAATCTGCCAGTAGAGATACATGCGGTACACCCCCAGCATGATGTCACTGTAAAGTATCAGTAATAGACTTTACCGTGTGTAGATGAGCAGCTGTTTCAGGCTTGTTGTGGATCTGCAGTTGGACCCCCATGAAGGGAACAGAGGAGATTTGCTGCTCATTTGGCTTCATCACCCGCTGGCTTTAGATCTGATGACTGGATTAAAGAGGCAGAGGATATAACCCCCTGACTTTTTTTTTCTTTTGAATGATAGTAAAATAAAATGAAATCTATATAATATTGGTTCCTTACTTAACACAAAATGATACTTTGCAAATGGTGTCATAAACATTCCCTTAGAGCACAGGTGTCAAACATAAGGCCCGGGGGCCAGATCCGGCCCTCCGAGACCTTTAATCTGGCCCTCGGCTGATTTTCTACTAAAATATTTTTATTATATTTTCTATTAAAATCTTGTTAATTTTCTGTGATGTTTATCACAGCAGCGTCTCCAGTGTCTCTGTACGTGGCCCCTCCCACCAGAGCAGCACAAATGAAGACTTGTCTCTTTCCAAACGCTCTTAAAGGACGATCGTTTTGACTGTTGACCGTGACACCCTCATCAACAAAATGTCACAAATGAAGAAAAGTGGCAGGATTTTCCAAGAAAAATTGACTTATTTCTATTACATACAAGTTCATGTTAAAACATTGTGTTGAAATTGAATTTTTCTTAAAGTTTCAGGTTGTTCATAATATTATAAACTTATAATAAGAAAGAGTTCATCAATTAAAAAAGATTTCTGTAATAGATTTGTGTTTCTCTGCACAAATATTTGAACTTATTGTTATTTTTGGTGTATATATGACATGAGTTTTCTGATCCGGCCCCTTTGAGATCAAAGTTGGTTGGATACGGCCCCCGGACCAAAATGAGTTCGACACCCCTGGCTTAGAGTGTGATGCCAACTGTGGGCTCTGCTCTGTCTGAGGCTTTGTGACTTTGATCTTTAACTCAATCTGACCAGAAAGAGAGGATTTAGCTGGAACTGCAAGAGGTGAGTTGATTTGTGCTGTTAAACAAGTTCCTCTCAAATAAAATTGCAGTCAGTTTTCCAGTTAGTCACCCCAGCTGCAAAGTATCAATCACCCAAAACCGTAGAAATATAATCAAATCTTATTATTAATATCTTCTTATTATTGTTCTTGTTATAGACCCATAACTAAAACACACAAAGTAAAAAAACCAACCAACCACAAAAAAAGACATTTCCAACCGAACCGGAAGTTCCGCAACCTCTGCAGCGCAGCACTTCTGTTCGTTCTGAAGAAGGTGATAGACCTTCTGAAAAAGGTTTATCTCAGAACTGTAGGGTTGCAGAACTTTCTCGGTTCATGGTTTTCTGTGGCAGAATATCTGTGGAAATGTGACGTATTTTCCAGCCGCTTCATAAATCTGCCCCATCACCAAATCTTCAACCAACAAGGTCGACAAAGGATAAGAATTCATCCACAACTATCAAGGTAAGAAAAACGAAAAGTTAAAGGAGAATAACAAAACTAACATTATGGTCATGAATAACACGTAAGTAACACTCAGTTCACTCAGACTGTGATAACAAGAGCCTTTGTCCCTGTATACTCACTTTTATTTCATTTCTTATCTGTTAATTTATCCAAAATGAACTAAACTACTACTGTAAATACAACTATCCCGGGTTTGTTTTATCTAGTCTTTGTTTAGTTCCTTTAAGTTAATCATAACACACACAAGTTTCCTACTAAATATATTTTATTTGGTTATATCTGTTCAGTTTGGTTATACATTTCAGACACTCACCAGTTCACCTGTTCCTCCACATGGTCTGGAGACAAAAGGGGGTGTGTCCTTGTGCGGCCATATTTAAAGTCTCTGGGATTTTGGGCCAGACCATGTGGAGGGGAGAACTGGTTTCAATTCTTTTTTGTTTTATGGAGTCTGTATATTTGATTTAGATATTTCAGTGTTTATGTTAAGCACATTTATGTATGTAATATGTAAAGAGGACTTAGAACCTTGTAGCAAATTGAATGGTTAACTTTAGAGAAAAGTAAAGTTCCCTGTGTGAGAGTTTGGACTGACCTGGAGGGAGGTCCTTTCTGTGGGGGAACTATAAAATACTTTTTTCTTAGTTTCATTAATTTCTGTTGCTTTTGGCTTGATTTGAGCACATTTATTTTTATAAATCTGTATTATTATTATTATTATTATTATTATTATTATTATTATTATTTATTATTATATTAATTTATTTTTTACCACAGGTGAACTTGAATAAATTCTTTTTGGTGAAATGGACATTTTCTCAGTCTGCCTCCTGATTCCGACCACATTGGGCAGCTTCCCCACAGACTGATTCTAGAACTAAAAGAAAAAAAAAAAAAAAATATATAATATATATATATATATATATATATATATATATATATATATATATATATTTCATGTAGATATCAGCATAGATCAGACTTGTCAGACTCAGGCCCGGGGGTCAAATTTGGCCCATGATATAATTATATTTGGCATGCGAGATCATATCAAATATGTATTAGAGATGGCCTGCTGACTACAGATAGACTATAGAGACATTTTTTATTTTTTTGTTATTATTTTATATTTTGCTTGTTCTGGATTCAGTGTTTAAGCAAAACTATTGTTGAACATTTATTTTAATAAGAAAAGGTTTAACATTACATATCTCGAAAGAAGAAAAAACATGCAGAAGTTGTTGAAATTTGTCAATAAATATTTGGTTTGGCCCACGACTTAGTCCCAGTTTTTAAGTCTGGGCCTTTGTGAATTTAAGTTTGACACCCCAGCCATAGATAAACAGATTTGTGCAGTTCGAATGCTGGACATATATCTGTTAATCCGTGAACATTTCTAACATTCGAACCGCAGCAACAACCATTAACCTGAAGTTCCTCAACCCCACAGCGGCACTTTGTTGTGAAAAAGTTCTATGACGTTATATAATATTACACGTACACGGTAGTAAACAGTGTTACAAATACCGTGTTTATATTACAAGAACTCACGACACCCTGGAGTGAGCGACAGACTAAACGATTAACGCTAATTGAAATTTAATTGCTGAATAATACTTTTGAAATGATTCATAAAGTTATAAAAGGCGATCCAAACGTCTGTGGTCTGAGTGATTCAACTCACCACACCCCATCTCTTCATCACTACTAAACTCTAATACAATAATGATTAAAGAATGATAGGCCTGTGTTTTTAGTGCCTTGTTGATTAATTGCGAGTAATAAATGTGCAACTGAGAAATGTTTACCACAGGAAATGCCACGGTGGAAAATAACAATAGACGTTTGTAAAATGGAAGCGACTGCAACATTTGTAAATCACAAGCAAGGATGTTTGAGGCCTGTTGGGAAAAGTGGGATAAATGTAAAAATCTAAATAGGCTCAGTTTTATTTTTGAGAATGTAAAAAGAAAAGAAAAAGGCTGACAAGGTACAAGTAGAGGTCACTCCCTTTAGTTCAGTTTTTTTGTATTGTTGAATTTTTGTATTAAGAAAAGGAAACACTAACTTATAAATAAAATAAAATAAAAAAATATATATAATAAATAAAAATAAAAATAAATAAATAACATAAATTAAAAAAAAAATATAAAAAAATAAATAAATAAATAAAGGCCTAAAATAAATCATATTCTCAAATTAAATCTCTTTGGCACGTTTGGCCTTAGAAGGTTTGATTATGTGTTTTATGCTGACACCTGGTGGCCGTAAAGCGTCAGTACAACAGTGGTGGACGAAGTACTCAATTTTGTTACTCTAACTTTCCTGGTAGGTCGCCACAACTTGTTTCCATGGAGATATTATTGCTTTGCCTGAAAGATTTCACAGTGTGGCATTAAACTGGCAAGTCGTCATTTGGACTCGAGTCAGATTTGAGTCACTATTTTTAGGACTTTAGACTTGACTTTATAAAATGGACTTGGGACTTGACTTGGACTTGAAGGTTAATGACTTGGGACTTGACTCGGACTTGAGGCCTGTGACTTGAGAAAACTTGAGAAGCACTTTTCAATCTGAATTCTTTCTATTCTGATCGTACTGGTTCACACTAAGATCTTGTCGAGACATTTAAAAAGGAAAAATGAACTAAATTTATTGATAGATTATATAAGAGTTGTAGAAATTCACAAATATAAATATACTACGATTTTTTTTAAAGTACAAATTATCTTAAAAGTCAGATAAGTCAGATAAATTGCAAACATCTTAGCTATATTTGGTACTTTGGTTTAAAGACTTGAAATGACTTGAAGCTCAAAGCATATGACTTGGACTTGACTTGGACTTATGGCCCAGTAACTCAAGACTGGACTTGGACTTGCCTGTATTTGACTCGGACTTGAGGACAAAAGCTTGAGACTTACTTGAGACTTGCAAAATGATGACTTGGTCCCACCTCTGGTTATATGTATTCACAGGCTTTTTACTGCTCAAAATACTATAATAATACTACAAAAAAAAAAAAAAAAAAAAACATGGTGGGCTTGTCTCTGTTGAAATAGAAAAGTTTAATGCTACTATGGGACATTCTAGATCAGGAGTCTTGGGAGCTACCAGTATTTCTCCACCCCCTTCCAAATAGCTCACCAAGGGATTTCTGAATTACATGTATTGTGCTGAATGACTAAAATTTTATGAATTAAATGCCTATTACCATTGTAAATAAATAATTCTGTTGCCTAACTTTGTGCACTAATGATTGGATAATGGTTTATGTTTTATAGGCGTCTAACTGTGCCCCATCTAAGGCTTGTCGAGGCTCTTATATTCACTAAAATGAGAAGCTCTCCAGCATTTTAATTTTGTAAAGTAGCTCACTGGAAGAAAAAGGCTGGAAAGCAATAACACCTCCATGAAGGCAAACAAGTGGCGAACCCTCCACCAGAAAATAGGCACCTTTAAGTAAAAGTACAGAAACAGGGAAAAAAGATTATTGAAGTAAAAGTAAAAGTATTAGATGAAAAAATCAACTTAAGTAAAACTAGTGAGGTACTTATTTAAAAATGTACTTTAAGACTAAAAAGTAAAGGTATTTTGCAGCAATTTTTTGAACAATAAAAGCATCAAATGTAGAGATTTTGAGCTGATTTTAAGTGATTCAACTATTTTTTCTAGCTGTTTTGGGGCTTTTTGTGTATTTGTTTGCTCAAAGTTGGGACTTTAAACTCAAATTAAATGTGCTAAAAATAAGAAAAGTACTTTTTACTTTTCAGTCCAGATCTAAAATGTTGTGGATTAGAAAGTACAGATACACGTTCTCAAATGTAGTGAAGTAAAAGTAAAAAGTATCCACTGTAAAATGTACAGAAACCTAAAAATTGTACTTTACTTTAGTACTTTGTTACCTTCCACCAGTACGACAACAACAACAAAGAGCATGCAGGATCAGACTGTGGTTATGGTCTTTTAAATGTATAATTACAAAAACACAATTAACAAAGTCACTGTTTATTTCTACATGGTAGCAGGATAACAAGGCTACTGAAAACAACATGTAATAATTAAACATGCAGAAAATAAGTTGGACCAGCCAACGTATCACACCACACGGACAAAACCAAACGATCTATAAAGTACAATGGCTTAAAAAAAAATAAAAAAAAATAAAGCACAACATGATGCAGCATTGAACACAACAAAAACACAAGTAGTTGAGATGTAGTTACAGTACATGACCAGTAGATGGAGGCGCACAGTTTGAGATCAGCAACACAATGAACAAAGATGACGTATCCCTGAAACTCCAGACACCTCCCTCTCCCCTCAAACACAACCCAGGGCATGCATCAAACCCCAAACCTTTGTCAGCACTTGCGTTTTACAAAAGGATGGAGTTAAAGGTCCCATGTTACGCAAAATTGACTCTTGTGAGCTTTAAGTCGTGTTAGAATGTTGTTGCCTCATCAAAAACATGACTGGAGTTGTGTTTTGTTTGAGTGAGCTACAAAGGCAGAATGGCATAACGTCATATTTGGTCAAAAATTTATGTAGTTAATGTCATTTTGGGGGTGTTTGAGACCTCCTTTGTCATGTCAATAAATATCGAGAGTCAATTTGATTGTTTTAACCCCTTAGAATTCCAGGCCATTTTTGTGATATCGCTCTTGTTCTGACCTCTCCAAACTAAAATGATTGCCATTAGTGAACCCTCAGTTGCATATACACAAGTTTTTGTTTGTTTGTAAGGTAACACCCAATGGTTTTACCCACAGGTGTCAAAATCACTGTAAGTATATGAGAAAATAAAGGCCTATGACAACCGTAACATCAAAAACCGTAACAAAAAAAACAAACAGAAACTTTGAAGTCATTTTTCTCAGTTTCATACTCTGGTGTGTTCAGTGTTGGGAAGGTGACTTTTAAAATGTATTCCCCTACAGATTACATACACCAAAATGTAGTTTGTAAAGGAATCCATTAAATTACTTAAAGTGAGTAACGTAATCTGAATACTTTGGATTACTTGATTTTCTGTAGAGAAGCAAAGACTCGGAAATCTTCACATAAGATGTTTTGTCTGCTAAAAGACAATAAAAAGCCCAGACTTTACTGAACCGTATTAAAAATATTATTGAGAGAATAGCTTTGTCCTGTTAAATCTGTTTTAGTCCTGGTTTAGACCTGGTTTAGATCTAGTTTAGACCTGGTTTTAGACCTGGTTTAGACCTGGTTTTAATCCTGGTTTAGTCCTGGTTTAGACCTAATGCGCGAGAACGCACAGTGGTGTCCAAATAATTACCGACGCAACTGCAAACAAAGCAGAGAGTGAACATGTCTGTCAACGATCATTTCTCATTTCTTGCGAATTAAAAGGTGCAATAAAAAAATGCGAAGTTTGTATTTGACAAAGGAAGTCCAAAGGAGGATAGCGTATGCTGTCTGCTGTCGCAACTCGGGTTAGTTCAGCTCTTCGCTGATTGGCCGGTGTGTGGTCTACAACTTCTGGGGTTTTTGCAAACCATGTAGTGTATTCTGATTCCTGACCTAGTCGCTGTAGAGAAAAGAAATTCAGTGGAGGTCTGTGTATATCTTGAAAGCTCAAGTTGCTCTGTGATGTTGCGTGGTTCAGTAGAGATTTGCAAATTCCAAGGCTGAAATGATCCAAATGAATCTAGTGAAGGTGTATGGAGTTTAAAAACACAGTGGAGCACTTCTTATATTACCACAAGACAAGTGTTTTCAGTTTGAGAGAAATGTTAAACTTGAGTGCAAAACACAACTCCAGCTCTGTTTGTTAAGAGGTAAGAACATTAAAACAATATTGTAATACAGCCCCTTTAAGACAGAACAATACTACTCCAGTCAGTTATGTCACTTTGTTTTAAGACATAAAGCCTAACACTCTGTTTGTTGTTTTTTTCTATCTTCAAATCCTTTCTACTCATCAAGTCTTATCAGGGAAGGCGGTGTAATGACAGAAAGACAAAAGTTTCAA
Source organism: Boleophthalmus pectinirostris (assembly GCF_026225935.1). NCBI lineage: Eukaryota > Metazoa > Chordata > Actinopteri > Gobiiformes > Gobiidae > Boleophthalmus > Boleophthalmus pectinirostris. Next base: position 37,311,778 of record NW_026571152.1, on the reverse strand, counting down.
AAGAAAACATGTAAATATGTAAAAAATATTGTACATTTTTATTTTTTTCCCTCAAAAGGCAAAGCAAATGAAATACTGCATTATGTTAGAGATTTGGTATGAGTCATTAATTTTGGGATCAACGTTAAAACAAAATACTGGTGTCTTTCAGTCTCTCAGCATTTACAAAACGAACATCCTGAGCTGCCCCAAGTAGTCTGCGTTCAGTCAGTGCAACTTTTACAACCATCGCCAAGAACAGATCGGTCAAGTACAAGCTGTAAAACAGGTTTCATTTGCCCCTTCAGTCAGTTTTGAAAAAGCATTTCAAGGCCATTTTCAGTATAATCAGGCAGTCTGCTACTAACACAACAAATAACTATCAAAAAACTGTAGATGTATAAAAGCATTTCACCTCGGGCTAAAGGAGCTGTTAGGTAGTGACACTGTTCTCCAGTTTTGTGTTCTTCTGGCTCCTCACACGCCTCACAGTGTCAGTGGCAAAGCCAGGCTCAATATGGCAGAAATCAAAAGTATGTAGCACCAGAAGGTGATGAAACTCAAGGGTCTGCATCAGAAATGAACAAACACTCAATGGTTTGAAAGAGAATACAAAGAAGTGACTAGGGCAGGTGAAAGTATTACTAGAATGACAACATCATAAGACTTCTTTTTCAGACCTTTTTAAGACAAGTCCAACGGTGGTGTTTATGTCGTAGCATTCATAGTATGACCTGTGTTTTACTTCACCTTATGAACATTCTGCGGCTGGTCACATGACATACTCTGATACTGCTTTGTGTCTGTTCGGCTGTACAGTCTTTGGGGCTTCCATGGGAAGCATTATCTTTGGGCCAGTGTGGGACTGTTCCTAGCTGTGGTAGCTGGGCACAGCTGCCTGTTTCTGGGAGAGGCGTAGGAGCTCTTCTCTGATGGCTTTTATCAGAGAGGCAGAGGAGTGAGCCGGGGGAGGGGGGTCCAGGGGAGGAGGCGCTGACATGTAGCCCACCCCAGAGGAGTCTAAGTGGGGAGGCAGAGCGGAGGCCTCCCTCATACCACTTCTAGCCATCTGCAAGACAGAGTAGTCATGATAGTCCAGGTACTGAGGACAGAGAGGAAGAGAAGGAGAGGGAGGTGTTAGTAAAAGGCCAGAGGAGTTAGCATGAAAACAGAGATACATACTGCCTCTTTCTCCAGCTCAGCTCTGCTGAAGTTGTCATGATACGGATTCCAGCCAATTCCTCCATTAAGGCCCAGAGCAGCTCTGCCTCCTGCAGGGTATCCGTTCATGCGGCTGGGCAGGCCCACCTGTGTCAGATGGTGGACACCTGCACACAGCAAAAACATACTCATTTTTCTATTGGTCTAATACATACTTCTGCTGATATGCAGTAAATCTGTTATTTTCAGTTTATACTTATTATAAGACAAACACAACATCAACAGAATAACCAGGGTCAACAACAGTTTAACTTCTGATTCCTGTTTATCATTCTGCTCTGAAGCAGCAGAAGGTGCATGTTTTACCACAATGTCATGAGCACATTTAGAGCAAACACAGTTGTGAATGCTTCAGAGTTTGAATATCTCCATAAACCTACAATAATAAAAACAGAATGATAATTGAAAATATGTTTTGCCTGTACCTGCAGTGCTCCCCACAGGTCGAGGTCTGGCGGATGGAGGCAGCTCGTCAGCGTAGTGCCCCCTGCTGGAGAACAGGCTGTCTGCTTGGAGCTGCTCACTGAGTCCTGCTGCTTCTCCTGGTGGAAGGAAACTGGAGCCAAGGCCCTGTCTGAAAACCACAACAGCATTTAACTGAACTGAGGTCGAGCATGAGCCTGGTCTGACAGTCTGATTCTGTGCTCCATTAATGCTGCCTGCACTATTCACAAATGTGGGATGTGTTTCATGCTTTTATGAGGCAGACCACTACCAGGATCTGAGCATTAGAGTAATGAAATAAAAATGACTTATCATTGATAATTTATGAAGTCCTGCTTGCAACATGGTGCATGAGGATAATAGCCCTGAAGAGGTTTAACCTGCTCTGTGCTTATCACGAGAAATGTGAAGGGAGAAAAGCAGTATTTATGCTGTTTAACGTACCTTGGCGTCCGGCCTTGGACCGGGGGTGGAGACAGATCACTAAATCTCTGCACAGAAAGAAACAAATCTGTCTTAGTGAATAAACAGTATAAGCTGTTCTTTGTACAGCTCAGTCCTCTTTTTACAGATTGAATCAAGTGAATAAAGTATTTCATGCACAAGGACACAGTTCTCTCTTATCCTCTACTCTCTCTGCATAAAAACATGAGCTGCCCGTTCATTTGTCCAGACCCCGTCCACACTAAGTGGTGCTAATGCAGATCAAGCCTGTGTGGGATGTATTACAGGAGACTTAGTTGTAGAAAGCTGAGCGGAGTGTAAGGTCAGTGGTTCAGTGAGGCGACAGATGGAGATATGCTTAACTGATTAGTTCGTACAGTTTCCCGGCAACTACGAGGAGAAAAGCTAAATTTCTCCACAGCTCTAGAAAATGCACGTTCCCAGAGTCCCTATAAACTACTTTTATAAACAACATGAATCTGATGTGAGGGGAGCTCACGGTAGAGAAAGGACCCGACGGCTGGTATGAAAGCCCCCAGTGTCCGGGGGGGCTGGAGCTCGAGTGGTTTCCGTTGACCCCCGGGAGGGTGATGCCCGCCGTGCTGCCCTGAGAGGTGGGCGAGACCAGGGCAAAGGCGTCGTCCAACAGGGAGTGCATCTGCTGCCGGGCCTCTTCGATGGAGGGCTGAGGGGGCATGTACGGGGGAGGAGGGGGGGCGTGGCCTGGAGGGGAACAGCCTGGGCCCATAAAGACGTCGTCCACGGGTGAGGGGCTGCGGAGAGGAGATCCTGGAGTTTGATCTGGGTCCGACTGAAAAACAACACATGGATTCAAATGTCAGTAATGAGAATGTAGTAATGCTGTTTTATTTTAGGTTGGTCTTAAAGAGTCATTAAACACCCTCCCGAAGCTTTACTCTGGCCCTAAGAAAAATCCTCCAGAGTGGGTGGTGCCTGGCAGGTTGGGGGGAGCGGGTGTGGGGCGGGCTCTGAAGCAGTGATTGACAGCCGACTGACAGCCACAACAATCCAACACGGCGTGGACCGGTGCGCTCCAGACTTTGAAACAGAGCGGACATTTGTGCTCGGCTCATGCCCTTTTCTCCAGACACGGCGGGACATAGCGGTGCCAGGTCGGGGTGGGGCTGAGAGGGGCCACCCACCTCCCGCCAGTAGACGCCAGTGGCTGCGCTCGTCACGTAATAACCCTGAATCTGACTCATTGGCGGCCGTTAGTCCAACCCGAAAATTCAAACATCCTGGCCGTAGTTGATCCTACAGACACAACTTTGAGCCAAAAGTCACATTTTTTACAACTATGCACCAAAATAAGGCTAGGGAAAGGTATACACTTCTATTTTAGACCTATTTACACAGATAATCAGTAGGAAAAAAAAGGGATTTTGGTGTTTAGTGTCTCTTTAAGATAAATGGAAACAAAAGCTTTAACGTAAGACTGATCAATCAAGCATAAATCACAAAACTTCAACCAAAACTATGACATCTTGCATGTGGACATTGATACTGGTTACAATATACAGTCTATACCAAATTAGGGATGCACTGATACCAATACTGGTATCAAAATCAAATAAAAAAAATGTCTGGACAGGGCCATGCTATGGGTTCAGATGATATCCTTGATAGTCCTTTAATTGGATGTAATAAGAATCTCATTTTCTGGCTATGATTTACCTATATACCACATAGTTTCATCAAAATTTGGTAAAGTAGGGTTTAACTCATTGGGTGAACTGAGGTGGACTGACCCTTTTCTAAACAGGCAACAAATAAATTAGTAAAATATACCAAAAAAATCCTCTTCATGATGTATCGATACAGCAGCCCATGATATTGTTACTGTATTATCACATTAAACAATATGATATATCGATATTTTGATATTTTTGCACACCCCTAATCAGCAGATAGTTCAAGTCAAAGTATCGATATCAGTATCAGAGCTGGATCAGTGCATCTCTATACCCAGAGTGTTACTATTTATCTTTACACTGTTCTGTACCGTAAATTCTGGACTATTGAGTGCACCTGAATATAAGCTGCATCAATTCAATTTTAACAACATTTTAAAACTGTACATATGTTGGTCGCATCTGAATATAAACTGCAGGTGTTCACGTCTTCAAGAACGTTTTCAAGTTCGGCGTGTCTGCTTTTATCGCCTCTGAAAACTTTTGTCGTCTTTTTGTGTTAAGTCAGTTCGTCACACTGCCGTCGTCAAAATTTCACCATCGACTCACTGATGCCGAGCTCACGTGCAGTAGCTCTGTTTCACTGTTCAACAGTCACATAGATCGCTGTTAACTTAAAAGCTGCATCATCTGCATTTCTTCATGTTTTTTCCTTGAGGAGGGAGCACAAAATAACTGTTCAAAACACAATCAAACGAGCATCTTCCTTGGCGCATCACCCACATCTCTCCCCGCTCTCTACAGCACATGTCTCCTGCAGAAAGAGCCTCTGTCCTGTCTGTATCATGTCAGTGTCTTGGAGGATTTCAGCAGATTTCAGACTCTCTCGGGGGCGGGGTTAGTTCTGTCAATCAGGTATGAGTTGATGTTCGGCTACTGAAGTTTGAGATGTTTCTTCTCGTCATTTACGCACATGGGTAAGATGTATCCCCATCACTAATGTTCATTTAGCGTCATCATCAACTTATTTCACCACACGGTGATAAACTATTTGAGTGCACTGACAATATTGCAAGCTCATGTAGCAACTTCATGTGAACCCTAGAATGAACAATGTGCCAAACAAATACCGTATTTTCCGGGCTATTCGTCATTAAATGGTCTATTTTCAAACTTTTTTCACAAATAAACCACACCGGTCTTTAAACGAAACACAACAGTTGGATGGGTCAGTGGGACTTTGTTTGTTTGTGGCGTTCACGGTGACTCTGGGCTTTGTTCAGTTGTGGCGTGTAGGGAGGGTGCTGTCTGGGGTCGCTGGATTGTCGGCGTGTTCACAGTGACTCAGTTGTTCAGTTGTGTGTAGAAGCGCCACGTTGCGCTCGCTTTTTCGGTTCGTTCCTCCATTCCGTTCCTCGTCGGCGTGGAGTGATGAGTGTGTCTGTGGTGGTGTTTTTCGCTGCACGGTCTCTGTCTGCTCTGTGTGTGTTTGCGTGCTCTGTGGGTGGTGCGGCTTTGTAGTTTACTGAAGTCGTGCTGGGACACCCGAGAGGATTCGTGTATAGGGCGCTCTGGATTGTGGGTCGCACAGTCATTTTTGATGGGGTTGGAGGCTTAAGAGCGCGTCTAATAGCCCGGAAAATATGGTATTTCAATCAATTTGATACACTTTAATAAAAGTAAACGCAAAATCATGGCTGTGATACTAAAAGTCTTTGTTAAACCACGTCTTGTGCAAAGTGAATATGAAACGCAAACATTTTAATCCTCAAAACAGTGAAAATGTCAAATGTGTTGCACAAATGAATTTCTTTTCTGGGTCATTACACCTCAATTCACCCCGAAAAATTGCAATTGGAATGCTCACATTGTCCAGATGCAAAGAAAAATGGTGTATGGGAAAGTTATAGCCAAGACAGCCAAAATCTCACATTTTAGTATGATCGGAATAATGGTTCCTGAGACATTGCAACGTCTTTTTTCACTTTTTTGCATGCTCGCCAAATTTTGCATTGCATTTACTCAGCAACTACTGGTCCAATGTCAAAAACCAAGGGATCTTTGGAAAAGGGCGCGCAGTCGTTTTTTGATAAGGTACGGTAATCCGTCCGTATATTCGTCGCATCGTTTTATTCGCCGCAGGGTTCAAAGTGTGCCAAAAAAGTAGCGGCTTATAGTCCGGAATTTACGGTATTCACATGTGTATTTATAAGGTTTCTACCACTGCTTCGTGAGGATTAGTGTAACAAAACTGTGTGCACGAACCACATAGGCCACATTGTTGACTCCGGGATACTTTCTGTACACAGCGTCGCAGTCCTCACTGATGAGATGATCTTTGTCTGCCTCCATCAGACCTCCATTCAGCGGGTCCTTAATCCTCTGTTTGGGAGAGCGCCTGCCTCTGCCACTGCAAATACACACACAAAAACACACACAAACACACACACACTTTACAGTCAACACAACGCGACAGCACAAGAGCAAAGCAGCGCATTCATCACACAGACCTCTTTTTGGGCTCTATAAAAATGGGGTGCGTCTGCGTATCTGGGTCCAGGATTTTATCTATTTGTAACTGTGCCTTCTGATAGATGTGCTCCTGCTCCTTGTTTTCGCTCGGTCCATTCGTCACGTCGTCCATGGCGGGGAAGTCGTAGTGGCCCTTCCTCTTGGCGCGCAGGCGGATTTTGTTACGATGGTGCTCAATCTCCGACTTCTGCCTCAGAGCGACCTGGATCTGGGAGAAAGTTTGTAATTAGTTTTCCAGAATATTTACAGACTCTTTCTTAGGCCCGTCACGATAAATACGACATCGTCTTATGGTTCAATATATGAGAGATGGAACGATAACTTTTGGGGTTCAACATTTATTATAAAGACTTTTTCTTTGTGCTAGTGGACAATTTTTGGTTCTTTTTCTGTACTATGATATGTATGGACTTCTATGACTCATTATAGACACAAACTTACTACTTAAAGGTGGTTGGGGGTCAGTCCGTGTATCATTCGTTCATTTGTTTTTCAATATAAAACCAAAAATAAGAAAAAAACAAAAAAACAACAAGTTTCTTCATTATTTGTCTCCAAAACGAAAATGAAAAAAGGAAAAAACAGAAACAGCCATGTCCCATTTATATGACTTAAACTGTGATGCCAGACAAACCAGGACTAAACCAGGAGTAAACCAGGACTAAAACAGGTCTGGGACCAGATCAGGACTGAGCCCGGGACTTAGACCGGGAGATCAGACCTGAGTCCGGAACCAGATCAGGGCCAGGACCAGGACTGAGGCTGGGGCCAGACCAGGACCAGACCGTCATTGAGACTGGAAATACTTCATATAAATATCATTTTTTAATTCAGAAAATCAACTAAATACAAGATGCAGGCATGTTATTATTTGCCAAAAAGTAATAAAAAAAATAGGCCATGACAACTTTTGAGGATTGCCTCATAGGTCCAGTTCATGTGGGGGGGGGCCGATCAAAGGGAAGTGGAGGACCGGAGTCGGACCGCGGGCCTTAGTTTGATGACCCCTGCTTTAAAGTAACTATCCGTGTTAAAGTACTGTCTTCTTTCTGCTGCTTTTCATTCATTTCTTGTATGTTTAATGTTATGACACTGTTTATGTTTTATAAAATGAAACAGTTTGGAGTCGTCACTTCACCGGCTTTATTTACTGAGCAGAAGAAACATCGATCGAGATGGACTGAACTGGACTGAAAGAGGACTAAACCAGGACTGAACTATGACTAAAACAGAACCAAAACAGGACTAAAACAGGACTGAACTAGGACTAAAACAGAACTAAAACAGAACTAAACCAGGACTGAACTATGACTAAAACAGGACTAAAACAGGACTGAATTAGGACTAGAACTAGGACTAAAACAGGACTAAAACAGGACTGAACTAGGACTAGAACTAGGACTAAAACAAGACTAAAGCAGGACTAAAACAGGACTGAATCAGGAGGACTAAACCAGGACTATGTGTCGGTACGGGAATTTGCAATCGTACCGAAGAAAGCGTAACTGTAAATTTTCATTTCGTGATTGTCATTCTTGATGTCGTAACTTTTCAGTTCATATTCTGATGGATAAAACACACACAACGCATTTTATGTACGACTGGACTCATTCAAGAATTTACAAATATTTATTTTATGCTCAACTACAGCCATGACAGGCCATGATAACTTTTGAGGATTGCTTCATAGGGCCAGTTCATGTGGTGGGGGGGCCGGTCAAACGGGCGTGGAGGGCCGGAGTTGGACCGCGGGCCTTAATTTGATGACTCCTGCTTTAAAGTAACTATCAGTGTTAAAGTACTGTCTTCTTTCTGCTCATTTTCATTCATTTCTTGTATGTTTAAAGTTATGACATTGTTTATGTTTTCTAAATGAAATAAAAAAAATATATAAAAAAATGCACTGTTATGATTTGGAGTAGTCATAACTCACCTCGTGGTTTATCTGCTCAGGGTCAGACACTTTCCCGTTGGCGGTGGGGCTGTGCAGGGGCGGCACAGACATGGGCTGCATGGCGATAAGCTGGACTTTGTTTGGTCTCCTTCCTGCGTCTGCGGCACGGGACATTCTGTCAACGTGCTCGAAGATGGACGCCGACGACAGCTGCTCACCGGGGCCGTTCGAAGGAGGAGGACCTGGACACGCAAACAGATTATGTGTCAAAATAAAATAAATACGACTTAAAAAGGTGCATGGTGTAACTTTTCCGGTGGAGCGTCCGTCAAATGCTCTTATAGTTTTTGTCTGGAGTGTTTCACAGTATGACTTTAAACTTTTCTATCTTCATGGAGACCAAACCAGACCAAGTTACAGGTCAGATCTGTGGAGAGGCGACCCCGCTCACAGTCAGAATGCTTGTTTTTCTAAGTATTTTTGCGCTATAAAACCACTTGTAATTGAATAAATGTAAAGTAGAGCTGTTTAATGTCATACTGTGGAACATTCCAGGAAGAGCGATGACGTCTCCATAGAAACAAGAAGGTGACGGACCCCCAACCAAAAAGTTACACAGTGTAGCTTTAAGTTTTTAACAGATCTTTGCTTCTTAGATGGGATGGTGTACAAAGATGTGGTAACACTTTATAATAACTTTTATAATACCTTAATTAGCCTTAATAAAGACTTAATTCATAATGAACTAATAGTTTATTAAAGGTTTTATATTAGCAACTCAAAAACAGACCTGGAGTTGTGTTTTGTCTCATTCACATGTTTTTAGTTACTTTATTAGTATTAGTCTTTCTACATTTTCAAAGCTCAAAATGCTCTGTTCCAACTTGTGATGTCATGAAGTGGTAGTTTTCAAGTTAACAGCTCCTTTAAGGTTTTGTTTAGTGAAGATCGGGAATCCCAGGGCTTAAATTGATCCAAATGATTCTAGTGAAGGAACAAAACACAACTCCAGGTCTGTTTGTGATCAGGAAACAACATTATAACACAAATCAGAAAATAGCGTAATATGGGTCCTTTAAAGGGACAGTTTGGAATTTTGGACATAGGACCTCATTTCCTAGTGATCCAGAGTGTTGGAGACGTGTGGAAACACTTTGTTAAATATTCCATCCAGTCCTTGTATTTGCAGAGGTCGCTGGTGCTAGGCTAGTGCATGTCAATGGCCATAGTTATCCTGCCGCTTAAAACAGTCTTACCCACTCCACAAAACACCCGAAACAAATCTATTATTACACCAGACTGTCGATGTAAACGTCTGTGTTGATAGAATAATGTTTGAAATAAAACTAACCTTGCATCGTCTGAATCATCGCATGTTGAGGGACTATTTTCTCATATATCAGTCCGCCGCTGCCAAGTTTTCTATCAGGAAGTACAACTCACTGCTGCTGCTCAGACATAAATCCTTCAAATGCAAGTATCATGTCTGTTGTAGTTTCTATTTTTGGATTTTTGGATTTGGTTTCTTCTGTTTTTTTTGGATTTGTTACATTAAACAGCTGAAGCAGTCCTACATTTTGGGTCCTCCCTCTGTTTTTACTTTACAGTGTTATTATTTGCCAAAATTAATAAAAAAAAAAAAATAGTCCATGACAACTTTTTAGGACACACAGGGCCAGTTCAAGAAGGTCGGGGGCCGGTCAAAGGGGCGTGGAAGACAGGAGTCGGACCGCGGGATTTAGTTTGATGACCCCTGCTATCAGTAACTATCAGTGTTAAAGTACTGTCTTCTTTCTGTTCATTTTCAGGTTGGTTTTACAGACATTTACATCGACAGTCTGGTGTAAAAATAGATTTGTTTCAGGTGTTTTGTGGAGTGGGTAAGACTGTTTTTAGCGGCAGGATAACTATGGCCATTGACATGCACTAGCCTAGCACCAGCGACCTCTGCAAATACAAGGACTGGATGGAATATTTTAAAAAGTGTCTCCACACGTCTCCAACACTCTGGCTCACTGGGAAATGAGGTCCTATGTCTAAAATTCCAAACTGTCCCTTTAAGAATGATTCAGACTTAGTAATTACTTCTTTAAAACTCAAAACTTAACTCTTAACTCCTTTATTAAATAATTACAAGGCTTGAATCATTCTTAATAAACTATTTGTTCATCTTTATTCACACTTTATTAAGGCTGTAAACAGTGTTATTATAAAGTGTTTCCAAAGTGACTACTCGGGGTATACAGTTAATATGTAAAGGTGCACTACGCAACTTTTCTAGTAGAGGGTCCGCTACCTGCTTGTCTCCATGGAGATGTTACTGCTTTGCCTGGAATGTTCCATAGTATGTCATTAAATGCTCAAAAATGCAATAATTCCTTCTATGAATAGGGGAGATATGGAGTATGAAAGCTTTCAGAAATATTCATGTGCATAGGATAGAAATCTGTGCGTATTTGGCTGTAGTTGAGCATAAAATAAATATTCTTAAACTCTCGAATGAGTCCAGTCGTACATAAAATGTGTTGTGTGTATTTTATCCATCAGAATACAAATTGAAAAGTTATAACATCAAGAATTATAATCACGGAATTTAAATTTACGATTACGCTTTCTTCAGTACGAATACGAATTCACAGGCAGAAGAAACATCGATCGAGATGGACTGAATCAGACTGAACCAGGACTAAACCAGGACTGAACTAGGACTAAAACAGAAATAAAACAGGACTAAAACAGGACTAAACCAGGACTGAACTAGGACTAAAACAGGATTAAAACAGGACTGAACTAGGACTAAAACAGGATTAAAACAGGATTAAAACAGGATTAAAACAGGACTAAAACAGGACTAAAACAAGACTAAAACAGGACTGAACTAGGACTAAACTAGGACTAAAACAGAACTAAAACAGGACTAAAACAGGACTAAAAACAAGACTAAAACAGGACTAAAACAGGACTGAACTAGGACTAAAACAGGACTGAACTAAGACTAAACTAGGACTAAAACAGGACTAAAACAGGACTAAAACACGACTGAACTAGGACTAAAACAGGATTAAAACAGGACTAAACCAGGACTAAAACAGGATTAAAACAGGACTAAAACAGGACTAAACAAGACTAAAACAGGACTGAACTAGGACTAAACAGGACTGAACTAGGACTAAACTAGGACTAAACTAGGACTGAACTAGGACTAAAACAGAAATAAAACAGGACTAAAACAGGACTAAAACAGGACTGAACCAGGACTAAAACAGGACTGAACTAGGACTAAAACAGAAATAAAACAGGACTAAAACAGGACTAAACCAGGACTGAACTAGGACTAAAACAGGATTAAAACAGGACTGAACTAGGACTAAAACAGGATTAAAACAGGACTGAACTAGGACTAAAACAGGATTAAAACAGGATTAAAACAGGACTAAAACAGGACTAAAACAGGACTAAAACAGGACTAAAACAGGACTAAAACAAGACTAAAACAGGACTGAACTAGGACTAAACAGGACTGAACTAGGACTAAACTAGGACTAAAACAGGACTAAAACAGAACTAAAACAGGACTAAAACAGGACTAAAACAAGACTAAAACAGACTAAAACAGGACTGAACTAGGACTAAAACAGGACTGAACTAGGACTAAACTAGGACTAAAACAGGACTAAAACAGAACTAAACAGGACTAAAACAGGACTAAAACAGGACTGAACTAGGACTAAAACAGGATTAAAACAGGACTAAACCAGGACAGATCCCAGGACTGAACCATAAAGACTAATCTAGGACTGAACTAGGACTAAAACAGGACTAAAATGGAACTAAAACAGGACTAAAACAGGACTGAATCAAGACTAAACCAGGACTGTGTGTCGGGACGGGAATTCGTATTCATACTGAAGAAAGCGTAATTGTAAATTTTCATTTCGTGATTGTCCTTCTTGATGTCGTTATGCCAAACTACAGCCAAATATGCACAGATTTCGCAAATATGCACATGAATATTTCCGAAAGCTTTCTTACTCTATGGGGCGACTCTCCACAGATCTGAACTGTAAGGTTTAATCTCAAAACAAAGCAATAATATTTCCATGGAGACAAGACGGCGGCGGACCCTCCACTGGAAATGCTCCTCTTTAACGGGATTCTAAGAGCAGAACCCAGTTTCCAAACAATGGCGTCGGCGTTGGCTTTGTTCGGCGGGTTGATTGTGTGTGTGGTTTGATTGACAGCCGAGCGGACAGTGATCGATGGTGAGAATGAGCACGACACAAAGCTAAAGGCAGAGGCAAAGAGACGGCACAGACACAGCTGCTAAAGGTTAACACGGAGGTCCAATGAAACACAGCGACAGAGGACAGACTCTTACCGATTCTATTCTTGCCTGAAAACCACAAGAGAAAGGAAAGAAAGAGCTTTATTGAGACGAACAGCACATAAACAGGTAAAAGCAGCTGAGTTTAAGCGATAAAGCTACAAAGACACTGAAAAAGATAAAGTTGAGGATAGAGAAACGATGCAGAACCGTCCAGCTGCTGCTTCTGCTGTCTTGTGAAGTTTGTTTAAAGGTTCTAAATGACACAAAATTGACTCTTTTGAGCTTTAAGCCGTGTTATAATGGACAGGATTCCCACGCTTTTTCACTGACAAAATTTTCAAAACTTTTCCATGACTTTTTCATGACCCAAAGTGAATTTTCCATGACTTTACGGCACTTACATGTGTAGAATGAATCAGACTTTTAGAGCTAAATGTGAAATGTTAACCCTTTCCACTCACCTTAAGGTTTGGGATTATAGTTTTTTAACATTCAAAATACTGTCAGTGCATTTATCGTTGTTTCTTTTTAAACAAATGTAGTTAATATGATTGTCAGAATAATTTTATTATCCCATATTTGCTAAATACTTGTGTGATATTCTATGCCTATGAGTTAACCATTTATGTACTACAATTCTTTGATTAATAATGTACCAATCACTTGTCACTTGTTGAATAACCTCTGTGTGTTTGACAACTGTGTGCAGTGTCCTATCGCTCTAGTGAACCTCCAGATGATTCCTCACATGAAACCAACTTCCACTGTCACACATGCAAGAGTTATGATGGTGTCTGACCAAACCTAAGGCACCTCCTGATTGTTAATCATGTTTTATGTGTTTGGACTATGCATAGCTGCATCAGTTTCTTATTATGTCTTGGCTGTTTCCCCTTCCCCTTGAGAATTATCATTCTGTAACTAGGGCCTCCTAATGAAATAAAAAGAGGAGAGCGGCCTTGAGGCATCAGAACGTGTGGAGACTGTTGGTTTTGATGCCCACTCTCTGCCCGTTCTCCTCGCGAGTAAAACTGAATTAATCTCTTGTCTTTCTTCTTGTTTACAATGTTTAGATAAACCTAACAATGATTAACTGAGATTCAGGAGCAGGACCGCGCCTCAGCCGCCCTCTCCTCTCACCAGTGAACCACAACTCACCTCGACCGCGCCTCTAATTTCCCAGAAGCCGATATGTAGCAGCCTTTCCCATCATCCCTGTTTGTCTCGGCGAACTCGACCCCACCCTCCCATCCCCTATTTTGTCTTTCAGTCATAAGACGCCTACAAGGGGGGTCCCGTTCCAGCCGGGCCAATTGCAGATTGAGATGGAGCCCCCCACCCAGAGTCTCAACCCAGCCACCTCTGCCCCGCTTCGTACATTATCAATAAACTTCTTCGCACGATGTAGTTGTTGGTGTGGTCCTACCTCGTGAAAAAGCGCAGACGTTTGGAAATAATCATAATAATCTAATGAGAACTTAACAGAACGCTGTATTTGCGTGAAAGAGATAATAAAATTCCATGACTTTTCCAAAACTAATTGAATTTACAAAATTCCTTGTAAATGACTTTATCAGGTCTGGAAAATGACATTTTCAATTTCCATGACTTTTCCAGGATTTCCATCACCCTGTTATAATGTTGTTTCCTCCTCAAAAACAAATCTAGAGTTGTGTTTTGTTTCTTTCACACGTTCATATCATAGATCATATCAAATGTGTATTAGAGCTGCTTACCGGTTACAGATAGACTATAGAGACATTATTTATTTACATTTTTTAAATTATTTTATGTTATGCTTGTTCTAGATTCAATGTTTAAGCAAAACTATTATTAAATATTTATTTTGATAAGCAAAAGTTTAACATTCTATATCTCAAAAGAAGAGAAAACCCGCAGATGTTGTTGAAATTTTTCAATAAATATTTAGTTTGGCCCAAGACTTAGACCCAGTTTTTAATTTTGGCCTCTGTGAATTTGAGTTTGGCACCCGCGGTCTACATCTTCAACTCAAAATGCTGTGTTCCACCTTGTGATGTCATGTAGTGGTAGTTTTCAAGTTAACAGCTCCTTTCAGTAGTAATTCAGTAGAAATCGGCAATTCCAGGGGTAAAACTATCCAAATGATTCTAGTGAAGATTTGGTTTAAAAACTCAGTGGAGCACTTCCTTCACACATGACATCACAAGGTGGAACGGAGTGTTTTCAGTTCGAGAGAAGAAGTCAGCCTAAATATGGAGGCTTTGTGTTAAACATTTGTGAATGAAATTAAACAAAACACAACTCCAGGTCTATTTTTGATAAGGAAACAGATTGAACAACGTAATACAGACCCTTTAAAAATGCTGATTCGCAATGTACAAAAAAAATCATGAAAACACCTTGCATAACCATGAAAATTTCAAAAAATACTCTTCCCTTCCAGTTGTTAGACAGTGATAGAGAGACAGACATTTATCAGTAACAAAACACAGCCTGTTCCTCTGGGGGAGTGTCTGCCCGACTCCGCACACACACACTTTTCTCTGAGTGGCAAAGCAGGTCTGAACCTTTCAACAGACTCTCAGAGAAAAACAGTGATTTCCTTTCCCCAAACTCCCACTTCAAGTTTTGTTCTTATTTTGAACCACAAATCTACAAGTGTTTCTTTGATAAAAACTGCTCTTCCAATTCTCTAAAACCATGTATTGCCCTGATACTTTTCCATTTGCTGTTTGAATTGAATTTTAATTGAGAATCAGTCATTTTTAATCTTTTAAAGGTTCTATATTACGCAAAATTGACTCTTGTGAGCTTTAAGACGTGTTATAATGTTGTTTTATCATCACAAACAGACCTGGAGTTGTGTTTTGTTTCTTTCACACATGTTTAACACACATTTAATTCTTTATATTTAGGCTGAGTTCTTCTCTCAAACGGAAAAACACTCTGTTCCACCTTGTGATGTCATGTGGTGATTTAAGAAGAGCTCCACTGTGTTTTTAAGATCAACACACCTTCCCTAGAATCATTTGGATAATTTCAGCTCTTGAATTGCAAATCTCTACTGAACAAAAGCTAAAAAGGAGCTGTTAACTTGAAAACTACCACTTTATGACATCACAAGGTGGACCACAGCATTTTGAGTAGCTCTCCACCCCCTTCCAAGTCGCTCACTAAGGGGTTTCGGAATTATGCCATTGTGCTGAATAACAAAACATTGGTTAAAACTACTGTAAATGTATAATTTTGAAGCCCAACTTTGTACACTAATAAATGGACAATAGTTTGTTTAGTAGGAATCCAACTGTACCCAAAGTCTTGTTGTCTTTCTTATAATCGTCTCAATTTCTTGCGGCCCCTATAAGTAGTAGCTCTCTGGCATTTTTGTTTAGTCAATTTTTTGCAAAAAAAAGGTGAGTACTGTGTTTTTTGGAATATAAGTCGCACTTTTTTCATGGTTTGGGTGTTTCCTGCGACTTATACTCCGGTGCGACTTATATATTAAAATGTTCACACTGACAGCCACAAGAGGCTCCAGGCTTGTGCGTCAGTTTTCTGTGCACGTCTCCCGTAGAAAAAGCCTCTGTTCTGCTGCAAGTGGTGAAATATGCAGCAGAAAACGATAATTGAGCAGCAGCAACAAAGCCTGGACTTTAGTGACAATCGAAGTTGCGCGGAGTTGCTCAGAAGTGAAGAAGAAGAATTCAATGGATTCAATGGATTCAATGGATTTAGTCATTTGGAGTGAGATCGAGAGTTTGGTAAACTTACGTGATGTTGTTTGTGCTATAGTTATCTGAAGAACTGTTAATATGTTACAGTAACATATTGACGCCTATTCAGTCTGTTGTTCTTTATTCTATTATTATTATTAGAACTTGCCTTTTAAGATGAACTGTCGGTTCCTGATCTCTGATTTTATAAAATAAATTTCCCCCAAAAAGTGCGACTTATAGTCCGGTGTGACTTATAGTCCGAAAAAAAAAAAAATGATAATCCTTTATTATTAATGTGTCTACATCTGCAAAGGTCAAAATGCTCTGTTCCACCTTGTGATGTCATGAAGCGGCAGTAGACAGCTACTATTTACATTTAGTTCAGAAGAGTTGAAATTATCCAAATGATTCTAGTGTATGGGGTGTATGGAGTTTAAAAACACAGAGGAGCCACATGACGTCACAAGGTGGAACAAAGTGTTTTCTATTTGAGAGAAGAACTCAGCCTAAATATGCAGGATTTATGTATTAATGAATGTGTGAATGAAACAAAACGCAACTCCAGGTCTGTTTTTGATGAGGAAACAACATTAGAACATACAGCAGATCAGAAAATAATGTAGTTTGAGCCCTTTAAATTGAAATTAGTGCACGTCTATATTGTCGATGCTTTGAAAAATAATACTGAAACCCACTTTTATTTGCTTTTAAGACAGAAAGAAAACTAAGATAGCTCAAAACAAGAAAGATATATATTATTTCTAGGGGTGTAACGATATCCAAGACTCACAATACCATGTAGTCACGGTATGAACCTCACAATACGATATTTATTGCGATATCGTGGGAAAGTTCACGATATGGTGGGGAGGCTCACGATTAGGGATGTAACAATATCCAAATCTCTCGGTACGATATTTTCACGATATACATCTCAGGGTACGATATTTATTGTGATATTTTGTGGAGTCAAAAAAAACTGTTAATGTGAGACTTTTTTCTCTTAAAATGCCTTGACAAGACTTAATCCAAAGACTTAAAAGTGCTTACAACTGTTATTTCTTCTTGTAGTCTGCACTGAAATGAAGCAAAGGATCATGGTCTATGTAGTTCTCTCTGTCTTTTTTTTTTATCATTGTTGCACCATAACTCTTAATTTAAGCAAAGAGACTTGTAATTCGATATATTGTGATGGTCCCACGATATTATTGTGAGAACTTTGACGAAAGAATCACGATATTTTGGTTATTGTTACATCCCTAATTATTTCTTCTGCTTTAATGACTCTGTTTAAACTCACGCTCAAAACAGTTCTGTTTAGCTGCATCATTAAGAAGTTGACGATACGATACATAGGCCACGATACGATACACATCTCGATACAGTGAGCTTTGGGGTCGATACGATATATTTCAAATCGATTCTATACAGTTCAATAAAAAATAAAGGCTAAATTGTGGCTGTGATATTAAAAGTCTTTGTTAAACCACTTCTTGTGCAAAATTAATATGAAACACAAACATTTTAATCACAAAAACAGTGAAAATGTCAAATGTGTCGCATAAATTAATTTCCTTCCCCTAAAAAAGCAAAAAAACTGTAGCGATGTAATCAAATAATTGAGTAAAATATACCGAAAAATACTCTTGGTGATATATCGATACAGCAACCCACGATATCGATACTGTATCACCACATTAAACGATACGATATATCAATATTTTGATATTTTTGCACACCCCTAACTGAAAGGTTTTCATTTGACGCTCTTTTCTTTTAATTACTGTCTCTGTCTCTTTGAATTTGTATTGTGATTTTAATGTATTTCTTATTCTGTAAAGCACTTTGAATTACTTTGTGTACGATACCCTCGATACAGTGCACTTTTGATTCAATGCTATATATTTAAAATCAATTCGATACAGTTCAGTTAAAAAATAAAGGCTAAATCGTGGCTGTGATACTAAAAATCTTTGTTAAACCACTTCTGGTGCAAAGTTCATATGAAACACAAACATTTTAATCATCAAAACAGTGAAAATGTCAAATGTGTCGCATAAATGAGTTTCCTTCCCCTAAAAAAGCAAAAAACTGTAGCGCTGTAACTAAATAATTGAGTAAAACACACCAAAAAATACTCTTGGCGATATATCGATACAGCAACCCACGATATCGATACTGTATCACCACATTAAATGATACGATATATTGATATTTCGATATTTTTGCACACCCCTGGCTGAAAGGTTTTCATCTGACGCTCTTCTCTGTCTATCTCTATTTTTAATTTTATGTTGATTATTTATGTTTTGATTTGTTTGTGTTGTGATTTTAATGTATTTCTTATTCTGTAAAGCACTTTGAATTACTTTGTGTATGAATTATGCTCTACAGTACAAATAAACTTGCCTTGCTTCGCTTTCTTTGTTCCATTTCTCGGTCGTGAGCTGTTTTCTGTGTCAAAC
This sequence comes from Boleophthalmus pectinirostris, assembly GCF_026225935.1. Lineage (NCBI taxonomy): Eukaryota > Metazoa > Chordata > Actinopteri > Gobiiformes > Gobiidae > Boleophthalmus > Boleophthalmus pectinirostris. The sequence continues at coordinate 37,293,122 of NW_026571152.1, read as the reverse complement.
ATTTTGAGTCTCACCCTGTGACCTCCCCTCCCCCATCCATTTACCCCCGTGTCCGTGCGTGGCGCCACTTGCCGTTTAAAACATTGATGTGGTGCTTACGCGTGTGCTTGGCGTCGCTGGGCGTGGCGTGCCCTCTCAGGTTGTCCTCGGCAGATTCGCGCTCGCTGGAGTGGTCCGTGATCACCGAGTCGCCGTCCGAGGGAGAGATCCTGCCCAGAAACACAACAGCCTCAATAATGGAAAAGCAGGACGAGCCAAACAGGCCAAAACCACATGCATTATCAAAACAGGCACACGCAGAGAGGATCTGGTTCTATTGTTGCAAAATCTGACCTCATCTTCAGTTTTCACGTTTGTATTTATTTTACGCAGTTAAAGAGAGATGTTACTGCTTTACCTGGAATGTTCCGTGGCATTTATTCATTACAGGTGTTTCTATTGCTCAAAAACACAATACACGGTTCTCACACTTTTTCAGTGACAAAATTTCAAAACTTTTCCATGACCTTTTCATGACCTGAAGTGAATTTTCCAAGACTTTACGGCACCTACATGTGTAGAGTTGATCAGACTTTTAGGGCTAAATATGAAATGTGAACTCTTTCCACTCACCTTATGGTTTGGTTTTATAGTTTTTTAACATTCAAAATCCTGTCGGTGCATTTGTTGTCGTCTCTTTTAAACAAAAGGTGCAGACGTTTGGAAATAATCATAATGAATTTACAAAATTCCATGACTTTTCCAGGCATGGAAAATTACATTTTCAATTTCCATGACTTTTCCAGGATTTCTATGATCGTGGGAACCCTGACAACAATTCCTTGTGCTAATAGGTGCGACTCTTCACAGATCTGACTTGTAATGTAGCGTAGGCTGTGTAACCTGCTCGTCTCCCTCATTATAGATATGTTTAATTTATACTGACATGTCAAACTCAGGCCCGGGGGCCAAATTTGGCCCGTGACATAATTATATTTGACCTGCGAGATCATATTAAATATGTATTTATGTAAAATGTTGTTATTATTTTATATTCAGCTTGTTGTGGATTCAATCTTTAAGCTAAACATTTTATTAAACATTTATTTTAATAAAAAAAGGTTTAACTTTACATATCTCGAAAGCAGAGAAAACATGTAGATGTTGAAAATTTTCAGTAAATATTTAGACCGGCCCACGACTTAGTCCCAGTTTTTAATTTTGTCCCTCTGTGAATTTGAGTTTGACACCGCTGTTCTAGACAAAGCAATACTGTTTCCATGGAGACAAGCAGGTGGTGGACAGTCCATTAGAAATGTTACGCAGTGAACCTTTAAATATTTTAACTGGGCAATTAAAGGTGCAACTTTTTGAAGGGGGAGGGGTCAGTTACCAAAGAGATAAAGCTTTGTCTGTCACGTCCCAAATGGAATTCAGCTTTTATTGAATTTTGAAGTTTTAATTGGTCAAAAATATCAAAAATGTCTTAAATTCATTCTAACTCTGGACCTCTTCACCGACCTGACCTGTAAGAGACCAGAGGAAGCAATAACATCTCCATGGACACAAGCTCCACCCTCTACCAGGAAAGCTACAGTTAAGTAAATTTCGACAAATATACAGCTTCCAGATATAACTGAGTAAAAATGGATTCAAGTGGTAAGTAATATAGACAAACTGTGGCAGAAAACATCAGCAGAAACACTGTCTCTCTCAGGTTCATCAATAATTGATCTAAGAATCTGTCAGGAGCTTTATGTCTGCGTGAGTGCCCGCTCCAGCTCTGCTCCAAATAAAAATGGAAGAACGGCCCGAGGATTAAAAACATTAAATTGTCAACTGAGACTCAGTGTGCTGCATCTATGGGTTTAAACGAGAAATGATGGCCCTACACAATGTATACAGTTACCCGAAGGCAGGCACTTAGTGAAACACAACACTGAAATGGGCTCATAATGCTAAATCAACAGCCTTTAAATACATTTCTTAATTGACGATTGCTGACGTTCTGAGTGTGTACACATATATTTCATCACAATGGGTTTGGCATGTACAAATACTTTGCAAAGATCGTCATGCTGGGGGAGCTTCATGTATGTGTATGGCGCAATGTTCAGCAGTTATCAAACCACAAAAAAGAATATCTATCTAAGTTAAAATGACTTAAATTAAGACTTGATTTGAGTAGATTCATCTCAACAAGTGAAAAGATCTACCAATATGAGAAAACGTTGCTGATGATTTTGTTTATATCCGGCTTTTCCACACATGCGAAGTGGCTGGTAGGCAAAAAGTCAGTGAAACCGCTCGTTTGCGTTGTGTATGTCTGTCATGAGATAACGCGTCTTATTATGAAGTAGGTTTCGAATTTAATTACTCTAAGGCCCCGTCCACACTAGTAAGTATTCGAGTCGTTTTCGTTGTAGATGCAGTGTTCGTTCACACTAATCTGATGGAAAACGGCTCCAGAGACGGAACGATCTGGTACCTCCAGCTCCCACGAATTCATCTGAGTGCAGATCTGATCCGGCACCGTGTGGACGCCTGAAAACATTGATACACTGATGTAGGTCTATGCGCCGCGAAGTAATTCACCGCCAAAATGCTAAGAGGATAAAATATATGTCCATTCATATATACGGTCTGTGTGTACGACCTGCAGACGTATAATCTCTGAAAAGTTTAACATGAACCATCTCCAACGCAACAGAAACACAGAACAGACTCACCATCAGCAGAACACCCCTCTGTCACAGAAAGAACACTCATATTCCACTGAGTTCGTGTCCTTTAGTCCGACAGAAGCTGAACCGCATCAGCGCACAATAGTGAGCTGTTTTTTGAGCGCTCAGTTTATTCAAATTAGCCATGTGGTTTTAAGTTCTGTTTCTGTAAAATGTAAACAAATATGCTCAAAGCTGTGTGGACTTGCGGACACAGAAATGACGTGTCTGGATGCAGATCATTTCCGATTCAGTGATTCGTTTCAGTGTAAACGTAGCCTAAGTCACTGAATGTTGAGGATCAAAACTGTCACTTTGAAAAGTTAAAACTCACCAATAACTGTTGACAATACTGATGTTGACTTGATGTTTTTTTCCTACCAAAAGTGATATTATTGTGTTTTTCTTAATTCAAGCAACATTCGAATTTGTTTCTTAAATTTGGTGAAGATGTATTTTCATATTTTAACTTCAAAAAGTCTTGTTGCATTGGTAGATCATTTTACTTGTCAAGTGAAATTTGATCACATTTTATCTCAAATCAAGATAAAATGTTCTTAATTCAAGTAATTTTACTTAGATATTCCTTTTTGATGCCTTTAGATAGATATTCCTTTTTCCTGAGTTTTTGCAGTGCATGGCGACACAATACTTTGACAAACACAGCACAAAGGAGTCTTTTGTCCCAGGCCCCAGGGTTTTAGGGGCCCAGAATTGGACCCTCTTCCTATTAATTTATATTAGAGGGGGGCCCGTGTGAGTCTTCTTGCTCCGGGCCCCTATATTTCTGTCAATGGGCCTGTAGAAAAGTATCAACAGTTTATCCTCCCCCTCCTTACCACACTGTTTGACTTTTTGTCCATGTTGATGTGTATTTTTGCATTTTATTTATTCATTTTTCCTCCCTAAATGAGCATGTTTATTATTATGATGTCCACTATCTTCCTTTTTGTCTGTTTAAGACACACAAAAAAATCAGTTTATCCTCACGCTTACCTCTCCCTCCTCCGGCTGGCGTGAGAGGCTTTGGTGGAGGAGCCTTTGGAGACGGGAGTGGGTATTTCCCCGTTCTCTGATGGAGTCAAACCCTCTTTAACGGGCGCGGGGAGGGGTGGAGCGCCAGACTGCTCCTGTATCACCATGACATCATCCTTGCTCTGCTGGCCAAGATGCAGTTTGGCGAAGTCGAAGCCTTTTACACTGGGAGTCTGCAGCTGAAAACACGGACAAACGAGGAGTAAAGTTACTACGGTGTAATTTTTGAGAGACGTAGAGTGTTGGGAAGAATACTGAATACTTGAATTAAAGGTGTATTGTGTAACTTTTCTGGTGGAGGGTCTGTCGAATGCTTTTCTCCATAGAAATATTATTGCTTTGTCTGGAATTCTGTCTGGAATTTCACCGTATGGCATTAAACCTTTCTATCTTCATGCCAAACCAGACCAAGTTACAGGTCAGATCTGTGGAGAGGCGACGCCGCTCACAGTCAGAATGAATGTTTTCTAGGTATTTTTGAGCTGTAATACCACTTGTAATTGAATTAATGTAAGGTAGAGCTGTTTAATGTCATATTGTGGAACATTCTATCCATTGAAACAAGCAGGTGACAGACCCCACCCAAACCAAAAAGTTACATAGTGCAAATTTTAAAATGTATTTTGTAACATAATCTGATACACAGGCCAATCAGAGTACTTTATTTCAAATATTTAGAATACTTTTACATTGAGGTGCATTATATTTTAGTCCAAAATCCTGCACAGTTCCCGTCGAACTTGCAAAATGAGAGATTTATTAGGACAAACAGTGCAACGTTTGTGCAACAGAATGAGAGCTCAGGTGGCCATTTTAAACAGGGTGTGGCAAGCACCCAAGGGTGACAGGTTCTTTGTTCTTGGGCTCAGTGGCGGAGTTAGCAATTTGGGGGCCCTAGGTGAACTTGAGTTTTGGTGCCTCACTATAATTAACCGTTTTTCTGTTTTGTTTTTTAAATATATGAATTGTCTGTTTTTGCATCGTTCTTGACACATGCACATCTCTATTTTTTGAATTATGGAGGATTGGAAACTTGTCTTATTAGTTCGGTTCGCCGACAAGAAAACCAGAACTGAAAGTAGTTTTATTTTTTTACTGGTACAATTACATTTTTGTTTACATCCATTACATATGATTATGATTATTTTTCTTATGATTATGGTTTAAAATTAAATTACTCTCATTTAATGTTATATTGAGAGAAAATCTAATTGCTCTGAGGCCTCGGTCATTAGTGGCACTGAGGGCAATTGGTTGGGGGACCCTCCAGCTGTGGGGGCCCTAGGAAGCCGTCTACTTTTGCCTAATAGCAGCACCGCCTCTGCTTGGGCTGCTCCCTCTCCTCCAACACACCTGTCTCAAGTAACTGATATGCAAATTTCTCATTCTTTTGCATAATATTTTAGTAAAAAAAAATTTAATAAAAAATGTAAAAACTACATACTGACTGCATTAATTCTGTTGCTTTGTTTGTCACGCATTAAAGGTGCACTGCGCAACGTTTCTGGTGGAGGGTCCAACACTTGCTTATCTCCATGGAAATGTTATTGCTTTGTCTAGAATGTTCCACAGTTCAGATTAAACCTATCAATCACAAGGGAGACAAGCAAGTTACAGTTCAGATCTGTGGAGAGTCGACCCTATTCACAGAAGGAATTAATGTATTTTTGAGCCATAGAAACGCCTGTAATGAATAAACGCTCGATGGAAATGTTGAAAGTCATACCAGGGAACATTCTAGGCAAAGCAACAACATCTCCATGGACACAAGAAAATAACAGACCTCCTACCAGAAAAGTTACGCAGTGCACGTTTAAGTTGTGCCTAATTGGAAAAGGAAAACATGCACGCACCGTCGCACGCTCTTTGCAAGATTTTTTCTCTTATAATTTGCAGTACAAACCCCAAAATTAAATAATAAAGCACCGCCATGTATTCCTTTAAACTTACTGAAAAGATAAATACATAAATAAAATCAAATAAAATAAAGAAAAAGTAAGTATACCAGATTACAGTTACTCAAAACTAGAATTCTCAGTGTGTATTTTCGGTATTCAGTTACTTCCCAACACTGCACAAACATGTTCTGAGAGTAAACTGTAATTAGGCCAGAAAAGCGAGTGAGACATTAATGAATAAAGAGGGTGAATAGGCAGAGGAAGACGGAGAGGGGAAGCCGGGGAGACGATTGCGTTTTCCTTTGAGTCGGAGGGGGATGGAAGCGCTTTGAATGTGAAGACCTTTGGGACGTTCAAACAGCCCCAGAGTAAACACAAGACCTCACTACATGTGCCAGCAGTGTGCCTTACCCACGACTTTTGGCTTTTGAAACTTGACTAAAACTAAAATAATTACATCTGTTTTTTACACTACACCTCCTGCATTTTCACAAGGTCAATCTTAAAAAAAATTCCAGACAAAAATATAGACTTTTATGCTCTGTGTTTTGTGATAACCTCTTGAAAGGTCCTACAGTACACAAAATTGACTCTTGTGAGCTTTAAGTCGTGTTATAATGTTGTTACCTCTTCAAAAACAGACCTGGAGTTGTGTTTTGTTTCTTTCACATGTTTAAGTAAGTCTTTATTATAAGTCTGTCTCCGTCTTTTAAAGGACAGTCCAGAATTTTGGACATAGGACCTCATTTCCTAGTGAGCCAGAGTGTTGGAGACGTGTGGAGACACTTTTTAAAATATTCCATCCAGTCCTTGTATTTGCAGAGGTCGCTGGTGCTAGGCTAGTGCATGTCAATGGCCATAGTTATCCTGCCACTAAAAACAGTCTTACCCACTCCACAAAACACCCCAAAAAAAAATCTATTATTACACCAGACTGTTGATGTAAATGTCTGTGTCGACAGAAAGTTCTGCAGCGGCGGACTGATATATGATAAAATAGTCCCTCAACATGCAACGATTCATGTGATGCAAGGTTAATTTTATTTCAAAACATTATTCTATCAACACAGACATTCACATGGACAGTCTGGTGTAATAATAGATTTTCTTTGGGTGTTTTGTGGAGTGGGTAAGACTGTTTTTAGTGGCAGGATAACTATGGCCATTGACATGCACTAGCCTAGCACCAGCGACCTCTGCAAATACAAGGACTGGATGGAATATTTAAAAAAGTGTCTCCACACGTCTCCAACACTCTGGGTCAGTAGGACCCCGTTTACACTGAAACGAATCCGCGTATCACTGTATCGGAAACACACACATCATTTCTGTGTCCACAATCCTTCCTTATCCACACAGCGTTGAGCATATTTGTTTACGTTTTACAGAAATTAAACTTAAAACCACATGGCTAATTTGCATAAATTGAGCGCTCAAAAAAACTGCTCGCTATTGTGCGCTGATGCAGTTCAGCTTCTGTCGGACTAAAGGACACGACTCAGTGGAATATGAGTGTTCTTTCTGTGACAGAGGGGTGTTCTGCTGATGGTGAGTCTGTTCTGTGCTTCTATCACGTTGGAGATGGTTCATGTTAAACTTTTCAAAGATTATACGTCTGCAGGTCATACACAAAGACCATATATATGAATGGACATATATTCTTAGCTTTTTGGCGGTGAATTAGACCTACATCAGTGTATCAGTGTTTTCAGGCGTCCACACAGTGCCGGATCAGATCCGTACTCAGATGAATTCGTGGGAGTTGGTGGCACCAGATTGTTCCGTCTCTGGAGCCATTTTCAATCAGATTAGTGAGGACAAACACTGCATCCACAACGAAAATGACTCGAATATGTACCAGTGTGGACGGGGCCTCAGAAATGAAGCCCTATGTCCAAAATTCCTAACTGTCCCTTTAAGTAGTTACTAGGCTTGAATTATTCTTAATAAACTATTTGTTCATCTTTATTCATGCTGTTTCCAAAGTGACCACTAGGGGTATACAGCTCATACTGGTGGAGATGTTAATGCTTTGCCTGGAATGTGTTTCTATTGCTCCAAAAACTCAATAATTCCTTGTGTGAATAGGGGCGACTCTCCACGGATCTAAACTGTAATGTTGCGTAGCAGCGTAAATCTGCAGAGTTTGTGTGTTAAACATGTGTGAATGAAACAAAACACCACTCCAGGTCTGTTTTTGAGGAGGTAACAACATTATAACACGACTAAAAGCTCACAAGAGTCAGTTTTGCGTGATGTAAGAACTTTAACTACTAACACAAGTCGGCAAATAACATCATATATACAACGGGTCGCACGAGAACCACAAATTTACATTTCACTATCACTACGTCAGACAAAAATACACAGACTCTACCTCATCTACTGTGCAAATCCTGTTTCTGGGCACCAGGATTACGCACACGCACACTACCACAAACACAGACTGGTTTCTATGACGACAGCTCAATATACCTCCTTCTGAGCGCCTCTTTCTTTAGACCGAACTTTAGTCGTCTCCCCCGTGTTTGACCGAACTGTTTTCTTTCCTTGTTTGTTTATTTCCGGCTTCTCGTCCTCTGTTTTACTCTTTCTCTCAGTGTCTCCAGCTGTGCCATCATCATCATCATCCTCTTCGTCTTCGTCTTCTTCATATCCTTCCTCCTCTTCATAATCCTCCTCCTCCTCCTCCTCCTCCTCTTCCTCCCCACTGAATGTCTGCCGTTTGCTCTTAAGGGGAGTTACAGGCTTCTAAGTAAAAGCAATGTCGCACAGAATTAGCACAAACGTATGTTAAAACTAAAGCTGTTGATGTGGATTCCGGACTCATTTTGTTTTTCTTCTAAATGCATTACTTCATTTAAAACAGTCAGGTTATTTTTACAGCAGTGGAAGCCTTTAGTTCACACGACATATACTACATTAAAACAGGGAAGGAACTAGGACTATACCAGGACTAGAAAAGGGGCAAACTACAAAAAAAAAAAGAAGTCTACATCAGGACTGTACTGGGCTCAAACCAGGACCAAAACCAGGACAAATGTGAACAAAGCCAATAGTGTGACTAGGGGTGTGTAAAAATATCAAAATATCACTATATATCGTGTGGTGAGACACAGAAGTGCGGCCAAGTCGTTGTTTTGCAAGTCTCAAGTAAGTATAAAGTCTTTGACCTCAAGTCTGAGTCAAGTCCCAAGTCAAATACAGGCAAGTCCAAGTCGAGTCTCGAGTCACTGGCCCATAAGTCCAAGTCAAGTCCAAGTCGTCTGCTTTGAACTTCAAGTTTTTTCAAGTCTTTAAACCAAAATAGCAACTATAGCTATGATGTTTGCAATTTATATGAATTTTAAATCTCAACTGTACTTAAAAAAATCTAAGTATATTTATAGTCATAGAAATGTTATTTTTTCCTTTTAAAATGCTTTGTCAAGATCAGGTCAGGACAAGGTCAGAATAGAAAGAATTCAGATTTAAGTGTTGTCAAATCTTCTCAAGTCACTGACCTTTAAGTCCAAGTCAAGTCCCAAGTCACTGACCTTTAAGTCCAAGTCGAGTCTTAGTCCCTTTTATTAAGTCAAATCTCAAGTCCTAAAAACAGTGGCTCAAGTCTGACTCAAGTCCAAGTCTGTATCAATATATCCCCAAGAGTATTTTTTTGTTGTTGTATATTTTACTCAAGTTTTTGTTACAGTTCTTCAGTTTTTTTGTTTGTTTAGAGGAAAGAAACTCTTTTACTTCATTTTCCACAAGAAGTGGTTTAACAAAGACTTTTAGTGTCACAGTCGTCATTTAGCCATAATTTTTTATTGAACTATATCGAAATGATTTGAAATATATCGTATAAAATCTAAAGTGCACTGTATTGAGGTATGTATTGTATCTGCAACTTCTTAATGATACCCAGCCAGTAGTGAGACCATTTGCTTTTATTTCCTTAAAACACAGTTAACTTTTAACAACTGTGATCCAGCTCTGTTACAAGTCTGTTCTAGGCTGTTCTACTCAGTTTCTAAATAGTCTTATTAGATCAAATTAAAGGCTCAACCAGACTATCGGATTAACGGATGTCATGGAACTGAAACACCAGCCTGGTCATTTTTTTTCAGTACTGGTGTGATATTCAATACCAGTATTGGTGAATCCCTAATTCAGATTACTCCTGGGTTAATACATTTCTATTTAAATTTCTGCTGTCAAAAATGCCCCAAAAGAGCATTGTGCAATGCAGTGTCTTCACTTTGTAAAATGCACATTTAAGTCCTTGTACTGACCTACATAGATGACAATAAGAACGGCGAGGTTATAACTTGTCAAAAAGACACAACAAGTGATTATGTAAGGATTTTGAAACACTCCTCAGAGTTGTTTAGTCTGCTTATACCATGGTCCCACCAGCTGAAAACACTTTTAATTCTATCTGACAAACTTTTAGCTGTTTGTGGATGTTCAGACATTAGTTTTTTCTGTTTTAGTTGAAGTTAGTCCCTCCTGAAAGTAGTTCATTTGTTTACCCGTTGCTATGGTGATGTAACTCTGCACAACAAGATGGATTCTCGTGATATTTGTGAGCCCACAAACTCACGAGAATCCATCTTGGAGCTGTACGGTTAATCACCTGGGTGAACCAAACACGTCGCATAGGGATGGGACGAGACAAGATTTGAGTTTGGGTCCAAGAGCATGAGCCAAAATGAGATTTTAACATAATTATTAATATATAGGCGAATTTCATTGTTGACAAAAGCGCGCGTTGCATGCTGGGAATTATTTTGGTCGGTGGCAATAAACACTCATTCAACATGACGGACGGAGCGAGAAAGCACGTAAAGGGTATTGATCCCGGTTATTTATCCACTCTAACGGCAGAGGACCCAAGACCATTTGACCAGAAATTGGTCATAAGCATCGATGGACCAAATCACCCTTTTCAACCCCTACAAAAGGTGGATCAAACCAAATTTCTGGTCAGAATCGCCAACTACCTGGACAAACATTCACTTCGATGATATCCACAATGACTTGGTGGAAACTCCTGGGCCATTCACAGCAGAAAAGATGAAAGCCTCCAAGAGTCTCGATGTGTTGTTGAACTTGTTGGAGTCCACGGTTTGTTAGGATCTTCTACGTTTGCTCTGTGAATGTTTGAAAGCCGTTTAATTCGCCGTTAGCGGTTCTTTTCACTCAGAATACGAAAAAGACATTTTCCTTCTTCCGTGCTTCTATTTGTGCAGCCGATAATGCAGCAGGAATTTACCATTATCGGGGATAAATACGCGAGGTTACGCACTGTGTTTGACGCTATCGTGTTTCTTGCCTCCGACCAAAATATTTCCCAGCATGCAACGCGGGCTTTTAATAACAATGACGTCAGCTGAAATCTCGCCTATAAATTTCACGATTCACTTTCTAGTTTTGGCCTCACAATTTAAAATTTCTTTGATTTCATATTTTTATAGAATCGTTTCCATTCTAGGACTTGTTTTGGAAATGTAAAAGACGTAACTCACCAATACTTAACCCAGTTTTGTCCAATCAAAATGTAAAAAATAAATAAATAAATAAAGATCTCATGAGATAATTTTCCTTTCTTGTGGCATGCATGAGATCTTGTCCCATTCCTAATGTCGCAGCAGATGTTTTAGCACCAATACAGACTTAGTTTACTTTACTATTTGCTTTAGTTTAACTTAAATAGTCGTCATGACATTCTACGCTTCAGATTGATAATGTGTAAACCTCAATGTAGAAAAGTCAGTGTTAGGATTCTCACTGACCGTGGTATAAACAAGGACATTTGGTATTAATAGCAACTTGAAAAAACCTGAAAACAATACTGTAAAATTGATCTATAAAATCTATTTCTAAATCTAGCACTAGGGGATACTCAAGGCTACTCAAAACTACTTCCTATACCTTCCCCTCTTTAGCTCCCTCCTCCTCCTCCTCTTCTTCTTCATACTCTTCCTCCTCAGAGTCCCACTCGTCTTCCTCACTAATCTCTCCTTCCTCTGTGTCCGAGGTCTGTGTGTTGTGGAGCAGAGAGGTCCTTGATTCACTGATCGACTGAGGGGAAGAACAGCGGTGTTACATGACCGATGATTGTGTTAAGGGAAGGGCCGGTGATCTGATACACCGCATTACAGACGAGCTATAGCGAGGAAACTGATGTATGGGCAAAGAAGAAGAAGAGAACTTTACAGAAAACAAGTTGGATAATAAAGGGTTCGAGAACAAGATCCAGATTTTCAGCTGATGTCGTTATGGGGCTAAATGAAAGCACTGCTCTGTTAGTAGTTCTGTATTTTTCAGACTATAAGGCGCACCGGATTATAAGGCGCAATATCAGTAATGTTGAATTCTCTCGTCTATTTTCATGCATAAGTCGCACCGGATTATAAGGCGCATTAACTAAAACAAATGGACGACACTTTAGACTGATCCGTTAGTCCAGGCGTCCACGATCCATCGGCAGATCGTGACGTAATTCGCCCGGCGTTGCCTCCCTGTCTTGGTGAATGTGTTTTATGAATGTGAATGTGGGTGGATCATTTAAGTTTTTTATTTCCTACGAGGACGACTCAAATATACGTTGAGTAATAATGTGTTTAATGCAGCTTTGCGCACATTTGTTTACGTTTTACAGAAATGAAACTTAAAACCACATGACTCATTTGCATAAACTATAAGCGCTGAAAAAACAAAACAAAACAGCTCACTCCTGGTGCGCTGATGTGGTCAGTTTCAGTCAGACTAAAGGACACGACTCAGTGGAAATAGGTGTTCTTTCTGTGACGAACCCAAACCCACGGTGCCCAAAAGTGATTATTTGAGTTATGTTTACTTCTGAATTTGCTGAACACTTTTGTTTGTTACTTTTCTTTGACACAAAACACAACTCCAGGTCTGTTTTTGAGGGGCTAACAACATTATAACATGACTTTAAGGTGCACTATATAACTTTTTGGCTTTTGTCAGTCACCTGCTTGTTTCTATGGATGTGTCATTGCCTGGAATGTCCCACAGTACGACTTTAAACAGTTCTACTTTACATTTATTAAACTACAAATGGATTTGTCGCTCAAAAATACCTATAAAAACAGGCATTCTGACTGTGAGCGGGGTCGCCTCTCCACATATCTGACCTGTAACTTGGTCTGGTTTGGTCTTCATGAAGATACAAAGGTTTAAGGCCATACTGTGGAACATTCTAGACAAAGCAATATCTAATCAAGGCGGAGAAAAGCATTTGATGGACTCTCCACCAGAAAAGTTACACAATGCACCTTTAAAGGGACAGTTTTACTTCAGGTGTTTTGTGGAGTGGGTAAGACTGTTTTTAGTGGCAGGATAACTATGGCCATTGACATGCACTAGCCTAGCACCAGCGACCTCTGCAAATACAAGGACTGGATGGAATATTTTAAAAAGTGTCTCCACACGTCTCCAACACTCTGGATCACTAGGAAATGAGGCCCTATGTCCAAAATTCCAAAAAACTGTCCCTTTAAAGCTCACAAGAGTCAATTTTGACCGATACTGACACTAGAGAAACCTTCAATCACAGATACAGATATTATCACCACTATATGAACCATCCCTCATTTTTACCCACTTCATCTGTTTTACTGTGATATAAAGACCTATTATTTCCATCTAGAGACAGAACTAATGATGTGATCTAACTTTGGAGCATCTCTGGCAGTGATGTATGCACGGTAATTAGTGATTCATTTGAACTGGAGAGGTTTTCAAGCTCTGCGGCTCTATAGTTTCAAAGGCGCGCTGTGGAACTTTCCCGGTGGAGAGCCCGACCGTTGCTTTCTCCACGAAGATGCCAAAATGTTCTACGGTGTGGCTTTAAACCTATTCATCTTGCATTCAGTGAATTTGATTAAAAGGTCATATATTACGCAACACTGACTCTTGTGTGCTGTTCAGAAGATTTTGATTTGGATGAGAGAGAGACGGAGGGGGCTTGAACAATTTTCCAAAGGCCATATGACCACAGAATTTTTATTTTGCGTTTTAATAACTGTTGTTTTAATTCCACTTTCTGTGTATTTAATAAAGGAAGGTGACAAAATGGTGAGAATGACTGTTGGCAAATGTTTAAAAGCACAAATCAGCTCACATGTTCTATAGTTCCAGCTAAAGCTACGTTCAGACTGCAGCTTGAAGTGACCCAATTACGATTTTTTTGCCCCTATGCTCCTGTATCTGATCTTTTAATGACAGTCTGAACGACACAGATCCGATTTTTTCAAATGCGACCCAGGACACTTGGATATGTGGTCCTAAAACCGATACATATCCGATCTTTTGACATGTAACTTCAGTCTGAATGGACAGGTCACATTCATCCCACCTACACGTCACAAATGTACACAAACCTTCTTCTCGTCAGACAAAAATTTTATATGAACTCCATGTAAGTGAAGCAGTGAAGCACAGCTCTTGGTTGCAAGATATGCTGATGCCACTTAGTGTCTCCGCTCAATTTCCTTTCTCTCCAGCGGCTAGGTCAGGAATCAGAATACAATAGATGGTTCGCAAAAACCCCAGAAGTGCGAGTTCGGGCACCAGCCAATCAGCGAAGAGCCATACATATATTCTGTGTTGGGAACGATTCCGATTGGTGAATTTTATCAAGGGGAAAGGCGTTGTTGTCCTTTTTCCTACGGGATTTGGGAAAAGCTTGATATACCAGTTAGCTCCATTAGTGGCGCATTACATACATCACGACCAAATAGCAGTGATTGGTTAAATGAAAAAAGTACCCGCCTACCGTCGAGCGAACGAATTCTAATGCCAGGTCAGACGGTTTCGACGAGGTAAAACCGGCTGATGAATCAGGGTACTTGGCTGCGACTCTGCACCACACTTTCCTTTCTACGGACGTTGACAGGAAAAACGCCATGTCCAAAAACCTCGTCCTTCTCCCTCTCAATCTCCTCCTCGAAACAAATAAGCTGTACATGTTCTAGCTCCGGTATGACAGCAACTTTAAAATCACCGGGTGCTCAATGCAGTGTCCATGTTTAGGCGACTTCCGTAAACATTGAGCACGCTCGCTCCTCCAATGCACACGCGGGACACTTTTGGAGCGTTTAAATTTCACACTGGAGATCACGTACGAGTCGCATTTAACTGGAAATGTGAACGACCTCGCGAAAAAATCTTATTTCACAAAAAAATCCGAATTGAGCATTAAGCCCTGCAGTCTGAACGTACGTCTGAACTTTTGTCACCTCTTTCTGGACAGATTGTGTTAAAATAAACCACAGATTAAAATCTAATAAAGCCTCAGACAGAGCAGAGCCTACAGTTAGCATCACACCCCTTGGGAATGTTGATGACATCAGCTGCAAAGTATTAATAAATACCTTTTGTGTTATTTTTATCATGTATTATTCATTTCCAAAGAAAAACTGGATACAAAATGAGTCCATAAAGTTCATTAAAAAGGATTGGAGGATTGGTCAAAGTCTTTAGGATGGATATATTCTGGGTATATTTTACCGAAACTCCAGACTGAAATATTCTCCCAGATCCATTCTATAAACGTTTGTCTCACCTTCTGCCTCTGCTGCATGGAGCTCATGGCGTCCGGCTGAAACTCCAGCTTGTCTGTGCGGCACAGTTTCCAGTAAAGGATGGAGATGATAATGATGACGACGAGCAGCGGTATCACCACTCCGATAATGATCCATAAGTTTGTGTTCACGTTTTCAGCCGGAGACGAAGCCACTTTCTCCACCGCTGCAATAAGAGCACACAGATCTATATGAGAACTACAGGAAACTTTTAAAGGGCCTATATATTACGCAAATATTGATTCTTGTGAGCTTTAAGTCACGTTATAATGTTGTTACCTTCTTCAAAACAGACCTGGACTTGTGTTTTGTTTCATTCACACATGAAGCTCTTTATTATTAGTTTACAAAGATTAAAATGCTCTGTTCCAGCTTGTGATGTCATGAAGCGGTAGTTTTCAAGTTAAGCCTTTAATAATATCTTTAGTTCAGAAGAGATTGGCAATTCCAGGGCTGAAATTATTCAAATGATTCTAGCTGGAGTCTCCAACCTGTAGCTCAGGAACTACCAGGGGCTCTCAAAGGGGTTCCTGAATTATATATTTTGTTCTGAAATCAACTACAATTACTACATGCAAGAGTAATTGACAAAAACTGAATTGTGATTTTTCTGGCAGATATTGCGATTTCGATTTCATCCATAATTTTTTTTTTTAAGAGGTAAGCTTTGATTTGTTTTGTTTTTTTCGATTTTTGGTTGTACAGACTCATAATAAACCGTAGCGAGAATGAAAACATGTAAGGATATTTTTGTTTTCATTTATGGTCGTACAAACAAATAATAATTTTAACTCTTACACAAAAGTTTATCGTTTCTGATCACAGAAAATAAGCCATGATTGAACCAGGATTGGTCTTCTCTACCACCACTCTACATACATTTCCTGTACGCTGGTTTCCTTTCTTTCAACATACAATGAGTAATAATGTGTTTAATGCAGCTTTGCCATGTTTGTTTACGTTTTACAGAAACAAAACTTAAAACCACATGGCTCATTTGAATAAGCTCTGAAAAAAACAGCTGGTTCCTTGTGCCCTGATGTGGTTCAGCTTCTGTCAGACTAAAGGACACGACTCAGTGAAATATGAGTGTTTTTTCTGTGACTCAGAGGATGTACTGATGATGGTGAGTCTGTTCTGTGCTTCTATCACATTGGAGATGGTTCATGTTAAACTTTACATGAACACCAAATTTAAAGGTTGTATAGAGGATTTTCCAAGGAACGAGAAATCCAGCGACTGTTTGTCCTTTTTCAAATGTTGCGCATGCGTGAAACCACCCCCCCTCCCCTACAGCTCCCTACGTAGAAACGCCTCCTTCCGCCTCCTCTTTACGCCAGAAAGAAACCGGTGCGCTGCACATGACTTGTAAACAACTAACTACAGTGTTGGTTAGGCAAGACGGAGAAGTGAGGAGCGGGGGGAGGGGGTGTGCGGACATTTCGTTCGCGGACGAGAAGTGAGGAGCAGGGAGAAGAGCGGAACAGGGAGCAGGGAGAGGAGAGGGGAGAGAGGAGAGAGGAGAGAGGAGAGGAGAGGGGAGAGGGGAGCGGAGATTCCGTGCCCGGAGAAGTGAGGAGCAGGGGGAAGAGCGGAACGGGCAGCGGGGACAGGAGCAGGAAAGGGGTGCAGAGAAGGTTGCGCGGAGATTCCGTGCGAATGAACTAGCTACAACACGCAGCAGCAAGCGGACTCTTTCTTTGCCTTGAAAATTACATTTTCAGACATAGGATATCGCTTTCGTGTCCTGAAAAACATTTGTCTCGCTCTTGGAAATAAAGTACGTTTTCATAATAAGCAGAAGTTTCCTGTCCAGGAGTAATTTGGCGACCAATGCGTCAGTCTTTAGACCCTGCGTCTGCTTCAGTTCGCGCCATCGCTGGAATGAATCTTCAAGAATCACCTTAGTTTGGCTTCGCTGCTTTTCCCCTTGTCTTCTTCTTTCAGCGACCTCAAAAACGGACTTTCTTTTGCGGCGAACTGCTCCTGGATTCTTGTCTGCCATTGCAACAAACTTTGTGCGAACTGCGAGGAAGATATAGGTAAAAAAAGCCGCTAAGAACTGTTGCGTTGGTGGAGTAAACAGCGTCTGTGCGTCTTGCGTCTGTGGACTGCGTGACAGTCGTACGTAAACCACGTAACGGCGGCGCAGGCAAGTCAGTTACACTAGAAACGTAGGGAGATTGATTGACAGCCTGTCAGCTAACAGATAACGAGGCAGTGTCGTTATCTATTGGTAAATGTTTAGCCCCACCACCTCCAGAGTTGATGAATTTTTATTCTCTTTTTTTTTGTCATCATAATTACAAGGCTACTGCACCTCTATAATGCTATCATTGACAACTTGAAACAAACAAAAAAAATAAAAAATCCTCCATACAACCTTTAAATCCTGGCCTCCAAACATTGTTGTGGTGAATTACTTCGTGGCGCACAGACCTCAATGCAGATCCATAAATTAAAAACGATGGCGACATGGTGATGACGGCAGTGTGTGTTGAGTCAACGCACAACTAAACTTCGACCTTAAATTGGGCTTTAAGAGCACTGCAAAAGAACGCAGTTTTGACTCTCCCAAAAGCGTGTTTGAGATTGTGATTTTCGGTCCAAAACAATTGTTTGATTTGTTTCATAGGCATCTCACGTTTCTGCTTTAAGGCCGTGGCTCTTATACTAAATTTTTCATCAGCTCTAAAATTTGTAGCTTGAAAGTGGCAGGTTAGTTTTGTAAAGATGGCTCACTGGAGGAAAAAGGTTGGAGACCCGTGGTGTAAACAGTTTAAAAACACAGTGGAGCTCTTCCTGTATTACCACATGCCAAAGAACAGAATAGTGTTTTCAGTTTGAGACAATAACTGAGTTTAAATATGCAGGGTTTGAGTGTTAAACATGTGTGAATGAAACACAACTGCGGGGATGTTTTTGATCAGGAAACATCACAGTAAAGATGAGAAAACAGCGTAACACAGGCCCTTTCAGGACAAACTTCAAAAGAACTAAAAGAGGAAACTTGAGAGCAGACTTTCATTAGATTCAATTATCTCTCCTTCTGTCCCTGGGGAGGTCAGTGCAGGAGCGCAGAGCAGAGACAGAGCCCCCTAGAGCCAGGCTCATTAGTCTTACACTTTTTGTTTAGATTGTTAATGAGGAAGATGCTTTTAATAACGTCTGGAAGTCAAATAACGAGCGGCTTTAAACATACAACGTATAGAAAGGCACAGAGAAGTCAAATCATAGTTTAATACAGTTACTCTCAGATGTATGTTTGGCTTATTAAAGGTCCACTATGTATGTTTGTGAGTCTGCCACATAGACTGAACAATGGACACCAGCCGCTGCGATCCAAATAGGAAGTGAGCATGGGCGCGCTTCTGGCTCCAGTTCACTTTCTATTGAAAAACCGTGCCCCCTCTCTCTTTGTAGACTCCTTTGTCAGGCAGTGATGACTTACTTTTTTATAACTGCATGGTATTTTTTGTATATATTTTTGTATATAATAAGTTTTTATATACCCTATGACGTCCCACATTTTTAACACTGACATCTTGTGGTGTTATTAGGTGCATCTCCACTCCTCCTCTTCCAGGTGGAGCAGCCCTATTGGTGTTTTTTTTTGCATTTAATTCACATGGTTTGCTCTCAATTCTGTTTGTCGCCTGAGGAAAACCATAGGCTGAAATGCGTCGGGACATTGTAAGCTGTCCATTAAGACATGCCGTAAATTAATAAAGGCATTTTATTTTAACCAGTGAGTGCCTTGGGTTTTTTGCATCTTTTTACTGACTTCCCTTCCCAAAGAGCACCACTGAGTTGGATCTAGTGTGTATTATCCTCTGGAGGTCCAGGAAGCGCTTCTTCTGAAACCTTTTTTAGTGTCCGACTAAACTGTCTGTTTTTAAGTCCCTCCTAAAAACTCACTTTTTTCCCCTCGGCTTTTAAGACAGTTTGAGGGTTGACTTTTTACCTGTACAGTATTTGTAATGTATTATATTACTTGTACCTGTCACTGTATTTGTCACTGTTTGATATCTGTTTGTTTGCAGCACTTTGACTGACTGTGTTGTTTTTAAAGGGCTCTAGAAATAAAGCTGAGTTGAGTTGAGTAACTGTTGCTGTTAGGTTAATCATTTTGGCAGTGGCGGCTGGTGATGCAAACACGAGGGGGGCTGTTCTTTTTTTAAACATATAAATAAATATACAATACCAATAATAATAAAATATACAACAAACGCTCACTGACGCAAGACTGAAAGGAATCTTACAGTGTCTGCAATAGGCTTTATTCACGCTTACGTCACAAACACAGACCGTATATATGAGTGCACATAGTTTACACTCTGTAGCCGCCGTGTGCCAAATAGGAAGTTCGCCAGGAGGCTCTTCTGGCTCCTTCTGGCTCCAGTTGACTTGCTTTAGGATCTTGTCGCTCCTCTCTCTCTAACTGCTGCAGTGAGCTTCGTCATTTTGGTCTTAAAATGTTCGTATTAACCCGCGACACGTGAAGCTGAATTAGTTTTTCGCTATTTTGTCGGTCAAAAAAATTCCTACGAGTCTGGCTCCAGAGTCGCTCCTGTAACCGTGAGCATCGTGAGCCTCATTTGAGCGGCGCCGAACGCTGTGGGTGACGTCACTCTTGCTTAATCGACGTCTTTTATACAGTCTATGGTCTAAAGCAGGAAAACGTTTGGAAACATGCAATAACGACTTCCGGCGGGCTCTGTTCGTGGTAGTAAATCTGACAAAATCTGAGAAAATGTCCCAGTTTTCTTCATCTCCATGTCACTGTAGCGTTCGGTGATGTTCAGCTCATCAACAGTTCCAACCAGACCTCAGTTTTCATCATTTCCCCAGTGCGATTAGGAGAGACGAGGCTCCAAATTCAAGACGATTCCAAACAGCACATACGTCTGCAGTCGTCATTTTACCTCTGTTTTGTTTTATCACAGTCGGTCGGCGAGCCCAGTGTCGGGAACTACACCGGAAGTTGTCATCGCATCTTTCCAAACGTCTTCTTGGTTTGTGACGTAAACCTGAATAACAGTCTATAGCCGATATGGTGACTAGGTTTATTTACAGAAGAGAGAACAAGTTATTAACCTTTTTGGGAAATTTTAGTGTTAAGATGAATCCACTCTATGTGATCCTGGTGTTTTATTTGATTCATTTGTCCATAAATCAAATAAAAGACAAACCAGGTTCCTTCTTGGCCTGAGATCGTTCCTGCGGCCTCGATGAGCTTTATTTGACTGGACTGAACACTACTGGGTGACGTAGAACTCCCTTAGTCTACCCCAGTAAGTATTTTTGACCAATAAAAACACCTGTAAATAAAATTATAAGTTGAATTTCATATTGTCAAATATTCCACACCTGCCTGGAAACTTGGTAGCAGACCTTCACCCGCAAAAGTTACACAGCGCACCTTTAAATACTAAATTATGGCTCTAAAATCAGATTGTTAGGATGCAGAGGAGAGGACTCACGTTGTGCCAAAATGCCCTGAACACGGTATCCTAGGACAATAGCGGCTCTCTGTACGTCCAGGCTGTTAAGTAGGCCAGCTGTTTCCACTGCAGGTATCCTCTCTCCGTCGGGACCCTCCACAAAATACACAATCTCCAACGGCTGATCCTCGCCCGCCAGACGACTCGTACTGACAACCTGGAACAAAGAAAAGAGTTAACAGCTTCAATCGAGCTTAAGGTTTAAAAATGAACTCCTGTGAGCTTTAAGAATCTGTGCACCATTCGTTCATTTGTTTTTCAATATAAAACCAAAAATAAGAAAACAAAAAGACAACTATTTTCTTCATTATTTGTCTTCAAAACCAAAATGAAAGAACAGATAACGATTTGGTTTTTCAGTTTTTGATTTTGTGTTTAAATGAATAATGGAAAAAACGGATAACGGCCGCTTTGGACTGAACCAGGACTGAACCAGGACTGAACCAGGACTGAACCAGGAGTAACCCAGGTCCGGGACCAGACAAGAACCAGACCCAGACTGAGACCAGAACTTAGACTGGGACCAGACCAGGACTGAGACCAGGACTGAGACTGGGACCAGAATAGGACTGAAAACGGTTTAGTCCTGGTTCAGTCTTGTTTTAGTTGTAATTCAGTCCTGGTTTAGTCCGGGATCGCAGTTTAAGTCATGTAAACGGGAAACGGTCGTTGTCCGTTTTTTTTCCATTATTAATTTAAACACAAAATCAAAAACTGAAAAAACAAATTTGGAGACAAATAATGAAGAAAATTGTTGTTTTTTCATTTTCTTATTTTTGGTTTTATTTTGAAAAATAAATGAACCAATGATACACACATTTTTAAGCCATGTTATAATGTTGTTACTGCATCAAAAACAGACCTGGAGTTGTGTTTTGTTTCATTCACACACATTTGAAAAACCCTGTATTATTAGTCTCTCTACATCTCCAAAGATCAAAATGCTCTGATCCACTTTGTGATGTCATGAAGCAATAGTTTTCAAATTAACAGCTACTTTTTATCTTTTGTTCAGTAGAGACGGGCAAATCCAGAACTGAAATCATCCAGATGATTCCAGTGAAAGTGCGTGGAGTTTAAAAACATGAATGATTGAATGAATGAACGGTATATTCTCATCTCTGTTATAACGTTGTTTCTTCATTAAAAACATACAGAGTTGTGTTTTGTTTCATTCACACATGTTTAACACTCAAATCCAGCCGCACACTGCGCTCCAACAGATACGTGACCCTCGTCGTTCCTAAAGCCCGCGCAGCTCCTCATTTCAACACAGTCCAACAAGGTTCATTTGGTCTTCCGATAATTTATGTTATTAGGCTCTTTTTTCAGACCAAGAGGACCAAGGGGAAGTGAGCAGTCGAAACTGTCAGGTATGAAAACAAATCCTTGGTCTGAAAAAAGAACCTAAAAACATAACATCAACTTCAACACACTTAAAAACTTAGTTTGTTTTTACCTCAGTCGACTTTTCAAAACTCCATCCAGAGTATTTCACAGGATGATTGCACATGCTTTTAACACTTTTATATGTTTAATAGTAAGTAAGTAAGTCTTTATTTATATAGCGCGTTTCACAGACATTTTGGTCACAAAGTCACTTCACAGAGCATTATTCAGCATTATTCATTCACTCTATACCTGGTGATGATAAGTTACTATTGTAGCCACAGCTGCCATGGGGCAGACTGACAGAAGCGCGGCTGCCATGCCAATCAGCGCCATCGGTCCCACCACCATCACTCACGCACACACCACTTTCATACTAGGCAATGTGGGTGAAGTGTCTTGCCTAAGGACACAACAACGGTTATTCCACTGGCGCCCCCCTGTGGCACCTGATTTTCCCAGTGTTTCCCATCCAAGTACTAACCAGGCCCGACCTTGAGGAGCTTCTGAGATCTGACGGGATCAGGCTGTTACAAGCTGGTGTGGCCACAATCCACAAATCTACAAATGTTTCACTGTCTCATATCACTATTCACTGTTTCATGATATAGTTGATGTGTGAGTGTTTTCTGTTTGTGTTGTTTTATTCTGACTCTTGGCCAGGTCCTCATTGAAAACGAGAAGGTGTTCTCAGTTGACTTAAATATTGAATAAATAAATAAATAAAATTATTAGGTTGAGTTCTTCTTTTTCTGTTCCACCTTGTAATGCCATGTGGTAATACAAAACGTGCTTCACTGTGTTTTAAAACACAAATTTCAGCCCTGGAATTACCAATGTCTACTGAACTAAAGATAAAACGTATCTAAAAACTACCACTTCATGACACCACAAGGAGGAACAGAGCATTTTGAGCTTTGGGGATGTAGCCAGACTAATAATAAAGTGTTACTCAAACATGTGTGAATGAAACAAAACACAACTCCAGGTCTGTTTTTGATTCTACCATTCGAACATTCTCACATTGCTACAAAAACTCACAATAGACAATTTGATGTAATATCGGACCTTTAAATATTGATGAACTGTTTGATTTAATTTTTTTGATAACCCTATAACCTTATTGATAACTCTTCTTGTACATTATTTGCCCCCCCTCTGCCTGCACAGTCCCTGCCTCTCTGATGCTTTTGTACAGTGCGTTGTCTGCGTGTTTGCCCGGAGGCGAGCTCTGGTCTGCTGTCTGCGTTGCTGGAGAGTGTAGATCAGGCTGACACAGAAAAATGGCTGGACAGACTCACTGATCCAGGCCTAATCCAGCCCATGCTCAGTTTATTAGAGTGGAAACAAGGCAGTGCCAATGTCTGTTACTGGATGACCTCAATTCAACCCCTTTTATCTCTGGGCAGGCTCCTAGGTGACAATGGCGTATTATTTTATCAGATATATGGATTGTGTGTGTGTGTGTGTGTGTGTGTGCAAACAGAACAAAAGGGTTTAAAGGGTGTGTATTACGCTGTTTTCTGATCTGTTATAATGTTGTTTTCTCATCACAAACAGACCTGGAGTTGTGTTTGTTTCATTCACAAATGTTTAACACACAAACCCTGCACGTTTAGGTTGAATTCTTCTCTGTGTGTGCACTTTTACAAGAATCATTTGGATCATTTCAGGCCTTGAGTTGCCAAAGTATTCTGAACAAAAGCTAAAAAGGTAGCTGTCAACTTGAAAACGACCACTTCATGCACGGTGGAACACAGTGTTGCCAGCTTTAGAGATGTGGATACATATGGTCACATATGTAGTTATAAGCCACATTAACCTGTGATTGTTGCTGTACTTTTCTTTGTCCTGTAGATGATTTTACATCTACCTGCCGAAGGACTGAAGATGGAAATTAGCCACGTTGGCTGTAATCTTTACATATTAAAATTTTTAATGTTCATTAATATGTGCTGTCCCTTTACAAATAAATAAAATACGGAAAAATAAAAAAAAGAAAAGAAATAAGAGCATGTGGTCACACAAACTCCTGAAAATTAAATTATAGCCAGTTAGGCTTTAAAATAATTCATTTTGATTTGTGGAATAATTCATTTTATTTTATTTTTTATGAACATTCTTTTAAAATGTGTGGAATTAGAAAGTTTACAGTTCAACATTAAAATCAGCAATGTGATTAATTATGATTAATCATATTTGAAAAGTGTGACTAATTGACTAATTGACAGCACTTCCTTCTCCAAACACTAGTCAGGCTGGCGCCACCTAATGTCTCTGCTCAATTTCATTTCTCTCCAGTGACTAAGTCAGGAATCAAAATACACTAGACATACATTTTGTTTTGGCAGCGATTCCTGAGATCGAGGATTTAAAGCCCGAACAATGAAAATGTTTGGTGAATTTTATCAAGGGCAAAGATGTTATTGCCCTTCTTCCTTCAGGATTTGGGGAAAGCTTAATATACCAGTTAGTCCTGTTAGCGGCGCTTTACATACGTCACGACCAAATAGCAGCGATTGGTTAAATGAAAAAAAGTACCCGCCTACTGTCGAGCGAACAAATCCTAAAGCGGCGAGGTCAGACTGATGAGTCAGCTTATCTAAACACAACTTCAAGAGAGTAAATGAGCAGGAAACAACTATAACATGGTTAAAATGGAAAAGTCGATTTTGCATAATAGAGCTGGCTAAAGAAACTATTATTTTGTATTGGAAATTACACAATAACATCGTCTAAAAAGCGGCGTTCTTATTATAGAATCAAAATTTGTATTGAGTACCAAGAATTTTCCTTCACATTGAAATCGAGTTTTGTATCGTGGCAAGGTTACTAAAGGTGTACGGAGTGAGTCATGCCTCATTAGACATACGACGAACCCTCAAAGACAAGTGCTTTTGAAATGTAAAAAAACAATTCTGCCATTAAGGTTTAAAAGGACAAGTGTCTTTATAAGTGTCAACATACAAAACGTTATTATTTTAGTGATTGTGGAGAAACCCTTTGAGTGGCAGCAAAGACGTCAGCGGCTAAAACAAGACACCTGACGAATACAAATGAAGCCGAGGGCAAAAAGGTTAAACAGAGAAAGAGGCTGTGATGTTTATCTTCTACTTTAAAGGTCCTAAATTACACAAAATTGACTCTTTGAGCTTTGAGTCTTGTTATAATGTTGTTGCGTTCTTAAAAATTGACCTAGAGTCGTGTTTTGTGAGTAGTTTTTCAGGTTTACTGTGAAATTTTACCTTTCGTTTAGTAGAAATTGTAAATTCAGGGCTGAAATTATCCAAATGTTTCTTGTGACTAAATCAGGACTAAACCAGGACTGAACCAGGACTGAACCAGGACTGAACCAGGACTAAATTAGGTCTAAACCAGGACTACATTAGGACTAAAACCAGGACTAAACCAGGACTGAACCAGGACTAAACCAGGACTGAACCAGGACTAAACCAGGACTAATCTAGGACGAAACTAGGACTAAACCAGGACTAAACTAGGACTAAAGGACTCCAGGACTAAACTAGGACTAAACCAGGACTAGGACTAAACCAGGACTAAATTAGGACTAAACCAGGAGGACTAAACCAGGACTAAACCAGGGAACCAGGACTAAACTAGGACTAAACGAGGAGGACTAAACCAGGACTAAATCAGGACTGAACTAGGACTAAACCAGGACTGAACCAGGACTGAATCCAGATTAAACCAGGACTAAACAAGGACTAAACAAGGACTGAACCAGGATTGAACCAGGACTAAACCAGGACTGAACCAGGACTGAACCAGGACTGAACCAGGACTGAACCAGGACTCAGTGTCTGGATGGGCCTGGATCCAAGATTAGTTTTAGTCTGGTTTAGTCCTGGTTTAGAACCGTTTAGTCTGTTTCAGTCTTAGTTAATCTGGTTTAGTCTTGGTTTAGTCTTGGTTCAGTCTGGTTTAGTCCTGGTTCAGACCTGGTTTAGTTTTGATTTGGTCCTGGTTCAGTTCTGGTTTCGGGACCTATTTTTTATGAGGAAACATTATAACATAGATCAGAAAATAGAATAAAATGAGCCTTTTAAAATATAACCATATACTACTACTAGTACTACTACTACTACTACTACTACTACTACTACTACTACTACTACTACTACTTTTCAAAACGCACTATACTCGTGCTCGATCCTAATTACTCGAGCTGAAGGAGACACGCAGCACAAAACTGAATAATTGATTCCTTTGCCAGTGTGTGTCACAAAGAAGTCATCAAGTAACAGCGCGTATACGGCGCAGAGGGGGAAGAAAAGCTCCTGATGAGGCTGTGGTTTTGGAGTGGCTCGCCCCTGGGTGAAACGGATGCGGTTGCCATGGAGACGGGCCCCTGTCCTGTCCCCTCGGAGACGAGCGGAGCAGGTGCCGAGTCCGCACAAAAGCTACAGGCTGATTAGTAAAAGAGGGGAGGGCTGTCAGCGGCGGTAAACACGCCACAGATCAGGATGGTGGATTAGTAGCGTGCAAAAAGGAACTACTACTACTACTACTACTACGACTACTACTGCTACTACTACAGCTACTACAATTACTACTGTTATTACTGATTATTAAAGGAAGGGGGGGGTTCAGCGACTGTACACACTGCAGTTTTCATAATGGTCTCTCGGTAGTGTGCATCACAGAACTACTACTACTACTACCACTACTGCTTCTACTGCTTCTACTACTACTACTACTACTGCTACAATTACTACTGTTATTACTACTACAGGCTGATTAGTAAAGAGGGGAGGGCTGTCAGCAGAGGTAAACACGCCACAGATCAGAATAGTGGCTCAGTGGTTTGCAACAAGGAACTACTACTACTACTACTACTACTACTACTACTAAGGAATACTGCTACTACTACTACTGTTATTAGTACTACAAGCTGATTAGTAAAGAAGGAGGGCTTTCAGTGGCAGTAAACATGCCAGAGATCAGAATGGTGGTTCAGTAGTGTGCATCAAGGAACTACTACTACTACTACTACAAATACTACTATAAATACTACTACTGCTACTGCTACGATTACTACAACAACTACTGTTATTAGTGCTGTTATTAGAAGGGGGGCTGTCAGCGGTGATAAACACGCCACAGATCAGAATGGTGTTTCAGCAGTGTGCATCAAGGAACTACTACTACTACGAATACTACTACGAATACTACTACGAATACTACTACGAATACTACAACTACATTACTACTGTTATTACAACTACAGACTG
The DNA here is from genome assembly GCF_026225935.1 of Boleophthalmus pectinirostris. Classification (NCBI taxonomy): domain Eukaryota; kingdom Metazoa; phylum Chordata; class Actinopteri; order Gobiiformes; family Gobiidae; genus Boleophthalmus; species Boleophthalmus pectinirostris. Next base: position 37,265,749 of record NW_026571152.1, on the reverse strand, counting down.
ATTAGTAAAGAAGGGGGGCTGTCAGTATGCTGTCAGCGTACTACTACGATTACTATGACCACTATTACTACTACTACGATTACTATACTACTATTACTACTACTACGATTACTACTACTACAATTACTACTGTTATGTTATTAGTACTACAGGCTGATTAGTAAAGAAGAGGGGCTTTCAGAGGTGGTACACACTGCAGTTCTCATAATGGTCTCTCAGTAGTGAAACAGAAGAGTGTGTATCAAGGAACTACTACTACTGCTGCTACTACTACTACTACTACTGCTACTATTACTGCTACTACTATGACTACTACAGCTACTACAGTTACTACTGTTATTACTATTACTACGACTACTATGACTGATTAGAAAAGAGGGGGGGGGGGTTTCAGCGGAGGTGGTGGCTCAGCAGTGTGCATCAAAGAACTACTACTATGACTACTGCTACTACTACTGCTCCTACCAATACTACTACTACTATGACTAGTGATTAGATGATAGTGATACGATTATTGCTACTTCTATGACTACTATAATTTCTACTGTTATTACTACTACAGACTGATTAGTAAAGAAGGGAGGGCATTGTGCATCAATGAACTACTACTACGACTACTATGACTACTACTGTTATGAGTACTACAGGCTGATTAGTAAAGAAGAGGGACTTTCAGAGGCAGTTCTCATAATGGTCTCTCAGTAGTGAAACAGAAGAGTGTATATCAAGGAACTACTACTACTACTACTACTACTACTACTGCTAAACTGGTACTAAGTCGTGGGCCAAACTAAATATTTATTGAAAAATTTCAACAACATCTGCATGCTTTTTCTTCTATCGAGATATTTAAATGATGTTAAACCTTTTCTCATTAAAATAAATGTTTAATAATAGTTTTGCTTAAACATTGAATCCAGGACAAGCATAATATAAAATAACTAGAAAAGCACTCAGAGAACTACCCCCATTTTTTATATAAATTGCGATAAAATCAGTCTTCTGGATCAGATCCGGATCAGCCTTTGGAATATGAAAGAGGATCCCATTGTCCATCCCTGAGTCAAATTTCATGGGGTTTGGTCAATAATTAACCGAGATATTGAGAAACAAAATTTTTGGCCCCATTTTACCACAATGTTAACTAAAATTTCAAAGTGATCCAGAATCCAGGATTTCTTCCGGATCACCCCCAAAATGAAATCAGTTCTTCCGTTTCACATTTCCAACAAATCCTGAAAATTTCATCAAAATCGGTCCATAACTTTTTGAGTTATGTTGCTAACAGACAAACAAACAAACAAACAGACAAACGCCGGCAAAAACATAACCTCCTTGGTGGAGGTAATAACATTTTAAATAAATAATGTTTCTATAGTCTATCTGTAGCCAGCGGGGAGCTTTAATATATATTTGATATGATCTCGTGGACCAAATATATTTATATCGTGGGCTAAATTTGGTGGAGTTTGACATGTCTGCTGTAGACATTCAGTCATTTAGTCAATTAATAGATCAATGGTGTCTTAGTCAACCAAAAATGACATCTTAGTTAATTCATTATTGGAAATTAAAGGAATTTATGAGTGAAGTTTTTTTTATAATGACTGCAAAAGGAGAAGGAACAGCATGGGTTAGTCAGAGTCTTGATCGTAAATTTTCACATTAACTCTTCGTCTTACTATCTGGTGAGTCATATTTTGGTCCGATAAGTGTTCAGATCATAGAGATAGTTTTGTGAGATTTCCCCGCTTCATAGCACTCCCTCTAAGAGCTGACTAATGGATGCACGGCCCTCTCGCGTCTCTTCTTCTTCACTGATTCTTCTAAGCCCGCTCCCTTCGGCTGTGGTTTCTCGGGGGGCATATAAGGACAGCGGGAAATTCGTTCATCCATTCATGCGCGTCACTAATTAGATGACGAGGCATTTGGCCGCCTTAAAGAAGACCTATTGTGCTTGTGTTTGCTCTATAGCTATAATCTATGACACCCGTGGATCATTATGTTAGAATTTGCACCTTTTAAATCATAATATCAATCTAAAACGACTTAATAAGAGAACCAAGACTGCTGACTTCCGTGTTAAAAAACAGCAGATTGGAGCTGACGCCGCTGTAAACGCGTATCACCAATTAAGAAAACAAAATTGGAGAGCAAAGTAAGTAGAGAGCAGTGGGCGTGTGCTGGTGGCAATATGGCGTCTTGAAAATATCGTATTTTTCGAAGTATAAGGCTACGTTCAGACTGCAGGACTTAACACTCAATTCCGATTTTGTTGTGAAATCCGATGTTTATGCGAGGTCGTTCACATTTCCAATTAAATGTGACTTGTATGTGACTCCAGTGTGAACATTAAACAGCCCAAAAGTGTCCCACATGTGCACTGGAGGACACGATGATGTCAACCGCAGCGAGCGTCTCTGTGTTTACGGAAGTTGTCCAAACATGGACGCGAGCATTGAGCACCTGGAGATTTTAAAGTTCCTCTCGTACCGGAGCCAGAACATGAACAACTTACTTGTTTTAAGGAGGAGATTGAGAAGGAGAAGGACGAGGTTTTTGGCCGTGGTGTTTTGTGGGACAGCGGCAGCAAGGTCTGTTGAAAGGAACGTGTGGATGTGGAGACGTAGCCAAGAGTGGTGAGTGGTGATGCGCTTCGCTTCAGTGACACGGAGTTCATTAACAATTTTCGCCGACTTCAGTGCAGAATAGTGACTTTTGTAGCTTGTTGATAACGTGTAGGTCGGATGAATGCGCTTTGGCTGTTCGGACTGAAGTCGTATGTCAAAAGATCAGATATGTATCGGTTTTAGGAGCACATATCGACGTGTCCTGGGTCGCATTTGAAAAAATCGGATCGGTGTTGTTCAGACTGTCATTAAAAGATCAGATACAGGTCACATAGGGGCCAAAAAATCGTATTTGTTTCACTTCAGGCTGCAGTCTGAACGCAGCCTAAGTCACACTTTTTTCATGGTTTGGGTGGTTCCTGCGACTTATACTTTGGTGCAACTTAAATATTAAAATTTTCACACTGACAGTCATTAGAGGCTCTAGTCTTGTGTGTCAGTATCTGCTCCTCCTCCTACTCCTGCACCACTCTCACGTCTCTCTACTGCGCATGTCTCCTGCAGAAAAAGCCTCTGTCCTGTCTGTATCATGTCAGTCGACCGCAACATTACTTCTGTACCAATTTAAACAAACTTATAAAGCCTTTAAACAGAAAGTTACCCCCAATGGAAAATGTAAAACTCCAACGCGCTTTGACCAGCAAGATGGTCTTCGACAGGGCAAAGTGGTGACATTTTCCAGTAAGGGTAACTTTCTGTTTAAAGATTACTGTTTTAACCCTCATAGAGCACCTGTACTGCTGTTTTTTACTCTTTTAAGACCCAGTGAAACGCTCTACCTCTTTTTCTTCCTCAAATTTATAAAGCCACCTGAGAAGACTGAACACAAATGCCCCCAAAAAGAAAATCATATTTTACAGTTTACAAGCTGCAAGTCGTGAAATCTGCAGCTGAAAAATGTAATCGAGCAGCAGAAAGAAAGTGTGGAGTGAGTGAGAAACTTGTGACACCGGGAGGAAGTCATTGGATGAATCGACAAAACCTGGACTTCAGTGACACCGAAACCATCCTGTCACGATTCAGAAAGGCCGGAATAATTCTAACTGGAACTGATGCTGAGTCTGACGACAGCGACATGGAAGAGGAAACAACGCTCTGTTTACCTCTGGAGGTCACAGAGTTGCTCAGAAGTGACACCGAGGACGAAGAATTGAATGGATTTAGTGATTTGGAGTGAGATGGAGAGTTTGGTAAACTTGTTCTGTTCTGTTGTTTATGTTATAGTTTATCTGAAGAACTGTTCATATGTGACGTTAACAGTCTGTTGTTCTCTGTTCTATTGTTATTACTAGAACTTGACTTTCAAGATGAAATGTCGGTTCCTGGTTTCTGATTTTATAAAATTAATTTCCCCCAAGAAAGTGCAACTTATATATGTTTTTTTCTTCTTCATTAAGCATTTTTTGGCTGGTGCAACTTATACTCCAAAACAAACAACAAGTCCGAAAAATACGGTACACGACTAAAGATTGCTGAAACATGCACAAATCACTCCAAATGCAACTTCGAGAGTGTGAATAAGAAGCGAAAACAACTATAAAATGGTTAAAAGCTCTGAAAAGACTAGGTCTGCTTTAAGAAACCCAGAGTTACTCCACCCGTTTAGCCACACTTCATTGAATTTCTTCACTTCGACATCCAGAGCACTGTGCAGAAATCACATTACGCCTTTAGCTGACCTAGATTTTTTTTTTTTTAAACAACTACCAGTGCAAAATAAAATGGAGTCCCTGATTTTAACCTTTGAATTTCATGTTGATTTCATACCTGCACACTGCTGTTGCCTACAGTAGTGGCTCTCTTGACACGACGCGTCAGCCCCATCGCTTCTCCCAGTAACGTAGCAACGCGTCTCTCCATGTTGGCTTGGAAGGTCTTTTCATTAACCTTTTCGTCCATTACACCTAAAAGGACTACACAGAAAAATATCCGAAATCATTTCTACTGAAAGATTTGAAAAATGTGTGCCAAAAATATTAAAGGGCCTGTGTTAGGTGATTTTTTAATATGTTATAATGTTGTTTCCTCATCAAAAACAGACCTGGAGTTGGAGTTTTGTTTCATTCACACATGTTTAACACACAATTCCTGTATATTTAAGTGTTCTTCTCTTAAACAGAAAACACTGTTCCAGCTTGTGATGTCATGTGGTAATACAGGAAGCGCTCCACTTTGTTTTTAAACTCCATACACCTTTATTAGAATCATTTGGAACAGTGCCAATCTCTACTGAACTAAAGGTAAAAGGAGCTGTTAACTTGAAAACTACCACTTCATGACATCACAAGGTTAAACAGAGCTTTTGACCTTTGCAGTGGTGCAAACAAACACAAAGGCGCCAGTAAGAATTAGTAATATTTTATGTTTTTTACTCAAAATGATGCAGATGTTATTCACATTAACGCCGTTCAGAACCACCTACAGAACACAGGCTACAACACATGAACCAGGACTGAACCAGGACTAAACCAGGACTGAACCAGGACTAAATCAGGACAAAATCAGGACTAAACCAGGACTGAACCAGGACTGAACCAGGACTGAACCAGGACTAAACCAGGACTAAACCAGGACTAAGGACTGAACCAGGACTGAACCAGGACTGAACCAGGACTAAACCAGGACTAAACCAGGACTGAAGGACTAAATCAGGACTAAACCAGGACTAAACCAGGACTGAACCAGGACTGAACCAGGACTGAAACCAGGACTAAACCAGGACTAAAACCAGGACTAAATCAGGACTAAACCAGGACTGAACCAGGACTGAACCAGGACTAAACCAGGACTGAACCAGGACTGAACCAGGACTGAACCAGGACTGAACCAGGACTAAACCAGGACTAAACCAGGACTAAACCAGGACTGAACCAGGACTAAACCAGGACTAAACCAGGACTGAACCAGGACTGAACCAGGACTGAACCAGGACTAAACCAGGACTAAACCAGGACTGAACCAGGACTGAACCAGGACTGAACCAGGTCTAAACCAGGACTGAACCAGGACTGAACCAGGAGGACTAAACCAGGACTAAACCAGGACTGAACCAGGACTGACCCAGGACTGAACCAGGTCTAAACCAGGAATGAACCAGGACTGACCCAGGACTAAACCAGGACTAAACCAGGACTGAACCAGGACTGAACCAGGACTGAACCAGGTCTAAACCAGGACTGAACCAGGACTGACCCAGGACTAAATCAGGACTAAACCAGGACTGAACCAGGACTGAACCAGGACTGAACCAGGACTGAACCAGGTCTAAACCAGGACTGACCCAGGACTAAATCAGGACTAAACCAGGACTGAACCAGGACTGAACCAGGACTGAACCAGGACTAAACCAGGACTGAACCAGGTCTAAACCAGGACTAAACCAGGACTAAACTCGGACTGAATCAGGTCTAAACCAGGAGGACTAAACCAGGACTGAACCAGGTCTAAACCAGGTCTACACCAGGACTGAACCAGGACTAAACCAGGACAAAACTAGGACTGAACCAGGACTGAACCAGGACTAAACCAGGTTTAAACCAGGACTAAACCAGGACTGAACCAGGACTGAAACAGGTCTAAACCAGGACTGGACCAGGACTGAACCAGGACTAAACAAGGACTAAACTAGGACTAAACCAGGAGTAAACCAGGACAATCAGGAGGACTAAACCAGGACTAAACCAGGACTGAAACCGGTCTAAACCAGGACTAAACTAGGACTGAACCAGGACTAAACTAGGACTGAACCAGGACTAAACCAGGACTGAATCAGGAGGACTAAACCAGGAATAAATCCGAGCTCGTGGAACAGGGTGTCCGCAAAGCGCGATCAGGTGACGGCTGCGCTTAGCCCTGCGGGGCGTGGAGCTCTGCACCAGTCACCCAACGGTCTTCACAGGCACACCTCCAGTCCCGTCCCAACTCTCAGTCCTGGTTCAGTCCTGGTTTAGTCCTGGTTCAGTCCTGGTCCCTCATGTGGCAGGCCTCTCTATAGGACAGTCCTGCAGATATCATGAGCCTATGCAGATTGTTTTCATCTTTGCCAATAGCTCCAGTTTGACATTTAAAGGTTGTATGGAGGATTTTTTTTGTTTTTTTTTTGTTTCAAGTTGTCAATGATAGCATTATAGAGGTGCAGTCGCCTTGTAATTATGATGACCAAAAAAAAGAGAATAAAAATTCATCAACTCTGGACGTGGTGGGGCTAAACATTTGCCAATAGATAACGACACTGCCTCGTTATCTGTGAGCTGACAGGCTGTCAATCAAACTCCCTACGTTTCTAGTGTAACTGACTTGCCTGCGCGCCGCCGGTACGTGGTTTACGTACGCCTGTCACACAGTCCACAGACGCACAGACGCTGTTTACTCCACCAATGCAACAGTTCTTAGCGGCTTTTTGACCTATATCTTCCTCGCAGTTCGCACAAAGTTTGTTGCAATGGCGACAAGAATCCAGGAGCAGTTCGCCGCAAAAGAAAGTCCGTTTTTGAGGTCGCTGAAAGAAGAAGACAAGGGGGAAAAGCAGCGAAACCAAACTAAGGTGATTCTTGAAGATTCATTCCAGCAATGGCGCAACTGAAGCAGACGCAGGGTCTAAAGACTGACGCACTGGTCCACAAATTACTCCTGGACAGGAAACTTCTGCTTATTATGAAAACGTACTTTATTTCCAAGAGTTAGACAAACGTTTTTCAGGAAACGAAAGCGATATCCTATGTCTGAAAACGTAATTTTCAAGGCAAAGAAAGAGTCCGCTTGCTGCTGCGTGTTGTAGTAGTAGCTAGTTCATTCGCACGGAATCTCCGCGCCCCCCTCTGCCCGTTCTGCTCTTCTCCCTGCTCCTCACGGAATCTCTGCGCACCGCTCCCCTCTCCTCTCCTCTCCTCACTCCCTGCTCCACTCTTCTCCCTGCTCCTCACTTCTCGTCCGCGCACGAAATGTCCGCACACCCCCTCCCCCCGCTCCTCACTTCTCCGCCTTGCCTAACCAACACTGTAGTTAGTTGTTTACAAGTCATGTGCAGCGCACAGGTTTCTGGTGTAAGGAGGAGGCGGGAGGAGGCGTTTCTACGTAGGAGCTGTAGGGGAGGGGGGGTGGTTTCACGCATGCGCAACATTTGAAAAAGGACAAACAGTCGCTGGATTTCTCGTTCCTTGGAAAATCCTCTATACAACCTTTAAGTTGTAGCTGTTTTATATTTGTTATTTTTTTTATATCTCACGTCGGGAGAAGTGGGTGGATCACGCCCACTACACCCCTGGAGCTTTGAAGATATAGACAGACTAACAATAAAGTGTTACTCAGACGTGTGAATGAAACAAAACACAACTTTGGGTCTATTTTTGAAGCGGTAAAAACATTATAACATGACTTAAAGCTCACAAGAGTCAATTTTGCGTAATCTAGGACCACGCTAAAACATCTACCTGTTTTAACCCAGGAGGAGCGGAGCAGCTGGCTGGTGTTCAGTTCTGGATAATGAAAAGCTGTCGACACAGAGAAAACATATTTAAACATGTCTCTGAACGAAACAAAAGCTAAAAGAAAGTCCTTTTTTTGTGTTATAACTCACGTTCGGCGATCTGCAGCACAGGAAAGCCCATGTAGTAGCTGAACTCCACCATCGTGAGCTTCAGGAGAGCGTTGCTGACCTCAGAGCCCATCACGTGACCCCTCGTACCGCGCACTGTAAAAATAATGTCCACCGGCTGCCTCATGACCTGGCCCTGAGTTTTTGGAGTGGAGTTTGTGATGTTTACAATCTGAAACCAAAAAGAATTAACGGAGATTAGTACAAATGGATTATGTTGTAAATAGTCCCATAACATTGTTTTTCACTCTAATCTTTACTCTAATCCTATACAGGTTTTGCAATAACATCATTTTATTAGAAAATTGCTCAATATTCCAACAGAGTAGCACTGAGGCTGAACTATGGGCAGTTCAACAGACAAAAGGTGTTTCTTGGTTCTTTATTGCCTAATTTTAGTCCTGTGGAGTTGTTGTTTTTGCCTCAGAATAATTATTTTCTCAACACACAGACTGATGAATGATTCGTTTTTTTCAGTTTTGGATTTTGTGTTTAAATGAATAATGGAAAAAACAGAGAACTTCTGTTTCCCGTTTACGTGACTTAAACTGTGATGCCGGACTGAACCAGGACTGAACCAGGACTGAACCAGGACTGAACCAGGACTGAACCAGGACTGAACCAGGACTAAAACAAAACTAGAACAGGACTAAAACAGGACTGAGTGTCGGAACAGGCCCACAGGTGCGCCCGCGTCGACTGTCAGGTGATCAGGACTGAGACCAGGACTAAGGCCGAGAATGAGACCAGGACTGAGACCGGGACCAGACCGGGACCTAACCAGGACTGAATCAGGACCGAACTAGGACTGATCCAAGGACTAAACCAGGTCTAAACTTAACTGAACCAGGACTAAAGAAGGACTGAACCAGGACTAAACCAGGACTGAACCAGGAGGACTAAACCAGGACTAAACCAGGACTGAAACAGGTCTAAACCAGGACTGAACCAGGACTGAACCTGGACTAAACCAGGACTAAACCAGGATTGAACCAGGACTGAACCAGGACTGAACTAGGACTGAACCAGGATTAAACCAGGGCTGAATCAGGACTAAACCAGGAATAAACTAGGACTGAACCAGGACTAAACCAGGACTGAACCAGGACTGAACCAGGACTGAACCAGGACTGAACCAGGACTAAACTGGACTTGAGAGTGGGAGAGAGAACTCCGAGCTCGTGGAACAGGGTGTCCACAAAGTGCGATCGGGTGACGGCTGCGCTTAGCCCTGTGGGGCGTGGAGCTCTGCACCAGTCACCCAACGGTCTTCACAGGCACACCTCCAGTCCCGTCCCAACTCTCAGTCCTGGTTCAGTCCTGGTTTACTTCTGGTTTAGACCTGGTTCAGTCCTGGTTCAGTCCTGGTCCCTCATGTGGCAGGTCACTAAAGGACAGTCCTGCAGATATCATGAGTCTATGCAGGTTGTTGGACTAAACCAGGACTAAACCAGGACTAAACCAAAACTAAACCAGGACTAAACTGGTAAGGCTACTGGTCTCAGGTCCTGGTCTGATCTCTGTCTGGGCCCGGTCTGGTCCCAGTCTGGTCCTGGTCTCAGTCCTGATCACATGACAGTCTACGCGGGCACACCTCTGGACCCGTCACAGCACTCAGTCCTGTTTTAATCCTGTTTTAGTCCTGGTTTAGACCGTTTGTGGTGCAAAAGTCCGGCATCGCAGTTTAAGTCACGTAATTGGGAAACAGTCGTTACCCATTTTTTCCATTATTCATTTAAACACAAAATTGAAAACTAAAACCAATCGTTATCTGTTTTTTTCATTTTGGTTTTGGAGACAAATAATGAAGAAAATAGTTGCTTTTTTCGTTAAAATTAATGAACGAATGACACACGGATTGCCTCCAGTTGGCATCACACCCCTTGGGAATATTTATAACAGTAGCTTCACAGTATCAACACCTCCACAGACTTTAGTTTCACTCACATGCACAGTAAAGTTGGTCGACATCTTTGACCTCCGTCGGATCTCCCCAAAGGCCCTGGTCAGACCTCGCTCGATGTTCTCCGTGAAGTTACAGAACCTTATGTCGATGTGACTGGGAACGAACTGCAGCACTGCACGAGTCGGAGGCAAGATTAGGTTCGGATGACAAGTTTCAAACGCTGAAAGACAGTTTTAATAAAAGTGTCCTTCATGTACCTGTGTGGACTTGATATTTATAGTCGGGTAAGGCCCAGCTGGGGGTTACTGACAGAAAGGGCCGTCCAGACCTCAGCAGAGCGTTGATGACAGAGATGGCGGTGTACACAACCGGACCAGACACGACGCGGAACACAAACTTTGGAGGCACGGAGACAACCTTGAGAAATGAAAGATGTGTTTTAAGACAAGACGATCAATAGCGTTAAAGTTGGACTATGTAACTTTTCTAGTGCAGTCGGTAACTTGATCATCTCTGTAAAGATGTTATTGCTTTGCCAGGGAAGTTTCACGGTCTGGCGTTAAACTTTTCCAACCTGAATTTCTTTAATTTCAGTGTAAATAATAATACATGCTTTGAAGGGAAAAAAAAAATTACAGTGTGTTTTTGTCTTTTTTTTTTTTACTTGGGCTCATTTCCCCACTAACTAGGCCGATGCCACGTACAGTTGTGCCTCTGCTCAATTTCATTTCTCTCCAGCGACTAGGTCAGGAATGGGAATACACTAGACCACGGATGTCAAACTCATTTTGGTCCGGGGGCCGTATCCAGCCTATTTTGATCCCAAAGGGGCCGGATCAGAAAACCTATGACATATATACCCCAAAAATAACAATAAGTTCAAATATTTGTGCAGAGAAATGTAAATCTATTACATAAATCTTTTTTAATTGATGAACTCTTTGTGTTACAAAATATTATAATATTATGAACAACCTGAAACTTTAAGAAAAATGCAATTTCAACACAGTATTTTAACATTAACTTGTATGCAAATAGGAATAAGTTCATTTTTCTTGTAAAATCCTGCACTCGGCTCCACTTTTCTCATTTTTGACATTTTGCTGATGTCAACAGTCAAAACGATCGTCCTTTAAGAACGTTTGGAAAGAGACAAGTCTTCATTTGTGCTGCTCTGGAGGGAGGGGCCACGTACAGAGACGCTGGAGACGCTGCTATGCTCAGCACCGCAGAAAATTACCAAGATTTTAATAGAAAATATAATTAAAATATTTTAGTAGAAACTCAGCCGAGGGCCAGATTAAAGGTCTTGGAGGGCCGGATCCCCAGAGTTGGAGACGGCGCACCGGCCAATCACTGAAGAGCTGTGAAGCCATGACGCCAAACTCAAGCACCTGTCTGGGTCCCTTTTGTGGAACAGCACAACAGTAAACAAAGCGTCGCGATGGATGTAGACGAAGACAGACATTCTGTATTGGTAACGATTCCCGAGATCGAGGATTTAAAGTCGGAACAAAGAGAAAGTTTGGTGAATTTTATCAAGGGGAAAGACGTTATTGCCCTTCTTCCTACAGGATTTGGAGCATTACATACATCATGACCAAATAGCAGCGATTGGTTAAATAAAAAAAAGTACCCCCCTACTGTAGAGCGAACGAATCCTAATGCTGCGAGGTCAGACGGTTTCCACAAAGTGAAACCCTCTGATGAATCAGGCTATCTCCCCACAGCTCTAACCCGTCTAACTTCACCAATCAAATGTTAGGACAAACCGGACATACTTTTTCATGAATGTTTTTTCTTTATTTATACAATTATTTACACTGTAGATTCACAGTAAAGGGATCAAAACTATGAATGACACATCTCAAAATAACTCAAAAACTCTTTTAGATTTTAGACTTTTTTTTAAATAGCCACCCTTTTTGCTTTGACCATTGCTTTGCACTTTTGGCACTGCTTGACCCTGACAAGGTGAAGACTTCATCAAGAAGCTCATTAAGAGAAGGTCAAGGGTTTGCGTCACTGTTAACAAAGCAAGTGATCTGAATATAAGATATAAAAACAATATTAGTTCAGGTATTTACATTTTTTTTCTCTTTGCTGCATAATTCCATATATCTTGCATTAAATATTTTGTGTCTTCTGTGTCTTGTGTTTATAAATGTACAAAGTACTAAACATAAAGTAAAAATACACAGAAAATGATGTGTCCAAACTTTTGACTGGCAGTATATTTTATAGTCTTCATGTGACCGGTCGTGTAGCTCGTTGTTGACAGAAGCATAAGATACGAAATCAGAGGGAGTGACTTTAACATCAGGGTTCATCTGACTTTGAAGTATACAGACACAAGTACATCACAGACTGTTTATGCAATTAGAAAGATAAAAGTCGGGCCAGGCAGATAGTGGGAGTAGCCTTATCTTTCTTGGTGAGAATCTTGAGGCAGTGAACACGAAAGAAAGCAAAAAAAATCTGTCTGAATAACCAAAACTATTGTGTGACTTAAAAAAACGTTCCATGGTACGACATTAAACGAATCCATCTAGCATTTATTCATTACGCATGTTTATATTGCTCAAAAACACAGTAATTCCTCGTGGGAATGAGGCGACTCTCCACAGATCTGAACTGTAATGTAGCGTAGTGCTGTAATCTGCTTGTCTCCCTTGTAATAGATGATTTTAATCTTTCTAAACATTTCCATGGAGGCGAAGAGGTGGCGGATGCTCCACTCGAAATTTTACTCAGTGCACCTTCAATGTAACGCAGCCACTTTAAAATGTCTTTTTACAAAACTGGGTCAATGGTGAATGCAAGATTAACTCTACAAAGAGTTCAGGATTGGGTATTGTGTATTACTCAAACAGTTTCAATGGGTAAGTACTTTGTTATTAGGTTCCCTAAAATTCCAACAATTTAGACATTGTTGGTTAGCCTGATTCATCAGCCAGTTTCACTTTGTGGAAATGGTCTGACCTCGCAGCATTAGGATTCATTCGTTTAACGGTAGGAGAGTACTTTTTAAAATTTAACCAATCGCTGCTATTTGGTCGTGAAGTACGTAATGCGCCAAATCCCGGAAGGAAGAAGGGCAATAATGTGATAAAATTCACCAAACAAAAAAAAAAATCTAAAATCTAAAAGAGGATTTGAGTTATTTTGAGATGTGTCATTCATAGTTTTGATCCCTTCACTGTGAATCTATAGTGTAAATAATCGTATAAATAAAGAAGAAACATTCATGAAAACTGTGTCTAGTTTGTCCAAACCTTTGACTGGTGAAGTTAGACGGGTTAGGGCTGTGGGGAGATAGCCTGATTCATAAGCTGGTGTCACTTTGTGGAAACCGTCTGACCTCGCAGCATTAGGATTCGTTCGCAAGACAGTAGGCGGGTACTTTTTTATTTAACCAATCGCTGCTATTTGGTCATGACGTATGTAATGCTCCAAATGACGTAGGAAGAAGGGCAATAACGTCTTTCCCCTTGATAAAATTCACCAAACATTCTCTTTGTTCCAGCTTTAAATCCTCGATCTCGGGAATCGTTGCCAACACAGAATGTCTGTCTTCGTCTACATCCATCTCGACGCTTTGTTTACTGTTGTGCTGTTCCACAAAAGGGACCCAGACAGGTGCTTGAGTTTGGCGTCATGGCTTCACAGCTCTTCAGTGATTGGCCGGTGCGCCGTCTACAACTTCCGGGGTTTTTGTAAACCGTCTAATGTATTCCGATTCCTGAACTAATCACTGGAGAGAAATTAAATTGAGTGCCTGGCTAAAGCTGGGTAGTATTATGTGTTCAATAACAGTTAGTACTATTGACAGAAATTTAAGGTTATAGTTATATATCTATAATTTAATGATGTTTTTTATTATAGTCTTACTTGCATTTGACAAGTACACTGTCCAGCCCACCCCTCATAACTTACCTGTATATCTTTTTCCCCTAATTTAAGCGACACCAAGTGAACCAATACATATTAACATTGGAAATCATGCACTTCAGATACTTCATGTTGTAGTGAAGGAAAAGAAAAGCAATCAGTGGCCGATGTGTTTGTGTTTACGTCTGTATGGATGTGTGTGTTAGCTGCCAAGGCGTTCAATAAGAGGAAGAAAGAGAAAACACTTGCCTGTATTTCGACTGATTTGTTAAACTCAGCTTTCAGAATGTCTCGGACTTGAGACTTGGCATATCCAATAGTTGCTCCAAAAGGAAAACCTAAAATACAAATTTTGATTTAATTAAAGCTCCTATATTACACATGATGGTTTCTTGTGAGCTGTAAGTCATGTTATAATGTTGTTACCTCCTCAAAAACAGACCAGGAGATGTGTTTTGTTTCATTCACATGTTTGAGTATTCCTTTATTATTAGTCTGTCTACATCTCCAAAGGTCAAAATGCTCTGTTCCACCTTTATCTTTTGTTTAGTAGAGATTGGAAATTCAAGATTCAAGGGCTGAAATTATCCAAATCTTTCTATGAATAACAGTAAGTGTACAGAGTTGAAAACCACAGTGGAACACAACATGTATTACCACATGACATCACACTATATGCAGGATTTGTGAGTTAAACGTGTGAATAAAATGAAACAAAACACAACTCCAGGTCTGTTTGTGATGAGGAAACAACATTATAATAATCAGGGTTCCCACTTTTTTTCACTGACAAAATTTCAAAACTTTTCCATGACTTTTTCATGACCTAAATTGAATTTTCGACTTCACAGCACCTGCATGTGTAGAACTGATCAGACTTTTAGGGCTAAATATGAAATGTTAACCCTTTCCACTCACTTTATGGTTTGGTATTATAGTTTTTTAAAGTTCGAGAAAAATCCTGCACACCGTCTTACTTGCAAAATGTGAGATTTATTAGGACAAACTGTGTAACGTTTCAGCACTGGGGCTTTATCATTCTGTTACCGAAACTTTGCACGGTTTATCCTAATAAATCTCACATTTTGTAAGACAGTATGTGGGATTTTTCGCTATGTTTTTAAGCTCCCTCTCTTCCAACGCACCCCTTTCAAGTAACTGAAGTGCGAAATTCTCATTCTTTTATAGCGTTTTTTAACATTCAATATACTGTCACTGCATTTATTGTCGTCTCTTTTAAACAGAAGGCGCATACGTTTAGAAATAATCGTAATAGTCTCACGATAACTTAACAGAACGCTGGAGTAGATATACTAAAATTCCATGACTTTTACAGAATTTTCATGACCGTGGGGACCCTGAATACAGATCAGAAAATGGTGTAATATAAGCCCTTTTTCACTTACTTATTTTGACTAAATACTCTGGTTTGTCGATGTCACAGAGATACTGTTTGGCTGGCTCAGTTGTGGGCAGAGGTTGAACAGGGGGAGTTACAGAGACATCGTTGGACATTTGAGTCGCTGTGGTAATTTTCGGGGGGTCTTGACGTGGAGTAGTGTTGACAGCTGCTGGTTCAGTAGTCGTAGACCTTGTATCTGCCTCGGTGCTTTCGGGTAAGAAGGTAATCGTAGCCGGGATGTCTCTTCCATCTTCGGTCGTCCCTTCATCCTTCACTGGCGTTTCTGTGGTGGCCGTTTCTACAGTCGCAAATGAAACCGGAATAGTGGAATTTTCTATGGTCGTGGTGTCAGAAATTTCCGTCGGAAGAGTGGAGGACGCTACGGTTGGGGTCAAAACTGGAGTTGAGTGCACGGGCGTTTCCGGATAGGGCTCTGTCACAAACCAGTGCACATCTGTGAAAGAAGAGTACGCTATGACTTCATCGGTGACTGACGAGGTTGCATTAGCCAACAAGCTGCTTTCCATTTGTTGATTTGTCGGCGTTAAGATTTCACTAGCCCACGTTGAGGAAAAATTAACCGTTTTCGAAGGTTCAAGAGTATTTTCGGAAACATTTACAGGTGGAATTGTAGTCTCAAAATAAGGCTCTGCTCCTGACGAATCGCTCGACGCTTCCTCTTTCGTCAGATTATCAAAGCTCATCGTTGGCGTAATTTCCGAGACGGCTACTACGGTTACATTCCCTCGTTGCTCTGCTCCGCTGTTGGAATTCTCTTGCTGAGTTGAGTAATATTCCAAGCTGTTCATATCAGGGAGGAGGACATCCGTCGGGTCAATTGTAAAATGATCTGACCAGTCCAAGCTCGCGGACTCTGCTATGTCTGCGTGTGGGGTTATGGATGGCGTAGGTTTGATTGTAAACTGAGACGAGACGAAATGCGCTGTCGCAAGGGTTGGCGAAGTCAAAAAATGCTGCAGCGATGTTAAAGAAACCCCCACTCTTGTCGGAAAAGAAGTGTCGTAGATTTCCGTATCCTCGTCCATATCGAACATTTCCGTTGGCACCTTCGTAACCAAAGAGTAGTCCTCTCCGTCAGCTCCCAAATACGATATCGTCTCAAGGTAATCTCCAGATCCCCAGTCTATGTCCATTGTATCCGTGGGGAAAATATCATCCGGTGGAGTTTCGGTTGCTTCATACAGAGGTGAAGTGAGGTGAGGGCTAAGACTTGGAGCTAAAAAATGCGGTGTATAGGAAGGTGCAATGCTTGGTCTTAAGTGGGAATTACTGGAACCTCCAACGTTAGGGTAAGGTAAGGCCTGGTCCGCCTGGTAGTCGCTAAGACCCACTTTAGAGGGCTCCAGGGAGTTATCAGGAAATGAGCTCACGGTTGCTACATTCTGCTTGGATGGCTCACGTTGTGGAGTGGAGTTTGAAGACTGAGATGTTAAAGGATGGTATATTGGTCGATGAGTCATTTCCAGTTGCGGATTAGACGTTATCTTAAGTTTTGTGGGGGTTGGATCTGGAGTAAGGGGTGTGGTTCCTTCTGTATGTGCCATTTCTTTAGTCCTCGGGTTATGGGTTGGAAGTGGACTTGAAGACGTCCTTTGTGTGCCCCCAGATGTGCTGAAATGTGAAGATGGTGACGCAGACAGCAATGGCCCTGTTGTTTCATTTTTTATGAAGCTTGCTGTAGGATCCAAGGGAGGCGCATCTGAAAAAACAGAAGAAACTGTGTTAGTAGTTGGCACTTAAATAGAATTCATTGTGTGTTGATGGTTAGAGCATGATACTGGCTGAGAATTCCCTTAATTACAAAAAATGTCTGTGTGTTTTTCATTGTATTAATCTATTTTGCTATTCAGCCATCATCAATAATAAAAATAAAAATAAAAATGGAAATGTTGCCTGGGATATATGGCATTAAACTGCTAAAATACCTTGAAAACATTCTTTCCGTGAGTGGGATTGCCTCTCCACAGATTTGACAATCGTACGAAGTTCTGCTTTTCTCCATGGAAACAAGTCTCGGCCTGTCACGGTAATTACTATTTCCAATTAAACTGCTTATTAATTCATGTATTATAATTTGTCTAACTTAAAAAAAAAGAAAGAAAGATGTCAGTGTAGTGTTTCGTTATGTTCGGCAGATCAAGTCCCCGTCCACACTAGTTCGTATTTGAATCGTTTTTGTTGTGGATGCAGTGTTCGTCCACACTATTTCGATGAAAAACGGCACCAGAGATGGAATAATCTGGTGCTGCCTGCTCCCACGAATTCATCTGAGTATGGATCTAATTCAGCACTATGTGGACGCCTGAAAACGCTGATATGCTGACGTAGGAGCTCTAGTTGCGTCCTTATTGGACCACGTCACTGTGATTTGCACCTTCCTGATTCCCTGGGTTCGTGACATCGGTCATGTGACGCTATTGTGGAAAATAGTTTAAACAAACCACAGACAAATGGGAAACAGCGGAGCTAGAACTACTTGCACGGAACAGACTCACTATTAGCAGAACGCCCCTCTGTCACAGAAAGAACACTCATATTCCACTGAGATGTGTCCATTTTAAGTCCGACAGAAGCTGAACCGCATCAGGGCACAAGGAGCGAGCTGTTTTTTTTGAGTGCTTAGTTTATGCAAATGAGCCATGTGGTTTTAAGTTTCATTGTTATAAAAAGTAAACAAATATGCTCAAAGCTGTGTGGATAGGGAAAGCTTGCGGACACAGAAACGACGTATCTGGACACAAATCGTTTCTGATACGGTGATTCGTTTCAGTGTAAACGTGACTCAAAAGTTACAACCAGCTGCCTGTAAGTGACATCAATTAGAGTCCCGTCCCCCATGGAAAGCTTAGGCAGGTTGTATCTAGGGCTGGGTATCATTAAGAAGTTGCCGATACGATACATATCTCGATACATAGGCAATACATACAATACGCAGGCCGCAATACGATACATATCTCGATACAGTGAGCTTTTGATTCGATACGATATATTTCAAATCCAATCAATATGGTTTAATAAAAAATAAAGGCTAAATCATGGCTGTGACACTAAAAGTCTTTGTTAAACCACTTCTTGTGCAAAGTTCATCTGAAACAAATATTTTAAATCATCAAAACAGTGAAAATGTCAAATGTGCCGCACATACGAGTTTCCTTTCTCTAAACAAGCAACAAAACTGTGGCACTGTAACAAAATTATTTAGTTAAATATAGAAAAAAAAAAATACTCTTTGCTATATATCGATACAGCAGCCCACAATATCAATACTGTATCATCATATTAAACGATACGATATGTCGATATTTCAATATTTTTGCACACCCCTAGTTGCGTCCCATGCCCAGTGTCGGGAACTACACCGTAAGTCATCATGGAGACAAGAAGGCAGCAGTCAATCCACCAAAAATGTTACATGGTGCATCTTTAACAGTGGATGGCTATTGGATTTTTTCTTTCTAATGCCGTTTTTTTATGTTGAAAAAAAAAAACACGCTGTCCCAAATTAGTATTGATCCATGAAGAAATAAACACTAAACATATTGACAAAGTCCAAAGACATTAGCAGGATATAAGATTACCACGGAAACTCTGACTGTTAAACCGGACAGGAATAGTGCAGTGCTTATAGTATTAAATATAGACCTGACAACACACAGACAATCAATGTTGGAAGAGAGACTATTGATGTGAATGAGTCCATAGTGCTTGTACAGAGGCATGTGTTCTTACGTTGTCGGTGACCCCTCAGAAAAATCATTACATCAATCCTCTACTCCAGCGTCTCATTTACTAAAGTGGCCATAGGAATGAATATTGATCATAAGCAAACGCCAATAAAAGGAAGAGGCAAAGACAGGACGCACTAAATGAAGATTAAAAAAAAAAAAAAATTGTTTAGCTCAAATCTCAGTGATTTGATCAGCTGTTTCAATGTCACTCTCTGCTATGTCATGCCTTACATTCAATTACAGGTGGTTTTACAGCTCAAAAATACCTAGAAAAGCTGGCATTCTGACTGTGAGCGGGATCGCCTTTCCACAGATTCTTTCAGAAATATTCATGGGCATAGGATAGAAATCTGTGCATATTTGTCTGTAGTTGAGCATAAAATAAATATTCGTAAACTCTCGAATGAGTCCAGTCGTACATAAAATGTGTTGTGTGTATTTTATCCCGGGCCCGGAGTTTAAGAATATTTACAAATCTTTATTTTATGAAAAGGGCACAAAACAGAACTAAACTAAACTACACACACGAAACCAAAATGTTAGAATGGCCTCCAAGGCCAGCAGCCCCGAACAGGTGCTGGTAATCTCCTTAAATAGGGGGAGGTGGCTGCAGGTGAGGTGGGCGCTGACATCCTCCACCAATCACAAACCAGGGCTCCTGCAGCAGGAATCAAGGTGTGTCAGCAGAATAATTTATAACACACAAAACAAATTACAATCTAAGGCCTGGGGCCTTAACACTCAGCTAAAGCCAAGTATGCACAGATTTCTATCCTACGTACACAAATATTTCTGAAAGCTTTCTTACTCCATACCTGTGACTTGGTCTGGTTTGGTCTCCATGAAGATAGAAAAGTTTAATATCGCACAGAGCAATGACATCTCCATGAAGAAAATAATTTGACAGACCCTCAAACCAGAAAAGTTACACAATGCACCTTTAAAGTCTAACACAGCCTCAGACAGAGCAGAGCCTACAGTTAGCGTCACACCCCCAGGTAACGTTGACGACATCAGCTGCAAAGTATCAGTTGGTTTTGTAGTAGTAAGAAGTTTGTCTCATTGTTATGGCGGTAACAGATACGGTGATTTTCAGCTCATCTTGAAAAGCTTTCAGATCCTCAGGGTGGACATTAGAACAGACAAACACAAAAATGTCTGCTGCTTCTTATGTAATACAGCTATGACCTAAAGCTAAAACGCATTTCTCAGTATTTGTATTACAGTGTGGTGTAACTTGGCCTATTCATTTGAAACTAAGCTCTAGGACACACAAAGTAGGACTGCAATATTTGATGACTAAGACAAACTCTAAGACTGGGCTGGGAATCACATGGTCCCTCACGATTTGATACGATGCTTGATACACGGTTCACGATACAATATTATTATCATGATATATCAAAAAATGTGATAATCAATATTTTACACATGATAATGTCATTGTTAGGGCTGGGTATCATTAAGAAGTTGCCGAAACGATACATACACAGGCCACGATATGATACATGTCTCAATACAGTGCACTTTCAATTCGATATGACATATTTCAAATTGATTTGACATGGTTCAATAAAAATGTAAGGCTAAATCATGGCTGTGATACTAAAAGTCTTTGTTAAACCACTTTTTGCACAAAGTTAATATGAAATACAAACATTTTAATCATAAAAACTGTGAAAATGTCAAATGTCTCGCAAAAACGAGCAACAAAACTGTATCTCTGTAACAAAATAATTTAGTAAAATATACCAAAAAATACTCTTGGCGATATATCAATACAGCAGCCCATGATATCGATAATGTATCATCACATTAAGCGATACGATATATCAATATTTTGATATTTTTGCACACCCCTAGTCACTGTCATGTCATTTTAACAATAATGTTTCTTTGTGAAATCACTATTTTTCTAATTTTAAATAATCAAGACAGTGTACTGCATAAACAAGTTTCCTTCCACTAAATAATAAAACAAAAATAAGCAACAACAACAAAAAAGGTAAAACAACCAAAAAATACTGTTGGCGATATGCTATAACGATACTGTATCACCACATTTAGTATCATAACATCACAATATTTTAATACTTTTGCCCAACCCCTATAAGACACACTGTGGATATTGCCAAAATACTCTTCATATGTTATATAATATTCTGGTTAAGGCTGAGCGATTTGGAAATAATATTAAATAGTGATTTTTCTGAGAAGTGCTGTGATTGAGATTGGATCTGAGATTTATGTTTTAATAATAGGATTCTGTTCAAAGTTCACATTTTAAACGCTTCCAGACGAACTGACAAAAAGACTGAAATATGAACTGACAAACTAGTACGAGAATCACATCACAAAGGATTTAAGCAGAATAAGACCGGAGATTTTGTTGTCTGTGGAAGAAAATATGGTACTTCAAAAAATCGCAGCCTTTTGTGATTTGTTAATTACGTTCAAATTTCAAATTAATTGCAATTCATCTTGTCAAACTACCTATTAATCAAGACTAAAGCAACACAGAAAGCACAAAACAAGACAAAACAAGATAAAAATGCAGATTAAAAAAGTCAGTAATTAAAGTCAAAACACATATGCCTTTTAAAATGCTTTTGCTATTTGTTAATATTGCAATAATGATAATTTTGGAGTGTATTATGCAGTGACAGTGGCATAAATGCAATCTTTTATTTGTATTTTTAACCTATTTTTTTATTTTCAATCAACAAACAATAAAACTCTGAATACAGATATGGAAGTCAAGTCTAATACTGCAAACAATAACACAATAAAACACAGGACATGGATATTTAAGTCAAATAAGTCTGTGCAATTGATCAAATTTTTATCACAATTTCAATTTTGTGTGTGAAACGATCTCCAAACTCATATAATTGAGTTGAAAGATTAACAAAGATTATTTTGGGATATTTTTTTATATAAATAAGTATATTTATTTAATTTTTTAGATATAGAGGTTGAAGAACAGCTGGATATATAGTTTATATTGGATGCGTTTGTGTTTCTATGGGAACCAGCTGGAAAGTTCCCCTGAATTGTACCCTTTATGAAACTAAGTTAGTTAATCTATATACATAAAAAAAAAAAAAAAAAAAATCGTCTGAGTCACGATGCAGAGAGTCTGCATCACCGTGAACCACCTCTGCAGAGTGTCTGCCTTGCCCATCTTGTTACCTCCGAAATGTTCTAACGACACGTCAAAACTACGCAGACAACAAGGGGAAGCGACAAAGACAATAAGGACTGTGATTGGTCCTCTCTACATCCGGTACTCTGCTTTCCTGCTACATTTTGGAAATAAAAAAAACCTGTTTTAAATCCTCGCCTCCTAGCGTTGTGTGGGTGAATTACTTCCTGCCGCATAGACCTCGACGCAAATCGATAAGTCAAAAACGACAAGGCAAAACAAGGCAGTGTGCGTTGAGTGGACACAGAACTGTAATTTGGGCTGACAAGCGTTGCCATAGCGATTACACAGATTTATATATACAAAGCAAATATAAACATTCTATTTACAAAGACTTTTAGAATCATCGTTGCCATGGAGTCCTGTTCTAAAAGCACCCAGCCTATATAAAGGTGGATTCAACCCAGACACAACCAGTGTAAGCACAAACTCAGCAGAGCTCGCGGATCGCAACACGTATTCAGCAATGAATTTCACCGATTTCCCGCAAACCAACCCCAAAACCAAGTACAAGGTTTTGGGAGTCATCGGAGAGGGCGTTTACGGTACCGTTACCAGGTGCCGTGATCGAGTGACAGGGGAACTTGTTGCTTTAAAACGCCTCAAATATAAGAAAACCTCCTCCCAAAATTTCCACAGGGAGTTGGAGATGTTGACTTACATCAAGGAGGAGCTACACCCAGACAGCTTCAACCTGGTCAAACTGGTTGACTGTTTTCCCCATGATGGCTGTGGGTCTCTTGCATTTGAGATGCTAGATCGAAGTGTCTACAGTCTCTGGAAAAAGAAGAGGAGTTTCACGCTGAGCCAAATACGACCAATGGCGAAGCAGCTCTTGACAGCTCTTCACGGTTTACGTTGTGTCGGTGTCATGCACACCGACATTAAACCAGACAACATTATGCTGGTCAACCAGAAGGAGAGGCCATTCAAAATCAAGTTAATAGATTTTGGAATGGCAAGGCACTCTGTAAAAGTACCAATTGGACTGGTGATGCAGGCAATTTCATACCGTGCCCCAGAAGTAACTCTGGGTCTTCCACTTTGGGAGGCTGTTGACATGTGGGGTGTGGCTTGCTGTCTCCTTCACTGGTTTGTCCGTAGCACAGACTTCATTGGCTTTTCTGAGTTCGACTTTCTGAACAAGATCGTGCATTTCTTTGGAGTTCCATCAGAGAAGCTGCTGGACGCGGCGTTGTACACGTCAAACTACTTTGTTCAGGAAAATGCCAAGTGGAGGCTGAAAACTCTGCAGGAGTTTAAGGAGACCACTGTGATGTATCGTAAGTTGACATTTCACAAGCCTTCAACGACCACCCTGGAGCAACTTATCAAACGCTCTAGATGGTTTGTCTCCTGTCAGGAGGAGAGAGACATGAAGCAGTTTCACGACCTGCTCAGTAAAATGTTTAAATTGGACGCGGAGGAGAGGATCACACCATCGGAAGCCCTCGATCACCCGTTCATTACCATGGAGCACTTACCTGATGGTGATAGCTACACGAGGAAGGCTCATGAGTCAATGCGTGTCACTGAGGCTGAGTCTGTTCTTTCTCAGTCTCAGAAGTCCCCTAAAGATCTCCACGCCAATGGAGATGCAGGGAGTGCTTGCAGCCTATGGGAGTCTCCAGAATCTCCAGGAGAAATAGAAGTTAGATCGCATTGGATATCCTCTGACTTCCCACGAGAAGGCAAGGCTTTCAATGAGGACTCTACTCAGAATGCTGAAAGAAGGAGCCAGTCAGAACAAGATGACTGCAGTACATCCAAAAGTCTAAAAAACATGGAT
Source organism: Boleophthalmus pectinirostris (assembly GCF_026225935.1). Lineage (NCBI taxonomy): Eukaryota > Metazoa > Chordata > Actinopteri > Gobiiformes > Gobiidae > Boleophthalmus > Boleophthalmus pectinirostris. The sequence goes on along the minus strand of NW_026571152.1, from coordinate 37,241,584 downwards.
ACCAAAAACAGTAAGACAGTCTCTTTGGAAAGTCTGAAAAAGGAGCTCCCTCAATGCGTCGAGATACTGGACGACATTGAGAAGCTGTTCCAGGATGGAGAAGCCACAGAAGCTCAGATTAGCCAGCTCACCCAGAAAGCCTCCAGGTCCTTCTTTGGGAGGCTGATTCCGCATCGTCTCCGGGTGCTGTTTTCGAGACTATTTAAGATTCGGAAAACAAGCACAAGCAGGCCAGTCTTCAAAAAAACAAAATGGCTCCAACGTATTACAGTGTTTACAAGAAGGTCCAACACATCCGGGCCTTCAAAACACTAAACCGACTAACATCTGTGGAGAAGAGAAGGACTCTTGCACAGTCGCTCTCTCCTGCGGCTGTGACTCTTTTTTTGACTCTGTTTTAAAACCTGTTACCATCCACCTAATTTTGGCGTGTGCACAATATTACTACATACCCAAATGCCATAGCTTATTAAAAGAAAACCTTAGAACCCACATGCTTGTGTGAGGCACCATTTTAAAGCTTAGGCCTTCTAGTTTCTGTAGATATGTACATGAAGACTGGCCTTAGCTTGGGCATACTTCATGCTAGGCATTTGTGACTCACTACACTCATTGTTCAAGTTGTTGGCAACAACTGTGTAGAATTTCAGATCTCTAGGACAAAGGGTTTTGATGCTGTGAGCCTTTGTGTATACAAAGTGACAATTCGGCACAAGATTGCCAAATTTGTGCCAAAAATAATAATAATAATATAATAATAATTATTATTATAATACTAATTCTTCTGAGCTTTAGGCATGTTTTCTCAAGAAAAAAAACTAAAAAATTGTCTTCCAAGTGTCAGATCTGCCCACTATGGCCCCTCCCTCACTGCTTGTCTGTGTCGGCCTTATTACGCTTATAAACACAGCGTCGGTTTCAAAGAGTATCTGTATGGTCTGTTTATCTGTTTATCTGTCTGTTTATAGCGTTTTGGGCTCGTTGTACGGCATAAAATGAATGATATGGTTGTTTTATTGATAAATTAAGCTTTCAAACGATGTATGGCATGCCAAAACGCTATGTAGTATGTAGGGTATGTAGTGCTATTGTGCACACGCCAAAATTAGGTGGATGGTAACAGGTTAAATAAAATAAAATAAAACTGCAAAGTCTAGTGTATTGTTTTTTTTTTCTTGTATCTCTTAAAGATCATATATTATGCAAAGTTCCATGAAGACAGACAAATTTAATATCCTATTGAAACATGCTCGAAAAACATGTTCAGAAAATTATAATAATGTAATTTTAGCCACAAATCACACACATAATCTCCGTATTAAGTCATTGGGAGCCAGTTGGAAAGTTCCCCTGAATTGTACCCTTTATGAAACTAAGTCAGTTAATCTATATACATAAAAAACAAACAAACAAACAAAAAACACAACTTTTTTTTTTCATTTTATACATATATCCATGCATCCTGAATTTCAAACTTTCAGTCATCCTGCAGTGCATACTGGGAAGGATCCTCCGAAAAAGTTAGCATCCAAAGATTACCTTTTTAGTCCTTCCTGTGTATCAATCCTGCCCATCACCTTCGCCTTTCACTATTTTTCAGTTCCGTTGGGAAGCGAAACCGTTTGAACGGAGGTTTGCAGTCACACACATCTGATTCCCTCTTGCATTTAAGGAGTTTGCAAACTTCTGAAGCTCATTTCTCAAGCCGTTTTCCCCTGTTAGGACATCCAGCAGCCACACAATTACGATATCCGAATCCCATAACTAAAATATGACAATATCAGAACCAGAAACAAAGGCGATATGGTTCAAAAGACTTGAAAATATCGACTTTGACAATCGACGCATCCCACTGGGAAATCAAACATGGCGGTTTCATGCTCACTTTTTCGGAGGACTCTTCCCAGTATGCATTTCTCGATGACCGGAAGTCTGAAATTCGGGATGCATGTATTGTACACATGCAAGTTACAGTTTATCTCAACACATTTGTTCATACATAAAAAAAAATCAAATCAAATTAAAAAAAACATTCAAAATGATGTGGTCTCAAACACACACAAACGGAGAAATGCAACTATTTCAGGATTTTATCTTAACTATGTGTTTCATTGAAATATGTAAGACCTTCCTAAAAGTGATTCCGAATGATTTTTGAACAAATTCTGTAGCTTTCTAAGTTTCTTGTGTTGTGCTGCTTACAAATTATGTTCATGGCAGCAGGTAAAGAAATAATTAATAATTCTTCCAAAATCAACAGTTACAGATGCTATAGGACACGAGGAACAAGAAAAAAATTATTTAAAATACATTTCATAGTAAACATCTGCGAGTAAATGAGGATAATATTGCTATTGCATACTGAAAAAATGTGTGCCGCTTTGGGAAAATTGGTAAAATGACATAAACAAGACCTGACGTTTGGGGCCCGTCCACACTAGTCCGTATTCGAGTCGTTTTCGTTGTGGATGCAGTGTTCGTCCACACTAATCCGACTGAAAACGGCTCCAGAGACGGAATGATCTGGTGCCGCCAACTCCCACGAATTCTTCTGAGTATACAAGATCTGATCTGGCACTGTGTGGACGCCTGAAAACGGTGAAACGCTGATGTAGGTTTATGCACCGCGATGCAATTCACCACCAAAACGCTAAGAGGCTAGAATATATGTCCATTCATATATACGGTCTGTGTGTACGACCTGCAGATGTATAATCGCTGAAAAGTTTAACATGAACCATCTCCAACACGACAGAAAAGCACAGAACAGACTCACCATCAGCAGAACACCCCTCTGTCACAGAAAGAACACTCATATTCCACTGAGTCACGTCCTTTAGTCCGACAGAATTTGAACCACATCAGCGCACAATAACGAGCTGTTTTTTGAGCTCTTAGTTTATGCAAATGAGCCATGTGGTTTTAAGTTTTAGTTCTGTAAAACGTAAACAAATATGCTCAAAGCTGTGTGGATAGGGAAGGCTTGAGGACACAGAAACGACCTGTCTGGATGTAGATCGTTTCCAATATGGTGATACAGTGATACGCAGATTCGTTTCAGTGTAAACGTAGTCTTGGTCTCGCTACATTCACATTTCATTTTATTATGATATAGTATGCTGATTTTCTAACTCAATACATCACAGTTTGTGACTGGTACAATCGAGTCGGTTTTCTTTTCTATGCCTTATTTCATGTTCAAAGTATATTTTATTTCATTTTATTTTTTTATACGTCGCAAAAGTGCTCTAAGGTACATATTTGTAGCCTTTATTTATTTTCAATTTGAAAGTTTTGTGTAAATAATCAATAACAAAGTGTTTTTTTGAGAGAGAGAAATGCTGAATAAATGCATCATGTAACAAAAAATAATCGTTTGAATAATCGTAATTTCAATATTGACCAAAATAATTGTGATTTTATTCCATAATCTAACAGCCTTAAAGTCAAGTATTTTTTCTTCTCAAAAATGTAAATAACTTTTTAATGTCCGGGTCAGCAGTCTCCGAGTGCCCTCTACACTCTCCCTTCTCCACTGTGAGTCAGCATCTGCACAAAGTTCTGTTTTTCTTCCTTTAATGTGCAGAGGCTTTGTCTGATGATCACACATACAATATAAATAACCCCAGAATCAGCTGACAAGGAGGAGGAGGCCTATTTTTAACACTGGGCGCATTTCAAAAAGATCGCAAGAGAAAACACCAGCTTTTTACGGTGTCGTCTTCAATTTGGTGCCTGGTTTCCAAACGAGCCAAAGCGCCCCTGGCTCGGCTCATGAGAAACCTGCAGACTTAATTACAAGCTCCTCTGGTACCTTCATTGAGTCAACATGTGATTATAACAGACGCTGGAAGGAACTGGGGAAAAGGAGCCAGAATTTTCCAAACGTCTAGTCAGCTGCACGCTCTCGGGCTTAAGAACAGTGTTTGAAGTTTTTAGAGTCACACAGATGTCGGCAGAAAGTAGGTCTGTAGGAAATAAGTGAAACAGTGAGGTAATATTGTATCTGATTGTCTATGGAAAAATGTCCACCATTTACTAGGGAAGTAAGAAAAAGTTTATTCAGTGATATATTGCGATACTTCATGTCGTGATTCTCATATCGATTCAAAATGCGTCTGAATCGATTTTTTAAAGTCATGTTTTAAAATAAATCAGTTGCATTTTATCAAATTTTGTTCTTGTGACGTTGTACTCGACCATAATATTATATAGTCAGGCTAGTGCCACCTAGTGCCTCCGTTCAATTTCATTTCTCTCCAGCGACTAGGTCAGGAATCAGAATACACTAGACGGTTCGCAAAAAAACCCAGAAGTGCGGTTCGGGCATCAGCCAATCAGCAAAGAGCCAGATATTCTGTGTTGTCAACGATTCCCGAGATCGAGGATTTAAAGCTGGAACAAATAGAATGTTTGGTGAATTTCATCAAGGGGAAAGACGTTATTGTCCTTCTTCCTACGGGATTTGGGAAAAGCTTAATTTACCAGTTAGCGGCGCATTACATACATCACGACCAAATAGCAGCGATTGGTTAAATTAAAAAAAAAAGTATTTGCCTACCGTCAAGCGAACGAATCCTAATGCTGTGAGGTCAGACAGTTTCCACACGTGAAACCAGCTGATGAATCAGGCCAATATCGAAATAGGTCATTGCCTGATTCTTGTATCAATTAAAAATGCATTCAAATCGATTTTTTTAAATTTGCTTTTAAAATTAAATTAATTGCATTTTATCCAATTTTGTTCTTGTGAAGCTGCAATCAACCATAATATTATAAACAATTATTGATAAATCACGATATATTGTCTTAGTATCGGGATATATCGGGATATATTGAATCATGACAGGCATCGTGATATGTATCATATCGCCAGATTCATGGAAATGCACACTGCTACCATTTACCGCAGTGACACAATACACACATGAGCAAACACAGCCATACAGGCTTTTAGATTGCCTGAAAACTCAAGAAAAAAATACAAAATGGATTTAAACATCCCATTTTCAGCAGCATGTGATGCTCTTGTTGTGTTTAGGAGTTTGATTTTCAAGAAAAAGATGAGAATGAGAAAAAACGTTATTTAAGAGGGACTGTTTAACTGTAAAAATCAGCTCACCTGTTGTGATACATAAAAAAAAAAAAAAACACAAATACACATAAATACAGACAAAAAGACACAGTATGGTAAGGAGGAGTATGACTGGTTGATTAAAGCAATCAATAGATTTTACAGCTCCTTTCAAATACAAGGCAAGAAAACTACTGCAGCAACAGCGTTTTGTTATTAGCAGTCAGACTGAAATCTAATGTCACATGAACACAATTTACAGTTCCACTTCAAGTCTCTTCAAGAGTCTCTTCAAGAGTCCATGCAATCACTGACGCAGTCACTGGAGGAATTATACAGTACATTTTCATTTTTTTCCCCACCCAACCTCCAGAATCACATCTTTAATCCATGTTATAGCGGTTCCCCCTCACAATCTGCCCTCTCGAAGTTGCATTTGGAGTGACTCGTGCGTGTTTGAGCTGTAATCTGTACCTAGTTATTTTAAAGACGCCGCATTTCACATCAGTCTTTTCATCACCACCGCTCCACGCCCACTGCTCTCTACTTACCTCACTCTCCAATTTAATTTTCTTAATCGGTGATACGCGCAGGATTCAGCAGCGCGTGTAAGCAGACTCGTTTCCGCAATTAAGTCGTTTTGGATGAATATTGCGACTTAAAACATGCAAATTCTAACATAGTGATTCACTGGTGTCAGATTACAACTATAGAGCAGACACAAGCACAGTAGGTCTTCTTTAAAACATGATCTAATTCCAAAATATAGTAAAAATTCTCTTCAGTCTTGAGTCTTTTGCCGTCTATTAATCTAACCCAGATTTTGACTCTTCTGCCGTTGTTCATTGCAAATATTTACAGTAGATCTTTACTCGGGGTCACCAGACAACACTGTAAATGCTGTAGGCCACATTTGACAAAACTGACCCCAAAATGTCACGTATTGTTGATCGACACATTTAGGACAATTACAGACTCAAGTGGGGCGATGGTGGCTCTGTCTGGGGTTTGCCTTCTGCAGAGGGGGGCCCAGGTCAGTCTTTGCTTGAGGCGTTTACTGTTGTTGAGCCCCTGGGCAAGACACACTTCACCCCCACTGCCCAGACACAATAACAGACTGGGGAGCAATCATTTCTGTATTTATTTTTATCGGAATTCCCCTTGAGATGTGCCGTCTAGTTTTCGAGGGGGTCCAAAAACCACAAAACATGAACAATACACAATACAATACAATACAATAGACAGAAAGCTTATAGGTTTACAATACAAAACATACACACATGCCCTCCCAACTCCTGCAATATATTATATAAATGAGTGTACATTATAGAACAATGATATAAACAAATGGAAAAATAATAATAGAACAAACTGAAAATATAAAAAAGGAGTTTTGGGATATGAAAACAAAGATGATTTAAATGAATTGAAAGATGTTAAAGTTCTTAAACTATTCCAATCTGAAGGGGCCTTATAATGAAATGATCTGCGTCCGATTTTTTTGTAGATTCGAACAGAAAAAGTAAAACAGTGGGTGCTTCTGTGTAGTCTGATTCATCATCCGGTTTCACTTTGTGGAAACTGTCTGACCTCGCAGCATTAGGATTCGTTCGCTTGACGGTACGCAGGTACTTTTTAAAATTTAACCACTCGCTGTTATTTGGTCGTGACATATGTAATGCGCCGCTAACGAGGCGAACTGGTATATTAAGCTTTTCCCAAATCCCGTAGGAAGAAGGGCAATAACGTCTTTCCCTTTGAAAAAATTCACCAAACATTCTCTTTGTTTTGGCTTTAAATCCTCGATCTCGGGAATCGTCACCAACACAGAATGTCTGTCTTCGTCTACATCCATCTCGACCGTTTTGTTTACTGTTGTGTTGAACCACGAAGGGGACCCAGACAGACGCTTGAGTTTGACGTCATGGCTTCACAGCTTTTTGCCGATTAGCCTGCACGTGGTCTACAACTTCCGGGATTTTTGCAAACCGTCTAGTGTATTCCACTTCCTGACCTCGTTGCTGGAGAGAAATGAAACTGAGTGGAGGCACTAGGTGACACCAGCCTGACTAGCTTCTAAGTGAATATGACAGGGAATGGGCATCAGGCAAAAAATCTGCCCATCTGGATCACAGCAGCTATGCCCGTCAAAAATGGGAGGCAGAATTATAAAATTATTATTATCATTCTTTGTTTTAGCCTGGGATAGGGCTGAGTATCATTAAGAAGTTACAACTTATGATGCATACCTTGATACATACAGTCCCTGACAAAAGTCTTGTCGCTTATCCATTTTGTAGAAACAAAAGCTTATAACCTGACTTTAAATTAATCGATTGGTTTTAGAAATGTCTCATATGAAAGCTAAAACCCTCCCAAATTATGCTCAATATACTAAAATAAATTTGTGTGTTTATTAAATGATCAATCTTTCTTCAGTGAAGCAAATTTATTTTAGTATATTGAGCATAATTTGGGAGGGTTTTAGCTTCATATGAGACATTTCTAAAACCAATCGATTAATTTAAAGTCAGGTTGTTTCTACAAAATGGATAAGCGACAAGACTTTTGTCAGGGACTGTAGGCCATGACACGATACATATCTCGATACAGTGCACTTTCGATTCCATATGATATATTTCAAATCGATTCGATACAGTCCAATAAAAAATAAAGGCTAAAACAAGTCTAAAAAAAAAAGTCTTTGTTAAACCACTTCTTGTGCAAAGTTCATATGAAACACAAATATTTGAATCACCAAATGTTGCAAATTTGCGACAATTAGAAACGAGTGCTTGCCAAAGGTTCCTAGAAAGGTCTTGCATATGCACTAACCAGCACTGGGGGGATGCAGCTACTATCTCGAGTTATATCTTGATCCAAACGGTTTGTTGCACATTTGTGACAGTCAGCGTTAAAGGGTTAGAGATACATGTACAACACCCCCATGTCACTGCAAAGTATTGATAATAAATCGTAATAGCTGAACTAAACATCAGACAGATATTTTGATATGATTAAAATGTACCTTAGGCCTAATTAGAAGTGCAGTTACAGAATGTACTTTGTCTATAGTTATTTGGGACCTAATAGCTGCATACAGGTGACAGACAGCAGGCACACACACACACACACACACACACAGGTGAGTTTTTATTACAGCAGGTCACCGCAGACGGAGATGGTCTCGGCTCTGCACCTGTTCCTGGAAACACGAGTGTGACACAGACCACTGAGCGCTCACTGTCTGTCTGCTCCATGAAACTCAGCCCTGGAGACTCTGCACGTATCAGGTCACACAACAGAACGTCCAGGGCCCAGCCATGACCCGAGTAACCCACTACCCTATTTATGTGTTTTTTTCTTAATCTCCAGTGTAAAAATAGTTGAAAATGTTTGAAATGTATTATTATTTTTGTTGAACCATAACACAGGGTTGACAAATTTCTAAAGATAGATATCTGGGGAATATTTTCACTTTTTAGCGTAATGACTATCGGCCTTAAATCTCCAGCCGAGGCCGATAACCAGCTGCCTAAATGCATGAAAAATATATGAATAAAGTTTATTTGAACACTTAAGACAGGGCTGTCCAACTCAAATTCACCAAAATTAAAAACTGGGACTAAGTCGTGGGCCAAACTAAATATTTATTGAAAAATTTCAACAACATCTGCATGTTTTCTCTTCTCTCTAATGTTAAAGCTTTTCTTATTAAAATAAATGTTTAATAATAGTTTTGCTTAAACATTGAAGCCAGAACAAACCGTTCATTTATTTGCCGCAGGGTTCAAAGTGTGAGGAAAAAGTAGTGGCTTATAGTCGGGAATTTACGGTGACTAGCTCTTAATATGTGGTCCCTAATCTAAAGTGTTACCCAAAATTTTAAATAAGTAATGTCTCTGTAGTCTGTCTGTAGTCAGCGGGTCAGCTCTAATACATATTTGATATAATCTCGTGGGCCAAATATAATTATATCGCAGGCCAAATTTGGCCCCTGGGCCTGAGTTTGACATGTCTGACTAAAAACAATGCTGCAAAAAATGTGACTACACTGCTCTATACACAGTTTGTAAAATACAGGTTGGGACTGTGGTTGTGGTTGAGTTTGTACTGAATTGTAATTAGATCATTTGGGGAGAATTACCAAAATCAGGCATACATATCAGCCCAAAAATAATCGGCAAAGCTGATTGGCCATCGGTTTCTCTGGATAATAAACAATCGATATATAAAAATACATATATCGTTGATCTCTAATCATTTCTTTTGTTACTCAAGAGGCACTAAAATAAAGCAATTAATAACATTTCCATTGTTGGCTGAGATTAGAGACACACCATTCAATATCAAATTAAGACAAGAAAATTCTTAAAAAAGACAAATCCAGTCACTGTCAGCATTAGAATAATACTTTTTTAAACATATACTTCCGGTCAAAAGTTTTAGAACACCACACTTTTTCCAGTTTATTGTTGACCAAAATGTTGTAAATTTTTGATTCATGAAAGATGCTTTTTTATATATTTTAATTGTTTTGTTTTTCTCTTCTTTCTGCTCCTTTTCATTGATTTCTTGTATGTTTAGTTTTATTTTTATATTTTATGAACTCAATAAAATAAAATACAACTAAAAAAATTTTATTAGTATGAAAAGATTCGGTACCAGGCAGACAGACAGAACCATTTGAGGTCAGTAAGAGCACAATCGACAGTGTGGGGATTACAGATTAATACACCAAAATGTAGTTTGTAACATAATCCATTAAATTACTTAAAGTGAGTAATGTAATCTGAATACTTTGGATTACTTGATTTTCTGTAGAGAAGCAAAAACTCGGATATCTTCACATAAGATGTTTTGTCTGCTAAAAGAAAATAAAAAGCCCAGACTTTACTGAACCGTATTAAAAATATTATTGAGAGAATAGTTTCGTCCTGTTAAATCTGTTTTAGTCCTGGTTTAGATCTAGTTTAGACCTGGTTTAGACCTGGTTTAGTCCTGGTTTAGACATGGTTTTAATCCTGGTTTAGTCCTGGTTTAGTCCTGGTTTAGACATGGTTTTAATCCTGGTTTAGTCCTGGTTTAGTCCTGGTTTAGTCCTGGTTTAGACCTGGTTTAGACCTGGTTTAGACCTGGTTTAGATCTAGGTTAGACCTGGTTTTAGTCCTGGTTTTAGACCTGGTTTTAGACCTGGTTTTAGACCTGGTTTTAAACCTGGTTTAGATCTAGGTTAGACCTGGTTTTAGTCCTGGTTTAGACCTGGTTTAGACCTGGTTTAGTCCTGGTTTAGACTTAGTTTTAGTCCTGGTTTAGTGTCCAGCAATGAGTGGAATTACTAAAAGAAAAGAAAAAAAAGGGATATAGTCCAAAATGTGAAAACAGAAAAATACCGCCATGTAATCCATTTATTTCAACAAAGTAACTGTAATCCAATTACCACTCACTGAAACAGTAACTGTAACTGAATACAGTTACTCGTAATTTGTACTCTGATTACGTAACTGAATGAATCCTTATGGTGGGTTGGTTACAACTGGTAGAATGGCTCAGTGGACACAGTAGCCTATATACAGTATATACATATATATATATATATATATATACACTCTTGAATGATAAGACTCCCTCATTGTCTTTAGAAAGGGTCAATACCGCGGCCGTCTGACCTCCCCAAGTGTCTGACATTATTATAAAACCTGGGTTCATTTCACAGAGAACAGAGAAAGTGAATACGAGATTGTAATTTATTCATTACATCAAACCCCATGTGCTAATGTAATTCTATTTCTATTCACCGGGAGCGGAGGAGTCTTCAGCCCGGGTTAAATCTACTGAATGGAGCCGTGTGTGTGTGTGTGTATGTGTGTGTGTGTGTGTGTATGTGTGTGTGTATGTGTGTGTGTGTGTGTGTGTGTGTGTGTGTGTGTGTGTGTGTGTGTGTGTGTGTGTGTGTGTGTGTGTGTGTGTGTGTATGTGTGTATGTGCTGTGTGTGTGCATGTGTGTATGTGTGCGTGTGTGTGTGTGTGTGTGTGTGTATGTGTGTGTGTGTGTATGTGTGTGTGTGTGTGTGTGTGTGTGTGTGTGTGTGTGTGTGTGTGTGTGTGTATGTGTGTGTGTGTGTGTGTGTGTGTGTGTGTGTGTGTGTGTATGTGTGTGTGTGCTGCATTACATTTGCATTCAGTCAGATTGACAAGACAGTAAATCCAGGTCATTAGGTCAGTCCAGTGTGGAGACTATAAACTATGCTTACTCCAGTGCGGCGTTTGGACTGTTCTTTACACAAAAATCCTGCATATGTGTTCTTCTCACAACCAAAAAACACTCTGTACCACCTTGTGATGTCATGTGGTAATACAAGAAGTGCACCACTGTGTTTTTAAACTCCATACACCTTCACTAGAATCGTCTGGATGATTTCAGACCTGGAATTGCCAATCTGTACTGACCACAGAGGGTGCACTACCATTAGGCAAAAATGGGTGGCTGCCTAGGGCCCCCAGACCTAGAAGGGCCCCCAACCAATTGCCCTCAGTGCCACTAATTGCAGAGGCCTCAGAGCAATTAGATTTTCTCTCAATATGACATTAAATGAGAGCAATAATCACTAAATTACTTTCAGTTCTGGTTATCTAGTAGGCGACCTAACTACTGTATTTTCCGGGCTATTAGACGCGCTCTTAAGCCTCCAACCCCATCAAAAAACAACAGCGTGTCCCGCAATCCACAGCGCCCCATACACGAATCCACTCGGGTGTCCCAGCACGACTTCAGTAAACTACAAAGTAGGGCTGGGTATCATTAAGAAGTTGCCGATACGATACATACCTCGATACATGGGCCACGATAAAATACATATCTCGATACAGTGAGCTTTCGATTCAGTACAATTCGATATGATATATTTCAAAATCGATTCGATATGATTCAATAAAAAATAATGGCTAAATCGTGGCTATGATACTAAACGTCTTATTAAACCATTTCTTGTGCAAAGTGAATATGAAACACAAACATTTTAAAAAATAAAAACTGTGAAAATGTCAGATGTGTTGCATAAATGAGTTTCCTTCCACTAAACAAACAACAAAGCTGTAGCTCTGTAACAAAATAATTTAGTAAACAATACCAAAAATGTACTCTTGGTGATATATCGATACAGCAGCCCACGATATTGATACTGTATCATCACATTAAACGATACGATATATCGATATTTTGATATTTTTGCACACCCCTACTACAAAGCCGCACCACCTGCAGCGCACGCAAACACACACGGAGCAGACAGGGACCGCGCAACGAAAAACACCCGCAGACACACTCATCACTCCACGCCGACGAGGAACGGAACGGAGGAACGAACTGAAAAAGCGAGTGCAATGTGCCACTTCTAGAAACAACTGAACAACTGAGTCACCGCGAACACGCCGACAATCCAGCGGTCCCAGACAGCACCCTCCCTACACGCCACAACTGAACAAAGCCCAGAGTCACTGTGAACGCCACAAACAAAGTCCCACTGACCCATCCAACTGTTGTGTTTTGTTTAAAGTCCGGTGCGGTTTATTTGTGAAAAAAGTTTGAAAATAGACCATTTAAAGGTTGTATAGAGGATTTTCCAAGGAACGAGAAATCCAGCGACTGTTTGTCCTTTTTCAAATGTTGCGCATGCGTGAAACCACCCCCCCCTCCCCTACAGCTCCCTACGTAGAAACGCCTTCTCCCTCCTCCTCTTTACGCCAGAAACAGGTTTGTTTACAGCCGGTGCTGCACATGACTTGTAAACAACTAACTACAGTGTTGGTTAGGCAAGACGGAGAAGTGAGGAGCGGGGGGAGCGGGTGTGCGGACATTTCGTTCGCGGACGAGAAGTGAGGAGCAGGGAGAAGAGCGGAGCAGGGAGAGAGGAGAGGGGAGAGAGGAGAGGGGAGAGGGGAGCGGTGCGCGGAGATTCCGTGCCCGGAGAAGTGAGGAGCAGGGGGAAGAGCGGAACGGGCAGCGGGGAGAGGAGCAGGAAAGGGGTGCAGAGAAGAGTGCGCGGAGATTCCATGCGAATGAACTAGCTACAACACGCAGCAGCAAGCGGACTCTTTCTTTGCCTTGAAAATTACGTTTTCAGACATAGGATATCGCTTTCGTGTCCTGAAAAACGTTTGACTAGCTCTTGGAAATAAAGTACGTTTTCATAATAAGCAGAAGTTTCCTGTCCAGGAGTAATTTGGCGACCAATGCGTCAGTCTTTAGACCCTGCGTCTGCTTCAGTTGCGCCATCGCTGGAATGAATCTACAAGAATCACCTTAGTTTGGCTTCGCTGCTTTTCCCCTTGTCTTCTTCTTTCAGCGACCTCAAAAACGGACTTTCTTTTGCGGCTAACTGCTCCTGGATTCTTGTCGCCATTGCAACAAACTTTGTGCGAACTGCGAGGAAGATATAGGTCAAAAAAAGCCGCTAAGAACTGTTGCGTTGGTGGAGTAAACAGCGTCTGTGCGTCTTGCGTCTGTGGACTGCGTGACAGTCGTACGTAAACCACGTACCGGCGGCGCAGGCAAGTCAGTTACGCTAGAAACGTAGGGAGTTTGATTGACAGCCTGTCAGCTCACAGATAACGAGGCAATGTCGTTATCTATTGGCAAATGTTTAGCCCCACCACGTCCAGAGTTGATGAATTTTTATTCTCTTTTTTTTTGGTCATCATAATTACAAGGCTACTGCACCTCTATAATGCTATCATTGACAACTTGAAACAAAAAAAAAAAAAAAAAAATCCTCCATACAACCTTTAATGACAGTGCGCCTTATAATCCAGAGCGCCTAATAACCGGGAAAATACGGCAATAAGACAAGTTTCCAATCCACCATAATTCAAATAAGTCAAGATGTGCATGTCTCAAGAACAATGGAGAAAAACAGACAATAAATATATTTAAAAAAACAAAGCAAAGCACAAAAACGGTGCATTATAGTGAGGGCCGCAAACTCAAGTTGATACAGTATCGATATCATGGTCTGCTGTATCGATATATATCCAAGAGTATTTTTAGGTACATTTTACAAAATTATTTTGTGTACAAACTACGATTGTGTTGACATTTTCACTGTTCTGAGTAAAATGGGCACAAACTTAGCAGACTTTTCTCTGAACCATATCAAATCGATGTGAAATAGATCGTATCGAATCATATTGAATTGTAAGTGCACTGTATCGAAAACCATATCGTATCATGGTCTATGTATCGTATCGTATCGTCAACTTCTTAATGATACCTGGCTAACTCGGCCCCTGACTGAGCAAAAAGGTAAAACTTGAAAACTACCACTTCCAGACGACACAACATTTTGAGCTTTTGAAACATATTTTTTTATTTATTTATTTAGATTTTTACTGCTTTTATTGTTTTAGGACTGGGATGATCACATTTTTCGCAATTTACCTTTTTGTCATCTTCATTTTAGAGCTGCTCGATTATGGAAAAAATCATTATCACAATTATTTTGGTCAATATTGAAATTACGATTATTCAAATGATTATTTTTTGTTACACGATGCATTTATGCAGCATTTCTCGCTGAAAAAAAAACACACTTTGTTATTGATAATTTACACAAAATGTTCAAATTGAAAATAAATATAGACTACAAATATGAACCTTAGAGCAGTTTTGCGATGTATAAAACAAAATGAATAAAATATACTTTGAACATGAAATAAGGCAAAGACAAACATAAATGTATCCAAAATAAACTCTATATCCAGCTGTTCTACAATCTCTATATTTAAAACATAATATAAATATACTTATTTATGAGTCTGGAGATCGTTTGACACACAATGACAAACAAAACCGCGATCAGAATTCGATTAATTGCACAGCCTTACTTCATTTTATGATCGCTTTTGTAGCACTTTGGAAACTGTTTTGTTTGTAAAATGTGCTATATAAATAAAGTGGATTTGACTTCTAATAAAATTTTACTCAAACATGTGTGAACTGAGGAGGTAACAACATTATAACATGACTAAAAGCTCACAAGAGTCAATTTTGCGTAATATAGAACCTTAAACTTAAATTTTGTTGTAGTATCGCATTCTGTCGCACTGACAAAACAGTAAATCCTGGTCATTAGGTCGGTCCACTGTGGAGACTATTGTATAAACTATTGTTATTCCAGCGCGGTGTTTAGACTGCGCCAGGGTCAGGGCAGAACGCATTCAAAAAGTCCCCAAAGTCTCATTTTGGAGATGCTATCTATAACATTGTAATCAGTGGATCATATATTAGAGTGACTGGAGAGAGATAATTTCGGTTCTTTATGTGGTTTGCCTGATTTGTGCGGCTCCCCCTCTCCCTCCGAGCCTGGACGTCTGCCAATAATCATAGAAAAAGGATGTACCCAAGACACGAGATTATTATTGCAGCAGACTGCTCTAACGCCTCTTTATAAACGCCCAACAATGGAAGACAAATAAATGGAGCGGGGCTGGATTTGAGAACATCTGAAACAGCACTAACCTATTTACTGCAGACGCACGCTGGAGCTCGCATTATATGGACTATCAGTGTAGAAATGTAAGAGATATAAGTTGGCTCTATGTTATACTCAGTGTTGGGGAGTAACGGGTTACATGTACCGGGATTATGTCATCAGAGTACAAATTATGAGTAACTGTATTTAGTTGTTGCAGAGAGTAGTAATTGGATTACAGTTACTTTGTGGAAATAAATGGATGACAGGGCGGTATTTTCCTGTTTTCACATTTTGGGCTAAACCAGGACTAAAACCAGAACTAAACCAGGACTAAACCAGGACTAAAACAAGGACTAAAACCAGGAATAAACCAGGACTAAACCAGGACTAAAAGCAGGACTAAACCAGGTTTAAAACCAGGACTAAACCAGGACGAAACCAGGTCTAAAAGCAGGACTAAACTAAGACTAAACTTGGACTAAAACTAGGACTAAAACCAGGTCTAAAACCAGGACTAAAACCAGGACTAAAACCAGGACTAAACCAGGTCTAAAAGCAGGACTAAACCAGGATTAAGCAGGGCTAAACCAGGACTAAACCAGGTCTAAACCAGGACTAAAACCAGGTCTAAAACCAGGACTAAAACCAGACTAAACCAGGACTAAAACCAGGTAAACCAGACTAAACCAGGACTAACCAGGACTAAAAAACTAAACAGGACTAAACCAGGTCTAAAAGCAGGACTAAATCAGGACTAAACCAGGACTAAACCAGGTCTAAAACCAGGACTAAACCAGGACTAAACCAGGTCTAAAACCAGGACTAAACCAGAACTAAAACAGGTCTAAATCAGGACTACACCAGGTCTAAACCAGGTCTAAAAGCAGGACTAAACCAGGTCTGAAAGCAGGACTAAACCAGGTCTGAAAGCAGGACTAAACCAGGACTAAACCAGGACTAAACCAGGACTAAACCAGGACTAAACAATATGACACTAACAGTAGGTGGACATAATTTAAAGCAGCAGTGATCTCATATAAAAATCATTTCTCCATCAATAATATAGTAGTAAGTAAAGACTGGGCTTTTTATTTTCTTTTAGCAGACAAAACAAAACAAAACATCTTATGTTAAGATTTCATGGTCTTTGCTTCTCTACAGCAAAACAGTTTCTTATTGATGGAGACTTGGGCTCAACAGACAATTTGAAGAAAACAAACAAAAATTTTCAGGATGTGGTTGTTACATTCATGTAGTTTTAAAAAGCACGACACGATCAAGTAATCCAAAGTATTCAGATTACGTTACTCACCTTAAGTAACTTAATAGATTCCTTTACAAACTACATTCTGGGGTATGTAATCTGTAATCTGTAGGGGAATACATTTTAAAAGTAAACTTCCCAACACTGGTTATACTGTATGTAGCAAACTAGATCCAGCCTAATTAGTAACTGCACCACAAACAAGTTCTGATTTATTCTGTACGCTTGTTATGCATTATGTAGTTTCATTATCTAAAGATTCTGTCAACAAAGCATTTTAGAATTCATGAATACGCTTCTTCTTCAGTTCTCACAGTGTGCTGCTAAGAGACTGCCTTATACATCTCTCTGAAGGGAGAAGCCAACTAACCCTGCACCGGAAGATGGATTTCCACGATATCTGTGAGTTCACAAACTCAGAGAATCCATCTTGGCCCCGCTGGAGCGACAGGGCCCGACAGGTGGAGGGCGACCAATCACGTCGCAGCATTGAGGTTTGTGCAGAAGGTAAAGGTGAAGCGTCCAAATGAACCAAAACAGACATGGCAGCAAAGACAGACATACTTTTAGCGTCAATACAGATTATTTATCATATTTTCTGGGTTATTAGGTGCGCTGGATTATAAGACGCTCTGTCATTAAATGGTCTATTTTCTAACTTTTTTCGCAAATAAACCACACTGGACTTTAAACTAAACACAACAGTTGGATGGGTCAGTGGGACTTTGTTTGTGGCGTTCACGGTGACTCTGGGCTTTGTTCAGTTGTGGCGTGTAGGGAGGGTGCTGTCTGGGACCGACGGATTGTCGGCGTGTTCGCAGTGACTCAGTTGTTCAGTTGTGTGTAGAAGTGACACATTGCACTCGCTTTTTCGGTCCATTCCTCCGTTCCATTCCTCGTCGGTCTGCTCCGTGTGTGTTTGCGTGCGCTGCGGGTGGTGTGGCTTTGTAGTTTACTGAAGTCGTGCTGGGACACCCGAGTGGATTCGTGTATAGGGCGCTCTGGATTGCGTTTTTTGATGGGGCTGGAGGCTTAAGAGCGCATCTAATAGCCCGGAAAATACGGTAGTTTAGTTTATTTGTTTATTTATCAGGGACAATGCACATAAAAACATTGAACTAGACAGAGAGGTCATATGTTTGTGCGAGGTTATAGCAAAATTGCAAATTTCCACTTTCAGTCCCTGGACAGGTTGAGTCATAAATGGTGTACATGCCATTAAAATCAATAAAATACAATGTATACTAATGCAATCATTCATCCAGTCAGTCAATAAGTAAAACTATAGTCCCATTCAGTCTCAGTCACCACATCCAAACACTTCACATATTTATAGTTCATATTGTTGCATTGATACAGGGCAGATTCATGTGTACAGGTTTGTTTGGTTAAAAGCCGTTGTTTGGCCAGTCGAGCAAACGTTTTAGAATTTGTACATGACATAATTTCATGTGGGAGGGTGTGTGACAAATGTGCAGAAGGTAAGTGATTTGTGGATTTCTGGACAGGGGAGATCTCTGTTTTTCTCTCAACTGGATTTAATAAAAGATGTGATGCTTTTGATCAATCAGATTCAAACAGTAGCTTTAACTTTCTGCTTTTCTAATCACTTTCAGCGAGAGACATCCCAGATTGATAATGTGTAAACTATAGTACTAATAATAGTAATGTGCAAGAAAGAAAGATAATGTGTCCTCTATTCCGAGTGACGCAGATCAATCTGGCATATACCAGGTTAGAAGCTCACTACACAGAAATTTAAAGGCCTATATTTTGCTATTTTCTGATTCTGATGTTATAATGTATATCTGATGTTATTTCCTCATGAAAAACACACCTGGATTTGGGTTTTGTTTCATTCATGTTTAACACACAAATCCATTTTGCACAAACATCTCAAGATGAAGACCAGTTCAACCAGAATAGCAACAATTTGCAATTTGAAACCAGTGTTTTCCAAACTTTTTTTCTGGGGATCCATATTTTAAAAGTCACAAACCTTTGCGACTCAAGTTAATAGACATTATTTGTAAATCACAAAATAAAGATGGATTTGACCATTATTGAACATTGATGAGGATATTTTATTGTTGACTGAGTGATCGTGTCTCTTAACAATTATTATTACTCAAGTTTTAAACAATGAAAAACAGTAATTGAAGCAGCAATAAAAGGATCCATAAGTCGTCTGTTTGGACATTAAATGTAGCCCATTTCTTTTTCTTTTCAACATTCAACTGAACCAGCACTATTGGAACAAAATAGTCAGTAAAATAATTACAAAAAGATTAGAAATTATACAAAACATTTCTTAACATTTCAACATTTCTAATGAGATAGGTGGACTTGTCTGCATATTTGTAGTGCGTTCCAGTCCGGCCAGTATAGGAAGAACTGTATATTTCAGACCTAAATGGAAATCGTGATAATGTGACCCAAAAAAATCTTTTTCCCACCTGAGGGACACGACCGAGTCTTTGGGAAACAATGATGTAGACTAATGCTAATAACACACTCAGTAACGTCACTTAAACTTATTTGGGCAGAGCAAGAACAGAACCAGAAACACACTTAAACCTCTGCTTCACTGCGCCTCAACACACAAAGAGTTAAAAACACATCTACACAAATGTAATCCGAGCGTGTTTGTGACTTCTAAACTTGAGATAACTCGATAAACACGATCGACAAACTGCGCTTTGCCGCTCAGTGACGTTTGAAACCGAATTATAAAAACCTTCCTGCTCCCATTTAGTCAAACCATGACCTCACCGCCAAAACAGAAGAAGAAACCGCGGTACAACTCAATGTGATCAACACGGTCGTATATTACTGCGCTGGAGGCTCCGGCCGCCAGAACAATTGGATTGGCTTGGCAGCAGTTTGTTATTATAAAGCAGAGTCTGTTATTGTCTGTGCCAATAGCGAAATTGAAAGCGATCGTTCGGGGAGTAATTCATTTCAACAGAGATGAAGATTTGGTGCTAGAATCTGCTTTCGTTTTGAGCTATTCTGGGTGGTACGTTACAGTCGGGGTAAGGTTACTACAAGTCAAACAGTGTGTGCCAATCATTTGCAAACAACACACACACACAATCCTACGCAAAAAAGTAAAGAAACCTGAATACCAATTACCCACCCCTTTAATGACATAATTTCCTACGCTTCCCAGTCTTGAAAAGTTATTTAATAGTCTTATAATTTGCAGAAAAAAAAAAACTTGGATGAGAAGAAAGGCTCTTTTTGGTATTAAAGCGAGCTAACTCCGAACCCACACATGGTTCTGTTTTGAGCGGAGCCCCTTTGCGTGACTGGCTCTTTTGAGTTGGCAGGGTCCGGAGACTCTGAGTGCAGTCCAACAATCAGGACTCAGCCATGTTGACGTTGGGTTTATCGGACGGGCTTTTAAGATGGGGAAGATTCCATTGTTGTTATCAGTGCGTTTCAATTAGTTCAGGTTTTCAGACGAAGTTTCAGACAGCTCCCACAAAGAGTTGTATTATTGTGACCTCAGGCGTCGGGGTGAGTGGAAAGTGAGGAGTAGTGGTCCGTATTACACTGTTTTCTGTGTTATAACATTGGTTCCTCATCGCAAACAAACCTGGAGTTGTGTTTTGTTTCATTCACATATTTTTATCACACAAATTCAAGCATATTTAGGCTGAGTTTTTCTCTAAAACTTAAAATACTCTGTTCCAATTTGTGATGTCTTGTGGTAATAACGGAAGTGTTCCACTGTGTTTTTATACTTTACACCTTTACTTGAATCACTTGGACAATTTCAGCTCAAATCTCTACTGAACTAAAGGTAATGACATCACAAGTTGGATCAGAGCATTTTGAGCTTTGGAGATGTAGACAGACCAATAAAAAAAGGTTACTCAGACATGTGTGAATGAAACAAAACACAACTCCAGGTGTGTTTTTGTGGAGGTAAGAACATTTTAACATGGCCTTTAAAAAAAAACTGCATTTTTTGAACTATAAGTCACACTTCAAGTTTCATGGTTTGGGTGGTTCTGTGACTTATACTCCGGTGCAGCTTATATATTAAAATTTTCACATTGACAGCTGTGAGAGGCTCTAGTCTTGAGTGTAAGTATTTGCTGCTCCTGTTCCTCCTGTACCACTGTCACTTCACTCTATTGCGCATGTCTCCTGCAGAAAGAGCCTCTTCCTGTCTGTGTCATGTCAGACGATCGCAACATTACTTCTGTACCACTGAAAATTAAAAATTTAAACAAACTTTAAAGACGACTGAGAAGACTGAACACAAATACTCCCAAAAGGAAAATCATATTTTGCAGATTACAAGCTGCAAATAGTGAAATCTGCAGCCGAAAACTGTAATCGAGCAGAAGAAAGAAAGTTTGGAGTGAGCGAGAAAGTTGTGACACCGGGAGGATGCACCATGCAACTTTCCTGGAAGTCACTGGATGGATCGACAAAGCCTGGACTTCAGTGACACAGAAACCATCCTGTCGGGATTCAGAAAGGCCGGAATAATTCTAATTGGAACTGATGCTGAGTCTGACGACAGCTACACAGAAGAGGAAGCGGCGCTCTGTTTACCTCCTTAGGTCACGGAGTTGCTCAGAAGTGACACTGAGGATGAAGAATTGAATGGATTTTGTGATTTGGAGTGAGATGGAGAGTTTGGTAAACTTGTTCTGTTCTGTTGTTTATGCTATAGTTTATCTGAAGAACTGTTCATATGTCATGTTAACAGTCTGTTGTTCTCTATTCTATTATTATTACTAGAACTTGACTTTCAAGATGAAATGTCGGTTCCTGGTCTCCGATTTTATAAAATAAATTTCCCCCAAAAAGTGCGTCCAGTGTGACTTATAGTTCGAAAAGTACGGTAATTACTTATACATTGGTTTTTGACATAAAGAAAGTAATCATTTGTATCACCGTTTTGGTTCAGATTCTTTTTAGACTATGGCGGCAAAAATTTGACTATAGGGGCCCACCATAGTCTCTTTTATTAATGGGAAACACTGATACAAATACACTGCCCAAAAGGTCGGGCTGTAGTTTTGTTGGAAATGCCAGTGGGAAGACGAATGGATTTAGTCATAACAGCTGGACTAAGAAGTTGAGTAAAAAGTTCAGACCTGGCTCATTGGACTTCATCAAATATTCATGGGGCCCTTGCCTTGTTTTCCTGCTGGAATATGTTAAGCGATAAGAGAAAACAGGAGGAGGAAGCAGTCATGTTCCAAGAGGGTTAGAAGAGAAATTACTTGGAAAAGGTTAGAACGACAATTGGCCATAAACTTGTATCTATTATAAGAAAAAAACATCATTAAATTGTACTGCGCTGCCTGGAACTCGTAATGTAACGGACTGTTTAACCTTTAACAGTACGTACTTAAACTTAAACTGGGGGTGATATATGTGTGCCTCTATGTTTGGATGTTCAGCAGTTACCATGGTGACACAATGCACACATAAGCAATCACTGTCAAAAAAAAGTTTTAAGATCATCTGAAAACACAAAATGGATTTAAACAAGTAATTTTCAGGAGTCTGTGATCAATTCGAGTATTAATATTCATGGAAGTGCTCCACTGTGTTTTTAAACTCCATACACCTTCATTAGAATCATTTGGATGATTTCAGCCCTGGAATTCCAATCTCTACAAACAAAATGTAAAAGGCTGCTTTTAACTTGAAAATTACCACTCCAAAACATCACATTTTGGGCTTTGGGGTGGAGGAGGAGACAGACTAATAATAAAGGGTTACTCAAACATGTGTGAACGAAACAAAACACAACTCCAGGTCTGTTTCTGATGAAGAAAAATGTATTGTCAGTTTTCATATGAAACATATGAAGAATTGAAATGTCCCTCACTCCCAATCTTCTAAATAAGTAATAATAATAATAAATGGAAAAGTCCAAGTGTTCTTCTTTGGGGAGACACAGATTTCTAAATTCCTGGCAGCCTTGTGGTTAGAGAGGGGAGAGAGTTCAGCATCCTAACAGCCTGGTGGATGAAGCTGTTAGTGAGTCTGGTGGTGCGGGAACAAATAACATTAAAGTACCCTATTTTTCGGACTGTAAGGCGCACCGGATTATAAGGCACAATATCAATAATGTTGAATTCTCTCGTCTATTTTCATACATAAGGTGCACTGGATTGTAAGGCGCATTAAGCGAAACAAACGGACGACACTTGAGACTGATCCTTAGCCCAAGCGTCCAAGGTCCATTGGCAGATCGTGGCGTAACTTGCGCGTTGTTGCCTCCCTGTCTTGGTGAATGTGTATTATGAATGTGACTATGGGTAGATTATTTAAGTTTATGGGGAGGACTCAAATGTACACTGTAATAATGTGTTTAATGCAACTTTGCACGCAGTTGTTTGCGCTTTACAGAAAAGAAAATTAAAACCACATGGCTAATTTGCATAAACTAAAAGGGCTGAAAATACAGATTGCTCCTTGTGCACTGATGTGGTCAGCTTCTGTTGGACTTACTCTCCTCCTGGCTATAGTAGCCGTAATGCTCCGACAATCCATCAAGCGGTGCGGCTTCATAGTTAACAAATTCGTACTAAAACATTTTGACAGATGTTTGAGCGCTGTGTACCACATAAAATCGGTTTGAGGTCAGTAAGCACAACCAGAATTTATACATAAGGCGCGCCGGATTATAAGGTGCACTGTCGATTTTTGAGAAAATTAAAGGTGTGCGTGGAGTTTTAAGTGCACCTTTAGTTAAAAAAAATACATTAATAGCATTCTAACATGGCTTAAAGCTCACAAGAGTCAGTATTGTGTAATGTAGGACCTTTAACAGATACATAAAGCAAAAAAAACATGTCCCTATTTCGTCAACAGTAGCCTGACAGAATCCATTTTGCATCTCACTCAGGTTGAAAAGACTGCTGCACTTCCTTGTACTGTCTGACTGTACGTGTAGTTGTGATTGCTGCAAAGACAGGAAGGCAGAGGTCGGTAAGAGGAGAGGCCCAGAGGACACACTCTCTCGGCTCCTCCACCACAGCAGCTCTGCCCACTGACCGAGAGGAGGGAGGCTTCTGCACAACTCTCCGCACACTCACTGCTTTTGGGGACACAGAAAAGTCCAAACAAAATAAATGAGAGTGGAGCTGCAGTAGAGAGGCCAAGGCCAGCGGCACCATCTGCTCCTCTGATAAAGAATCAGCTGCACTTTCTCAGAGCACACAGACTCACTTTAGTACGGCCGTTTGTTTACTGTCACTAAGGTCTAGTTAACGCTGGCAATGACAACACTGACCAGCTCTCAGCAACTGATAGTTTGCAGTGACTTCACGCTGGGGGTGTTCTGAACAGTCCAACATACACATTCATACAGCAGTTACCATGGTGACACAATGCACACATTAGGAAACACTTGGGACATAACAATAATCAAAGTATCGTGATATCGTATCGTCAGAAGTCTCACAATAATCTCGAGAGCTGTTACAATATATCGAATCATAAGTTCCTTTGCTTAAATGCATTGTTCTTTAGTAGGAACATCTAATAAACATCGGGAACTACGTGTCCCATGATGCATCTCAGCGCAGACAACGTGAAGAAATATGTTTTTTACTTGAATTCTTGAGATTCTGACAGTAATAATTCACACCAAAATCTTGTCGAGGTATTTTAAAAGCAAAAAAGTGTCCTATCTAGAATTGTATTTGCTACTCCAAAATATCACAATAAATATCATACCGTGAGATACATATCGTGATAATATCGTACCGAGATATTTGGATATTGTTACATCAATAGGAAACACTGCCAAAAAAGTTTTAAGATTGTCTGAAACTCAAGAAAAAAATACAACATGGATTTACACGATACATTTTCAGGAGCCTGTGATCAATATGAGTGTTCATGGTTCTGTTTGATTTTCAACAAAAAGCTGAGAGTGACTAATGCTGCATTCTATTATTCTTGGGACTCAGGGAAAACCGAACTCCACCTCAAGAAAGTGTAATGTAAAAGCCAATCAAATCTAGGTTCTGAAACATGAACTTGGGTGAATTTGGTGCAGACCAAGTCGGCTGGATTTGCATTGCATCTATCTTTTCGTCATTTTGATGTGTTAAGTTGTGTTTTGGTAAAGAAAGTGTCTTCTAAAAACTTTGTAGTGACATTCTAGACTTTCTTTCACATCATATGACAGCAGACATAAGTTTTTTTTATGAGCATGTAACAGTGAAACTGCCATAATTGAGTCGGCGACAGCTAATGTTAGCTACTATTTTTTAGCAGGAGCTAGCAATGTTAAATTAAACTTTCTCGGGCATCCAGATGTTCCCTAGACTGATTCATCTCACAGCAGCATTAGGATTTGTTCGCTCGATGGTAGGGGGGTATTTTTTTTATTTAACCAGTCGCTGCTATTTGGTAGTGACGTATGTAATGCGTCAAATCCCATAGGAAGAAGGGCAATAACGTCTTTCCCCTTGATCTAATTCACCAAACATTCTCTTTGTTCCAGCTTTAAATCCTCACAGACACACAGAATGTCTGTCTTCGTCTACATCCATCTCGACTGCTCTGTTTACTGTTGTGCTGTATCACAAAAGGGACCCAGACAGAAGCTTGAGTTTGACGTCATGGCTTCACAGCTCTTCACTGATTGGCCGGTGCGCGGTCTACAACTTCCAGGGTTCTTGCAAACCATCTAGTGTATTCCAATTCCTGATCTAGTCGCTGGAGAGAAATGAACTTGAGCGGAGACATTAGGCGGCGCCAGCCTGGCTAGATTTTCCCCAACTGTAGCAACAGAACGCATTTAGAGCAGATGTCGGGAGAAATGACTCAGATTTATTGACTACCAACATTCAATAGAATATAGCAGAGTAAAAAACAGCAACTGCTGGCAAGCTTGTGACTGTAAAACTATTTGAGACCCGCATTAATCAAATGAATCAGACTAATTGATATATTCAATGTTTAAAAAGGTACGGGAAAAGTCTAGCCATATTTCTAGTCACTGTCCTCCTGTATCTGACCCACAGACTGTATAAAGAAGTGGACTAAGTGAGTGTGACGTCGCCCATGGTGTTTGGCTCCAGTCAAACGAAGCTCATCAAGGCTGGAAGTTATAGAAGCAAAGCTGATTTTCCAACCGAGAGTATCACAGCAAACAAGCAAAATAGCTACACTGTCAATCAAACCTGTTGTTAAAGCTATTGGGAGTGACCTCAGGGAAAGAAGGAATCTGATTTGTCTGTTATTAATGTTCATATCTTAATTTATGGACAAAATAGTGAAATAAAAACACTAGGATCATGTAGAGCACGTTATTGCAAAGGAATTTAACACCAAAATGACGAGTTTGACAAAGAGAGGGGGCGAATTTTTCAATACAAAGTTATTATATTGAATGATAACGATGTCGATATATATCGTGACAGGCCTATTATTACTAAAAGCAAACTGTTTCCACACACTAACTAAATATTATCAGCAATATTTAGACTGGTATACCCAAACTGCAGGGCAAATTGCCTCAGTAAAAGCAAAGATCTGGTACACAAATGACTAACAGATGTAAGGCTGCAGACCCCCACTATGGAGCTTTCACTTGACCAGCCCACCACCAGCCAAATGTACCAACTGGAAAACATTAGGGTCAATGAGACAGGAATTACCCACAATGTCAATGTGAATGTAACATGAGAATAATATCTACAGCATTAGCAGTGAACTAAAATGACTTGAAGCTATTTCTGAAAAGACTGTGTAATAGTATTGTGTCTGTTAGTGTCTATCTGTTTTTTTAGCTCAGGTTTTAACGTCATATCATGGGATTTGTACCAACTATATTTTTTTTGTGAAATCCAATTTTTTTTGCGAGGTTGTTCACATTTCCACTTAAATGCGACTTGTATGTGATCTCCAGTGTGAACTTTAAATGCCGCAAAAGTGTCCCGCGTGCGCATTGGAGGACTCAGTGTGCTCAGTGTTTATGGAAAATGGACAGGTTACACGTCCATGGGAGCTTTGGTTGTTTGAGTTTTTAGCCTCCTAGTTTTAGCTTCGCAGGCTCTTTATTTTTCGTTGACATTGGAGTCAGGACCGTCTGTATCCGCGCTCGGACATTTCGCTGGCAGTCATTTCAAAAACCGCCCGGTTCTGATAAGACTCCTCCAATTTGGCCTGAATACAGCGATCCACTAGCCTGATTCATCAGCCAGTTTTACTTCATTTCACTTTGTACAAACCATCTGACCTCACAACCTTAAATTTCGTTCGGTCAACAGTAGGCGGGTACTTTTTATCATTTAACCAATCGCTGCTCTTTGGTGCCATATGTAATGCGCTGCTAACAGGGCTA
This sequence comes from Boleophthalmus pectinirostris, assembly GCF_026225935.1. Classification (NCBI taxonomy): domain Eukaryota; kingdom Metazoa; phylum Chordata; class Actinopteri; order Gobiiformes; family Gobiidae; genus Boleophthalmus; species Boleophthalmus pectinirostris. The sequence continues at coordinate 37,214,435 of NW_026571152.1, read as the reverse complement.
ATTGGTATATTAAGATTTTCCCAAATCCCATAGGAAGAAGGGCAATAATGTCTTTCCCCGTTAATGAAATTCACCAAACATTCTCTTTGTTCTGGCTTTAAATCCTCGACCTCAGAAGTCGTTGACAACACAGAATGTATGGCTCTTCCCTGATTGGCTGGTGCCCGAACTCGCACTTCCGGAGTTTTTGTGAACTGTCTAGTGTATTCTGATTCCTGACCTAGTTGTTAGAGAGAAATAAAACTGAGCAGAGGCACTAGGTGGCGCCAGCCTGGCTAGTGATCCCACCCAAATATGAATAAACTCACTAACCTCGCTTTCCCTCCATTGACGAGACTCCGAGCCTGACGTGTAGGTGGGATGAATGTGACCTGGCCGTTCAGACTGAAGTCGCACGTCAAAAGATCGTATATGTATCGGTTTTAGAAGCACATATCCAAGTAGCCTGGGACACATTTGAAAAAATCAGATCTGTGTCATTCAGACTGTCATTAAAAGATCAAATACAAGTCGCATGGGGGTGAAAAAAAATCTGATTTGGGTCACTTCAGGCTGCAGTCTGAACGTCGCCTAAAAAGTGCAGCATTTGCAGTTCAAAGGACACAAGTAAGAGACTTGGATTTTGTGAAATGAGCTGTTTGTTTTCCACATATCCACGGAGACTGCAAGACTGTAATTAAAGACGCTACGAGCTTTTTACACAATTTTTGGCAGCAAATGTGGCAGGAGACCTTTCAGAGGAAATACTCCAAGACCTTCTGGAGGAAACTAACCATTTCATCACCGACTGAAACAAAAGAGCGGCGTAAGAGCAAGACCTTTCCTGTTGTGTTCACCTGGCGCCCCCTGGAGGCTGCAGGACACACATGAGGGACACTTTTGGCTCTTACTCTCCTCAAACTCCCCGGTCCTCCTGTAAAACTGCACTGAAACCTTTGACTGAGACTCTAAGGCGACTGAGAAGCGCAGTGGAAATGTTGCTACAGCAAAACTTGAATTTCCCTCGGGATCAATAACGTATCTCCCTCTCTCTGTCTCTCTCTCTGTTACAGCTCTACCAAGGGCAAAAATACAAGAAAAAAAACAAACCCTCTACCTTCTGGCTTTTGATATGTTCCGCTCATTGATCTGCAAATGACTAATGAAAAATGAATGGCCATATTGTCATCCTGATCAAATTTCACATGGCAACGGACTGCGCAGCTAATTAACACGGACGTCTGCTGCTTTCCAGGCCGGAGCTGCCAGAATCTGTAGGACATAAAGACACAAGGGCTTTTGAGGTAAAGTTTATGGTATCACATATAAAAACTCTTCAGTTACAGCCAATAAAGTTGAAAGTGAGATTTTGGAACGGTGCTTCGGCAGAGGGACAGACGAGGACATTATGAGGGGGACTCGGAATATTTAAAATGGAACGGGAAAAAGATTTACTGCTCATATTTCCAGTCGCTGTCGTCTCGTATCTGACCCACAGACTGTAGAAAGAAGTGGACTTAATGAATGTGACGTCCCCATGGCTCCAGTCAAACGAAGCTCATCGAGGGTGACAATTATAGGGGCGAATTTGGAGCACAATTTCTGATTTGGAATTCAGACTGTGAGAATAATAGCAACCAAAGAGCCAATCCGGAGCGAGGCTATTGAAGGTAACGCGCCTTAGTAATCGAGAAGTTGACGATACGATACATACCTCGATGCGTAGGTCACGATACGATACATATCTCGATACAGTGAGCTTTCGATTCAGTATGATATATTTCAAATTGATTCGATACGGATCAATAAAAAATAAAGGCTAAATCATGACTGTGATACTAAAAGTCTTTTTGTGCAAAGTGAATATGAAACACAAACATTTTAATCGTCAAAACAGTGAAAATGTCAAATATGTTGCATAAACAATTTCCTTCCACTAAATACGCAACAAAACTGTAGTGCTGTAACAAAATAATTTAGTAAAATATACCAAAAAATACTGGTGGTGATATATCGATACAGCAACCCATGATATCTATACTGTATCGTCACATTAAATGATACTATATATCGATATTTCAATATTTTTGCACCCCGCTAACGTTCATCTCTTAATTTATGGACAAAAGAGCGAAATTATAACACCAGGATCATGTAGAGTAGCCTGATTCATCAGCCTGTTTCACTTCGTAGAAACCGTCTGACATTGCAGCATTAGGATTCGTTCATTCAACGGTAGACGGGTACTTTTTTATTTAACCAATCGCTGCTATTTGGTCCTGCGCCGCTAACGGGGCTAAATGGTATATTAAACGTCTTTCCCCTTGATAAAATTCACCAAACATTCTCTTTGTTCCGGCTTTAAATCCTTGATCTCAGGAATCACTGCCAACACAGAATGTATGGCTCTTCACCAATTGGCTGGTGCGCGGTCTACAATTTCTGGGGTTCTTACAAACCGTCTAGGCTTTCCGATTCTTGATCTAGTCGCTGGAGAGAAATGAAATTGAGCGGAGGCACTAGGTGGCACCAGCCTGACTACATGTAGAGCAGGTTAATGCGAAAATTTTAAGACCAAAGTGACGAATTTGACAGCAGCAGTCACCAAGAGGGGCCACGTTTATTCAATAGAAAGTGAACTGGAGCCAGAGTCCATGGGGCCGGAACCACCCCCATGCTCACTTCCTATTTGGAAAGCTGTAACAAGCACCTTAGCAATGTACATTTATACAATGTATGATCTGACCTATATTATAAAGCAATCATTTTTCAAGTGGTAGAGAAAGTTATATCAGCTAATTCTAAAGGTTAATGGCGACAAAAATGTTACAGCAGCAGCGATGAATAATAATAATCTGCAATTTACAGCCCTTAAACATCAGGGAATATCCAAGAGATTATTACAAAGTGCTCATTTTTAGATAGACAAGCTCATGAATCTGTGTATCATACTTTTTCCAAAATAAAACCAAAAGTAATAAAATGAAAAAACAACAACAACAACTATTTTCTTCATTATTTGTCTTCAAAACCAAAATGAAAAAAACAAACAAACAAACAAAACAAAACAAAAAAACAGATAACAATTTGTTTTATTCAGTTTTTGATTTTGTGTTGACCAGGACCAGACTGGGACTGAGATCAGGACTTGGTTTAGTCCCAGTTCAGTTCTGGTTTAGTCCTGGTGTAGTCCTGGTGTAGTCCTGGTTCAGTCCTGGTTTGGTCCCAGTTGAATTGGCCTGGTCCCAGTCTGTCCCCATCTCAGTCCCTGTCTCAGTCCCGGTCTGGTCCCGGTCTGGTCCTGGTCTCAGTCCCGGTCTGGTCCTGATCTCAGTCCTGATCTCAGTCCCAGTCTCAGTCCCAGTCTCAGTCCCGGTCTGGTCTGGTCCTGGTCTGGTCCTGGTCTGGTCCTGGTCTGGTCCTGGTCTGGTCCTGGTCTGGTCCTGGTCTCAGTCTCAGTCTTGTTCCAGTCTCAGTCCCAGTCTCAGTCCTGGTCCTGGTCTGGTCCTGGTCTGGTCCTGGTCTCAGTCTCAGTCTTGTTCCAATCTCAGTTCCAGTCTCAGTCCTGATCCTAGTCCCAGTCTGGTCCTGGTCTCAGTCCTGATCACCTGACAGTCTCCAGGCCCGTCCCAACACTCGGTCCTGTCTTAGTCCTGGTTCAGTCATGGTTCAGTCGTGGTTCAGACCTGGTTCAATCCTGGTTCAGTCCGGCATCGCAGTTTAAGTCACGTAAACGGGAAACGGCTGTTATCTGTTTTTTCCATTACTCATTTAAACACAAAATCGAAAACTTAACAAATGAATCATTATCTCTTTTTTTTTTTCATTTTGGTTTTGGAGACAAATAATAAAGAAAATCGCTGTTTTTTTCCCTTTTCGTTTTCATTTATTTTTGGTTTTATTTTGAAAAACGATTGAACGAATGCTACACAGATTGCTGAAACATCTTACTTCTCAATTCACCTACAGAACGAGCAAAATGAACAAACTAACAGAAAGTTAAAGGTTACGCAAAACTGATTCTTCTGCACTGACCTACATTTTTCAGTGTTTGTGCGTTAAACTTGCGAATGAAAAAAACTCCACGCATGTTTTTGATGAATAAACAACATTATAACAAATCAGAAAGTAGCATAAGTGGGCTCTTTAATCATATTTTTTATAAGAAAAGTGATGTTATTATAATAGTTTTCACTGTTGTTCTCGTAACTTAAATAACACTGAATATTTTATGACCAAAGTAACTTGTCTTTTCTAAAACATGGACAGAAAATCTAATAAATCTGGTAAATCTAAACCGTGAAATGTAACAGATTTGATGTAAACGGAGCAGAGTCCTCAGAAAACCTCCGACTCCACAAGGTCACTCAGCTGCTGCGTTAAGTCAAGGTAACGCCTCAGACAGAAACAAGCCTCAAATAAAGATCAACTTAACCCTGAGCAGAGCAAACTTTAAACACTGGAGCTATTGTGCAAATACAGAGACTTATAGTTTGTGTTTGAACTCTTTTTGGGCAGAAATACAAAAATATTACGCACGGCTTTACTGTGAGTCACACATTAACAGGAAAAAAGAAATTCTGTGAGCAAAATTCTGTTTAAAATAACTTTGAGGGGCGGACAGTGAACAACAGACGTGGGACCAAGTCGATGTTTAAAGTCTGCAAGTCTCAAGTCTTTGACCTCAAGTCCGAGTCAAGTCCCAAGTCAAATACAGGCAAGTCCAAGTCGAGTCTCAAGTCACTGGCCCATAAGTCGAAGTCAAGTCCAAGTCGTCTGCTTTGAGCTTCAAGTCATTTCAAGTCTTTAAACCAAAAAAGTACCAAATATAGCTTAGATTTTTGCAATTTTTATGACTTTTGAGATAAATTGTTCTTAAAAAAATCATAGTATATTTATATATGAGTATTTATAGAGCATGTAAGAGTTGGAGAAATTAATTTAGTTCTTTTTTCTTTTTTTCTCTTAGGCATTTTTCCTTTTTAAATGACTTGACAAGATCTTAGAGTGAATCATTATGGTCAGAATAGAAAGAATTCAGATTTAAAAGCGCTTCTCAAGTCTGAGTCAAGTCCCAAGTCAAATACAGGCAAGTCCAAGTCGAGTCTTGAGTCAGTGGTCCATAAGTCCAAGTCAAGTCCAAGTCGTCTGCTTTGAGCTTCAAGTCATTTCAAGTCTTTAAACCAAATTAACATACATTTTTGCAGTTTATATGACTTTTAAGATAAACTACTTAAAAAAAAAAAATCTAAGTATATTTATAAATGAGCATTTATAGAGTCTATAAGAGTTGTAGAAATGTAAATTTTTACTTTTTAAACGTCTTGACAAGATCTTAGTGTGAATCATTACGGTCAGAATAAAAAAAAATTCACATTTAAAAGTGCTTCTCAAGTCTGAGTCAAGTCACAAGGCCTCAAGCCCGAGTCAAGTCCCAAGTCAAAGTCAGGCAAGTCCAAGTCGAGTCTCGAGTCACTGGCCCATAAGTCCAAGTCAAGTCCAAGTCATCTTCTTTGAGCTTCAAGTCATTTCATGTCTTTAAACCAAAGTAACTTAATTTTTTGCAGTTTATGACTTTTAAGATAAATTTTACTTTGAGTTTGAGTCTTGACAAGATCTTAGTGTGAATCATTACGGTCAGAAGAGAAAGAATTCAGATTTAAAAGTGCTTCTCAGGTCTTTTCAAATCACAGGCCTCAAGTCCGAGTCAAGTCCAAAGTCATTGACCTTCAAGTCCAAGTCGAGTCCCAGGTCTTAGTCCATTTTATCAAGTTAAGTCTCAGGTCCTAAAAACAGTGACAGGACAAAACGAAAAATGAACTGTAAGATTTTAAATTGTGTTTGTTATAATATCAAACATGATGACGGACTGTCCTGCATATGACCTGTGTCTATTATTGATTAAATATAAATGAAATAATAACTAATAACATAATAACTCTAAATGGTATACTATTTTTAATCTCACAACTTTTTGCACAGGAACAGCACCCGTGAAGTTCAGAACTCAGGTGTGAAATATTCACTTCTACAACGTCACTTTTCCAGAACGAGCTGTGAGAAAACTAAAGCAGAGCAAAAATGGAAATAATAAACCAGGCGATACTAAACTGTAGCTTGATTCTGTATTTTGAATTCTCGGTAAAAACATTTACTACATTAGACATGAAATTGTGGTGAGAGATTGGCTTTCACCAACAGCACATGAAGTGCGGCTCAACATTTGTGCGTTTGGCTCTTTGACTCTAAACAGGATTGTGAAGTGGACCGTGGCGTGGATGTGAATGATCAAAGCAGGAAATTTCACAACTCTGCCAAACTACAGGGACCCCACAAAACTATAAACAGGCCTGAAAAACTACATTATTGTTGCACACGACTGTATTCACTGAAAACCTCCATCCTGAACAGTGTTGGGAAGGTTACTTTTAAAATGTATTCTCCTACAGATTACTGATTATCCATCCATTTTCTTCTGCTTATCTGGGGTCGGGTCGCAGGGGCAGCAGTCTAAGCAGGATCTCCCAGACTTCCTTCACCCCAGACACGTCCTCCAGCTCCTCCGGGGGAGCCCCGAGGCGTTCCCAGGCCAGCCCAGAGACCTAGTCCCTCCAGTGTGTCCTAGGTCTTCCCCGGGGCCTCCTCCCGGTGGGACATGCCCGGAACACCTCTGGAGGGAGGCACCCAGCAGGCATCTGGGACAGATGCCAGACTCAACTGTTCCTCAACTGTTCCTCTTGACGTGGAGGAGCTCCTCACCCTGTCTCTAAGGGAGCGCCCAGCCACTCTGTGAAGGAAACTCATTTCGAGCGCTTGTATCCGCGATCTCGTCCTTTTCGGTCATTACCCAGAGCTCATGACGACAGGTGAGAGTAGGAACGAAGACTGACCGGTAAATCGAAAGCTTTGTCTTTCAGCTCAGCTCCTCTTCACCACAACGGTCCGATGCAGCGACCGCATCACTGCCGACGCTGCACCGATCCACCTGTCAATCTCACGCTCCATCCTCCCCTCACTCGTGAACAAGACCCCGAGATGCTTGAACTACTTCACTTGAGGCAGGGACTTAAAATATGAAAATACATCTTGCTATATTTGAAATTAGAAAAACAACAACTTTTTGCACTTAAAATAAGAAACAAAAACAAATGTTGCTTGAATTAAGAAAAACACACTTATTCCATTGGTAGATCATTTGACTTTTCAAGTTGAATCGACTCAAATAAAGTCAAATATTCTTAATTTAAGTCATTTTAACATAACTTTTTGCAGTGTTAAAAAGTACAAATTAGCATTTCTACAGCTCTTATCTACTCTATAAATACTCATATATAAATATAGCGTGACTTTGTAAGTACAATTTATCTAAAAAATCATACAAATTGCTAAAATCTATAAGCTATATTTGGTATTTTAGTTTAAAGACTTGAAATGACTTGAAGCTCAAAACAGACGACTTGGACTTGACTTGGACTTGAGGCCTGTGACTTGAAAAGACTTGAGGAGCAATTTTAAATCTGAATTCTTTCTATTCTGACTGTAATGATTAACACTAAGATCCTGTCAAGACATTTAAAAAGGAAAAAAAAAACTAAATTACTTTCTACAACTCTTATCTACTCTATAAATACTCATATATAAATATACTTTTTAAGTACAAATTACTTCAAAATTCATATAAATTGCAAAAATCGAAGCTATATTTGGTACTTTGGCCTAAAGACTTGAAATGACTTGAAGCTCAAAGCAGACGACTTGGACTTGACTTGGACTTATGGGCCAGTGACTCAAGACTCGACCTGGACTTGCCTGTATTTGACTTGGGACTTGACTCGGACTTGAAAAAGAAAAATCTAAAAAGACTTGAGACTTAATTAAAACTTGTAAAACAACGACTTGGTCCCACGTCTGGTAAAACTATGGATCAGGTGTGTGCGTGTCAGTAAATGTGTTGTCTTACCTGAAACGCGTGACTCAGCTCTGATCACTGATATCAACACCACAATCCACAGAAACACTAGTCGCTGCCCCTGGGAGGGCATCAGGGCCAAACCCACACGAGACGGTGTGGATGCCATCGTCCAGGTCCAGTCACGGTAAAACATCCACTTTGAGTTTGAACATAACTGTGTTTTCTGCTCCACAGATGCTTCGAGTCGTGCTCAGATTAAAACTTTTTGCTCATGTTGAATGTTGAAGATCTGTGGGAGGGAAAAAAACTCAATGTAAGATTAAAAGACTCCAAATCCAGACCTATAAAACCACTGGACTTGGGACTATGAACCATTTTGCCCCCAGTTAACTCCCCTGATCTGCCTGTGCTTCACTTCTAGGGGTGTAACGATATCCAAGTCTCACGATATGATATTATCACGGTATGAACCTCACTGTACGATATTTACTGCGATATCGTGGGATGTAACTAGGGCTGGGTATCACTTAGAAGTTGCCGATACGATACATATCTCGATACACAGCACTTTCGATTTGATACGATATATTTCAAATCGATTCGATAGGGTTCAATAAATAATAAAAGCTAAATCGTGGCTGTGATACTAAAAGTCTTCTTGTGCAAAGTTCATATGAAACACAAACATTTTAATCCTCAAAACAGTGAAAATGTGAAATGTGTCTCATTAACGAGTTTTCTTTCTCTAAACAAGCAACAAAACTGTAACACAATTATTTAGTAAAATATAGAATAGAATAGAAAGCTTTTATTGTCATTATACAATATTATAATGAAATTCAAAGCTGCTCCGTCAAAGTGCAAGAATTAATAATAAATCAAAACAAATTAACAGTTCTCATTAAGTATATACCAAAAAATACTACTACTACTACTACTAGGTGATATATTCATACAGCAGCCCAAGATATCGATACTGAATCATCACATTAAACGATACGATATATCAATATTTCGATATTTTTGCACACCCCTAGATGAAACAATATCCAAATCTCTCGGTACGATATTTCCACGATATACATCTCACGGTACGTGTGAAGAATGCCTCAGTCGTCCAGGTAGAATCCATGTCGAGGAGAAAATTCAGTTTGTCGACTGGACAAAAGTTAGTTTGGTTGAAGACGTTTCGCAGCTCATCCAAGCTGCTTCTTCAGTTCAGAACTGGACCAACCTAAATTTTAAACCCCGTGATGACAGATAAGACCTCCAGCCAATCAGAGCGGCGACAAACTAATGAACTGAAGAAGCAGCTTGGATGAGCTGCGAAACGTCTTCAACCAAACTAACTTTTGTCCAGTACAAACTGAATTTTCTCCTCACCATCTCACGTTACGATATTTATTGAGATATTTTGTGGAGGCGAAACAGCTAAAACTATTAACATGCTGCTTTTTCTTCTTAAAATGCCTTGCCAAGACTTAACCCAAAGAACTAAGACTTAAAAATGCTTAGAACTGTTATTTCTTCTTGGAAATGGAGCAAAGAATCATGGTCTATGTCAGGGGTGGGCAAACTACGGCCCGGGGACCGTATGCGGCCCTTTAAACCTTTTAATCCGGCCCGCCGAACTTGAATAAATTATAATAATAAACCTTGTTGATGTTTTATTTTTCCTGCATTTCCGGCGTTTCCCAGTAGATGGCGCACTCTATATAAATTGAGGTACGGCGTATTATGGACGCAATGCTTTATGGGAAAGTATTCTTATAGGAGTCATTTTTGGGCAGCGTATTTGGACCATGAGTGAGGTAAAAGTGTTCGAGATATAAGGCTGCAGTGTTTTTAATTTGATCGAGTTAAAAGCAAAGCCTAAAGACTTGTAAAATCTGAGTTCAAAAGTCTTAACGCATGGAATGTCTAACGGGTCTGGTTCTACTGCACGCGTAGGTGTTTACGCGCGTAACCTTCTGGTGTGGGTTCTGGTTCTCCATAAGCTCTAAGCGCTCAGGGGTCACACTCGCCTGCGATGTGCAGTGGAGCAAACTACATCATCTTTCATGTATTCTGAAACTTATGCATGAAAGTTGTAGTCGTCCTACATGAGTCTAAATACAAGTGCAATGGAGCCGGGCTCTTAACACGTCATGTCCCGTCTCCTGTCCGGTCCTTCAGTCAAACTTTAGGACTCTAAGGCTGCGTTCAGACTGCAGCCTGAAGTGACCCAAATCCGATTTTTTGGCTTCTATGTGACCTGTATCCGATCTTTTAATGACAGTCTGAACGACACAGATCCGATTTTTTCAAATGCGACCCAGGCCACTTGGATTTGTGGTCCTGAAACCGATACATATCCGATCCTTTTGACATGCCACTTCAGTGTGAACGGCCAAAGCGCATTCATTCGACCTACACGTTATCAACAAGCCACAAACGTCACTATTCTCTGCTGAAGTAGGCGAAAATTGTTAATGAACTCCGTGTCACTGAAGTGAAGCACATCACCACTCACCACTCTTGATTACGTCTCCACATCCACACGTTCCTTTCAAAAAACCTTGCTGCCGCTGTCCCACAAAACACCACGGCCAAAAACCTCGTCCTTCTCCTTCTCAGTCTCCTCCTTAAAACAAGTAAGTTGCTAATTTAACTGGCTCCGGATCGAGAGGAACTTTAAAATCTCCAGGTGCTCAATGCTCGCGTCCACGTTTGGACAACTTCTGTAAACACAGAGCACGCTCGCTGCGGTTGACGTCGTCGTGTCTCCAGTGTCACATGCCGGACACTTTCGGACCGTTTACTGTTCACACAGGGGATCACACACAAGTCGCATTTAATTGGAAATGTGAACAACCTCACAGAAACATTGGATTTCACAAAAAAATCGAAATTGAGCGTTAAGCCCTGCAGTCTGAACGTAGCCTATGTGGCCCGCGAGCCAAAAAGTTTGCCCACCCCTGGTCTATGTAGTTCCCTCTGTGTTTTATAGCTACTGCTGCACCATAACTTTTAATTTAAGCAAATACAGTTGTAATTTGATATATTGTGACAGTCCACGATATTATTGTGAGACTTTTGACGATACGATATCACGATATTTCGGTTATTGTTACATCCCTAATAACTTCCATATTAAAACAAGACTCAACATAAAAGAATGTCTTAAGCATTTTCCAAAAAAGGGCCCCATGAAGCCAGGAATATTTTGAGTATTTTGGCTCGTCTGGATAAAATAAAGTAACTGCACACTCATTTATGTTTAAAGGTAAATAAAATCGCAGGCTAACTTCAAACTTAGTCATCAGATCCAGGGCCCCAGATGTACCCAAGTGAACATGAAAGCAGGCTTTTTTTTTTTTTTTTTTAATCGAAGGGCCTAAACATGAGACACTGCACTGAGACCAGGATGATGCTCTGGACCTCCGTGTCACAGTCTTGTTGTAAATCCTGACTGAGCAGAGCTGTAGCTTTAGCCTGCAGCCTCATCATCTCCATGTCCCACATCCGTCCCGTTCGTTACCCGCAGGCTTTAACCTCGTGCGCCTTTACTACGGCAAGACAAACCCGTAACTACCCTTTAACGAACGCGCATGCCTGTGAAAAAAATGCGCAACGTCTTCCAGCAGCTAACACAACATCACCTATTTTTTCACCCTATTTTTCTTTGCAGCCTCTCATTCAGACAAAATAGCTACGCATGCAGACTTACCCAAAACGGGACTCAACTCAATCCCTTTGTGCGTAAAACGGCGTCATTTCCAACACGCGAGGAACCGAAACGTCGCCACGGAGCTCCATGCAACCACCTGCGACCGTTTCAAGTTTTTCCTCAGTGCAAATGACTAAAGCATGACCTGATACTGGCGTCCATCTGACACTCTTTTGGTTACAGTTCCCTTCTCCCCGTCCAGAGGATTGGGGAAAGGACCGCCCCCTCACAGAGCTGATTAGTTTGTCGCCTGCCAAACGCCTCTCTGATTGGCTGGAGGTCTTATCTGTCATCACGGGGTTTAAAATTTAGGTTGGTCCAGTTCAGCGACAGCGTCTGCCGCTTCCAAGGCAACGTTGCATCGGACTTTTTGCGCATATGTAGCGAAAAGGAGCGATATAGAAAGATGACATCGCTCGAGTCACGTTGTAATGCCTTAAACACAGATCATTTTTTAGTAAACAGAGTGCACAGTCTGCTCTAAATGATCTTTAACTAAAAAATAATTAAAATGACGTCAGATCTTGGCATATATATTTATTTTTATTATGCGCGCCGTGCGTAAAAGCTTCCAAACACTATTCCATTGTCGATATTTTGATTATTTTACATTTCAAGGATCAGCTGTGGTTCTAAACTTTGTTATCGACCCCACAGGAGCTCAGGAGAAGTCTGTATGAAACACAACAGCGGCAGATTATTATAACGTAATCACGTGGACAGCTGTGTTGGTGCGCACTGCCATCTAGTGGCGCTAAGTGGAATGTGTCGTGTTACGGTTTTCAGTAGGTTAAGGTGAAGGAACAGTTTCATTGTCCCCATAGAGAAATTTGTCCTCTGCATTTGACTTATCTTTCCCTGCCGCTGGGAAAACCTCGTTCGTGAAGGAGTCGATTCTTTTGAACGATTTCTTAAAGTGAACAGAACCAGATCCAATTTTTATGAAAGCACAGACACTTATTTTTTGAAATTTGCAACATAAGAATCAGCACAGACGCAGAGTAGGCAACACAACTGAGAGCTTAGTGCAAAAACATATTCATATTCATCAAACTAAAATGTATCTATTAAATAAATGTTATTGTAATGCAACGTTTTTTTTAGACTGTGCATAATTTCAAAAGTTAAACACACTCCCACGCTCAGATGTAAACATTTTACACAAATCTGAGCCTTCATAATTTTTTCTCTGTGATTAGTTTGTAGATAAAGTCTCTCCTTGGCCTCTGTGTTAAATGAATACAAAAAGAGCTAGTCTTCTGTACAGCTTTTTGAACAGAACAAATCCAAGAGATTCAGATCCCATAAAAGAGCTGAAAGTTTCATCACTAGACCCATCTCCAGATTTTATGCTTCTGTGTCTTTGTCAGGATTACCAGAGCTTGACATTTATTTATTTATTTTTATCTATGGTGCATGTACAGAAAGCTCAGAACAGGCTGGGAGTCAAACATGAAACCTTCTTGCTGTGAGGCTTAATTGCCACTATATCATGTCACCAAGCCACAGTGCAGCATATGCAAAGGTACGAAGGCCTTTTAAATTCACAAACAATGTCTGTTTTAATATGATATGATGCTTAAAGGTCCTATCCATCCATCCAACAATCTAAGCAGGGACTCCTAGACTTCCTTCACCCCGGACACGTCCTCCAGCTCCTCCAAGGGGACCCCGAGGTGTTCCCAGACCAGCAGAGAGACACAGTTCCTCCAGCGAGTGCCCAGAAACTCATTTCAGACGCTTGTATCCACGATCTTGTCCGTTCTTGTCCGTTCGGTCACAGCTTTTGATCATAGGTGAGGTGAGGAACGTAGATTGACCGAGCCGCCGGTCAATCTCGCGCGCACAAAATTGACTCTTGTGAGGTTTTCGTCATGTTAGAACATTATTACCTCTTCAAAAACAGACCTGGAATTGTGTTTTGTTTCATTTACACATTTGAGTAACACTGCATTATTAATCTGTCTACATCTCAAAGTTCAGAATGCTTGTGATATCATGAAGTGATAGTTTTGGAGTTAACAGCTCCTTTTACCTTTAATTCAGTGGAGCAGGGGTGTCAAACTCATTTTGGTCCGGGGGCCGTATCCAACCTACTTTGATCCCAAAGCGGCCAGAAAAAAAAAAAAAAAAAAAGGCATATATACCCCAATAATAGAAACAAGTTCAAATATTTTTAAATATTATGAACAAGCTGAAACGTTAAGAAAAATTCAATTTCAACACAATATTTTAACATTAACTTGTATGCAAACAGGAATAAGTATATTTTTTCTTGGAAAATCCAGCACTTTTCTCATTTTTGACATTTTTCTGATGAGGGTGTCACGGTCAACAGTCAAAACGATCGTCCTTTAAGAGCGTTTGGAAAGAGACAAGTCTTCATTTGTGCTGCTCTGGTGGGAGGGGCCACGTACAGAGACGCTGGAGACGCTGCTCTGCTCAGCACCACAGAAAATTACCAATATTTTAATAGAAAATATCATTAAAATATTTTAGTAGAAAGTCAGCTTAAAGGTCTTGGAGGGCTGGATCTGGACCCTGGGCCGTATGTTGGTAGAGATTGGCAATTCCAGGGCTAAAATGATCAAAATAATTCTTGTGAAGATGCACGGAGTTTAAAAACACACTGGAGCTCGTATTACCACATGACATCACAAGGTGGAACAGAGCCGTGGACCATTTTCTCCATCACAATAATAAGAAAACAGGAGCCTTGTGCCGTGACTTAACAGTTTAATGTAAATTCAAGACAAAGTGTGATTACATTTCTACACATATACAATATGCATATGTGAGCATACAGATCTCATTAATAACTCGATTCACCTCGGAGACCCAAAAAATGATCAAAAGTAACAGTGAATAACAAGCTATAACATATTTCACCACAACGCGAGCCCCTTCTCAGCCTAGAGTTAGTAAAGAGGACGATTCAAAATAACTATACTCTTCTATTGACGAAGCAGTTTGCCTGTTAAAACCATCTGGTAACTTTACAATGCTATTATTATTAGTTTTGTCAAGAGTCTAATATAAAATTCACTCCATTTTTCTACAACGAAAATGATTAAGAGAAGCACACGACATCATAATGGAAACACAAGCGCGTAGAAGCCAATACTTAATGTTTTTAGGATCCTTCTCGATCAATATTACTCAAACATTCTCTAATAAAGCCGGTAAAAGAGCCGTTCTTGTATCACACTTTCGAAGATCAGGCTAAGGAAAAGTGAGTATAGTTAACGCTACATTAACAAAGTGAAATCAAGAGACGTCACACCCCGAAGAATAAAAAAAAAGTAGAGACACTAAACAAAGACTATAGGAAATACTGCAGCACATTTGAGCTTAATTAAAAGGAGATTTTACAACGTTGAGAAATTATACAGCAAAAACAGCGAAGGTGGTCAGGGTTTAACGCACTTTTTAACACAAGAATTTAAGGATTTGAAGTTTAGGAATACGCACAAATCAAATTTCTTACGTATTTCATCACCCAAGACGATGTTTTTAGCTCACAAATAGTACAAATATATATATACTTTTTCGATCACGTACAATTACAATAACAAAGGGCAAGTCTGATTTCATATTTACTGTTTGATTTTCTCTCAGATTGGTTTATATTTTTGTTAGTTTGCAAGTCTTGGATCGCGATATTTTGAGATTTTGTTGAAGTTTCTCTTTTGTTTTTCGTAATTGTGCTTCCAAACATTGACCACCTCAATCTGAATCCCACAAGGAGCAAGTAAAAGATCATAATTTTCCATAACAGATTCAAAACAAAACCAAAAATACAAAGACTTTCCTCAAGGGCTTCTACTGTAGAACGCTTGCTTCTTATAACGACACTTCTATTCTTGAATTTCTCTGCGCTTAATAGACTCTTTAAAAACGCGTTAACAGAAATATTCCAAAAAAATTGCAAAATGGAGCTGACTGGAGGCAAAAGCGAAGTGGAACATGATGTGATTTCAATGGGAAAACTGGGTTTAGCCTCAAAATATCAAGAAATATTAAAACGAAGTGAAGTTTCGCAAATGAAAACCACTCAGACATACGTGAGTGAACATTTACAATTGTCGTTTGCATTATTTGTTCATTTAAAAAGAGATTATGACACAAACTAAGTATTTTGACAAAGGAAAACTCCAGATTTTTTAGGTTTACTGGACAAATCCTAACAGAAAAGAAATAGTTTTTCACTTTATCTACAGATACATGACACGTTTAATCTTTAATTTGACTTCTTATGAAGCTCAAATACAATTTTGAGGTTAGAAATTTGTATTTATTAGTATTTTTACATCCTTAACTACAATTTGAATGGATTGAAATGACTTAAATTAAGAACATTTTACTTTAATTTGAGTCGATTCAACTTGACAAGTAAAATGATCTTCCAATGGAATAAGTGTGTTCAGTTTTGTTTCTTATTTTAAGTCCAAAAAAGTTGTTGTTTTTCTTTTGAGTGTAGCAAGATGTATTTTCATCTTTTAACTACAAAAAGTCTTGTTCCACTGGTAGATCATTTTATTTGTCAAGTGAAATTAACTCAAATCATGATAAAACTTTCTTAATTCAAGTCATCTTAATTCAATTTGACATTTTGTGCTCAAGCCCAAATACAATTTTGAAGTTATAAATTTGTATTTATTTGTTTTTTTTTCCATCCTTAACTACAATTTGCACTGGAAAAAAACAATATCTACAATAATATCTAAATATTTGACTTTATTTGAGTCGATTCAACTTGAAAAGTTAAATTATTTGCCAATGGAGTAAGTGTTTTTTTCTTAATTCAAGCAACATTCAGTTTTGTTTCTTATTTTAAGTACAAAAAGTTGTTGTTTTTCTTACTTTTTAAGTGTAGCAAGATGTATTTTCAAGTACGCAAAGTCAGATCATTTAAAACTAGACCAAATTCATGCCAAACTAGGCCAAATTTGTGCCAAACCTTGTTAAATTTTTGCTAAACTAATCCAAACTCATGCCAAACCAGGCTAAATTTGTACTAAACTAGGCCAAATTTGTGCCAAACCAGACTAAATTGGTGCTAAACTAGGCCAAATTGGTGTGAATTTTAATTGTCAAGTGAAATTTACTCAAATCATGATCAAACTTTCTTAATTCAAATCATCTTAACTTGGCTAGATTTTGTTTTTTTGCAACGTGCACCTTGGAAATTCAAATTGGTTGTTTATTTTTTGTTACAATGTCATAAAATTAAACAATGAAAACAAAGTTACTCATTGAAAACACACAGTATTACTTTCGCTTAATTTTATCTCCAGTTGTCTCCATTCTAAACATTTTTGGAAAACTCTGATAACTTCGGATTTTAAAGCGTCTATAACGCAGCTTCTCTTTCCCAAAAACCTTCCCAATGAACTCAAAATCTCCAAAATCTAGTTCGTAAATTTGTAAATTCCAGACGCCACCTCGGCCTTTTCTGTTTTGTTCCTTTCAAACATCACCATAAAGCTTTGGAGGTATACGGTCTGGTTATTTGGAAGGCAGTACTTTTACCTCTACCCGGGAAAGCGAACACAAAACATTTCAACACACTATTGAAGCACATTTTGGTAATTATAAGGTCACTCGAACTACCTTTAATGCTAACAGTTTCCCCTTTTTATCAAATAATACACAAAACATTGGTTATGGGTTCCATTGTACACGTTAAGTTATATTCCACAATGTTGAGCATAAAGAGCTTTTGCAAATTTGGGTGTTTTCAAAAAAGTTAAAGGTCCCACATTATTACGCCAAATCGACTCTTGTGAGGTTTAAGTCGTGTTATAATGTTGTTGTGTCGCCAAAAACAGACTTCGAGTTGTGTTTTGAGCAACTTTTTATGATTAATCCGTCATCGCCGAAGCTGAAAACGTTCTGTTCCAACTTGTGATGTCATGTAGCTTTAAGTTTTTTAACGTTTGTTCAGTACGAGTGAAGGATTTGGTCCAGATGTTTGAATAAAGACGTCCTTCACTGACCTTTATCACCCACAGACCTATAATGGGCGAATGCAGCTTATTGTAGACCTGGTTTAGACCTGGTTTAGACCTGGTTTAGACCTGGTTTAGTCCTGGGTCACAGTTGAATTAGTCTCAGTTTAGTCTTAAGTTTAGAATTCCACACAGGGCTATACACAGACAGATGTTTTTTGTTTTTTTTGTATGTTTGCCCTACAGAATGTGTTCCTTGCAAAACCAGGCTAAATTCATGCCAAACTAGGCCAAATTTGTGCCAAACCAGGGTAAATTTGTGCAAAACTAGGTCAAATTGGTGCCAAACCAGGCTAAATTTGTCCCTAAACTAGACAAAATTTGTGCCAAACAAGGCCAAATTCATGCCAAACTAGGCCAAATTTGTGCCAAACCAAGGTAAATTTGTGCCAATCTAGGCCAAATGTGTGCCATACAAGGCCAAATTCATGCCAAACTAGGCTAAATTTGTGCTAAACAAAGCCAAATTGGTGCCAAACCAGGCCAAATTCATGCTAAACTAGACCAGATTTGTGCTAAACAAGGCCAAATTGGTGCCAAACCAGGCCAAATTCATGCCAAATTGGTGCCAAACTAGGCAAAAGTACGGTAAATTAGGCCAAATTATTTCTAAACTAGACCAAATTTATGTCAAACCAGACCAAAGGATGCCAAATTTGTGCCAAATCCAGGCCAAGCAAGACCAAATTCATGTCAAACTAGTCCAAACCAGGTCTAAATCATGCTAAACCAGCCCAAATTCGTGCCAAATCCATGCCACTCCAGGCCAAAGCAGTGTAGGTCAAATGTAACAACAACATTATAACACGACAACAGATCAGAAAATACCGTAATATGGGCCCTTTAACATTTCAAAACCTCATCGTCATGACAACAATGCTATTTTTTATATATATTCGTCACTGCAAATGGGATCGGATGTCGCTTCGTTGCGTCATGCATGGCCACGGATGATTTTTAGATAGTAATAAAGCCTTTTTAAATGAAGCAAGTCACATTTTACATTCATTTTGTGCATTTTGTGACCACGTTTTTAAAGGTATTATTGGTATACTTTCGATTTTTCCTTTTTTAAATATTACTCATTCTATACCATGGCACACTAATGTAAAAAACTGTTATTTTTTTTAATTTTCTTACAATAGCAGTAAAGCTACGGCATCAACAATGTCATAATAACGGGCAAATAAAATAACATTAAATAACAACACATTTGAATATACATGGGGTTAAATAAAACATACAAATTTTTGACTTTTATATCATGTTCGTTAAAGGGGCATTGCGGAGCTTTTCTGGTGGATGGTCCGTCACCTGCTGGTCGTCATGGATATGTTAAAGTCTGACCTGGAAAGTTCCAAAGTATGGCATTAACGTGATTGATCTAGTGTTTATTTCATTGTGGGGGCGTTTTCAGGCATAAACAACTCAGGTTCATACTGTGAGCGAGGTCGCCTCTCCACAGATCTGAGCTGTAACTTGGCCTGGTCACCTGTTTTTTCCATGGAGATAGAGACATTTAATTAGTGGGAGAATGTGTGGAATGAAGTACAAAAGTAAAAGTACACTACTACAATTTTTAGGTATCTGTACTTTACTTAAGTCAGTTTTACAGCGGATTCTTCTTTACTTTTACTTCACTACATTTGCGAGCAGGTATGTGTACGTTCTACTTTACTACATTTTAGATCTGGACTGAAAAGTAAAAGTACTTTTCTTTATGATTTGAGACCTGTTGAAATTGCGAAAACGTATTTTTAGCACATTTAATTTGAGTTAAAGTCCCAACTTTGAGCAAACCAAACACATAAAAACAGCTACAAAAATTAAGAAATCAACTGAATCTCTTAAAATCTGGTGAATTCTATATCAAAATCATTACCGTATTTTTCGGACTATAAGTTGCACTTTTTTTCAAGGTTTGGGTGGTTCCTGCGACTTATACTCCAGTGTGACTTACATATTAAAATGTTCACACTGAAGTCGTGAGAGGCTCTAGTCTTGTGTGTCAGTATCTGCTGCTCCTGTTCCTCCTGTACCACTGTCACTTCACTCTACTGCGCATGTCTCCTGCAGAAAGAGCCTCTGTCCTGCTGCAAGTAGTGAAATATGGAGTGAGTGAGAAACTTGTGATGGACTGGCGAAAGCGGGGATGGAGAACACAGCTTCACGACAACCAGGAGAATGCACCATGACACTTTCCTGAAGTCACTGGATGGATGGACAAAACCTGGACTTCAGTGACACCGAAACCATCCTGTCGAGATTCAGAAAGTCCGGAATAATTCTGACTGGAACTGATGCTGAGTCTGATGACAGCTACACAGAAGAGGAAGCGGCGCTCAGTTTACCTCCGGAGGTTGCGGAGTTGCCCAGAAGTGACACAGAGGATGAAGAATTGAATGGATTTAGTGATTTGGAGTGAGATGGAGAGTTTGTTAAACTTGTTCTGTTCTGTTGTTTATGTTGTAGTTTATCTGAAGAACTGTTCATATGTGACGTTAACAGCCTGTTGTTCTCTAAAATTGTAATTACTATAACTTGACTTTCAAGATAAAATGTCGGTTCCTGGTTTCTGATTTTATAAAACAAATTTCCCCCAAAAAGTGCAACTTATATATGTTTTGTTCTTCTTCATTGCACATTTTTTGGCTGGTGCGACTTATACTCTGGAGTGACTTATAGTCCAAAAAATATGGTACATTTCAAGCTTCAATTGTTCTAAAAATCTCTGCAAAATACTTTTACGTTTTACTCTTAAAGTAGATTTATAAACAGGTACTCAATAGTTTTATTTCAGTAGATTTCTTCATGATACTTTCACTTTTACTTCAATACTTCTTCTATAACTTCATTCAATTCCACTCTTGTCAAAGCAATAACATTTCAGCAGACAAGCAAGTAACAGACCCTCTATTTGAAAAGTCCCGCAGTGCACCTTTAACAGTGAGGCAGATCTGCATGGGTGGTGTGGGAGTTGTGGTTTGAAAGCACTTGAAAAAACACATTAAAAGTTATTGCCTGACTGCTCTAGTGGAGGATTGCTTGTACTGCACTGTGCCTACTCAAACCTACTGAAATTCTTTGGTGGTCTGTGAGTAGAAGAAGTGTGACACAACGCTGCCCCCTACGTGCCGGTAGGAGAAACTGACAGCAGTGAGTGTAGCATGGCGGTGAACACCAAAAAATCCCTCAGAACATGTGTGGAATGTGTCAGTAGTTCTGTCTCGTTGAACTGAAGAGTTAAATGTAAAATAGTCCCTTATAGTTGTGTGCTTAGACCCCGACGAGTACATATATAAAGTCATGTAACCGGCGAGCAAAAATCACAAGCTTCTTTTCAAACGCCTTACAAAGCTCTACAGGCCCCGCTACCTTTAAGGGATGCACCGATTTAGCTGATACCGATTCCGATACTGTGGTTTTAAGCGTCTGCCGATACCGACCGATACCAGAGCAGAGACCGAAAACAGCATTTATGTACTTTCAACAAACTCAACAGAAGACAAAACTGATCCAAATGTGTTTTGAGCAGGTCCGGCGACAAAAAATTTGGGGGGCCAGGGTAAGCAGACTGACAAGGGCCCCCCTCTAATATAAATAAATAGGCAGAGGTTACAATTCTGGGCCCCAAACACCCTGGGATCCTGGACAACAGCCTGATTTGTACCCCATTTTTTGATATCAACCGATACCAGAGCAAGGACTGAAAACAGCATTTATTTCCTTTAACATAAACTGATCCAAATGTGTTATGAGCAGGCCCGTTGACAGAAATTGTAGGGGCCCGGGGCAAGACACTTCACATGGGCCCCTTCTAATATAAATTAATAGGAAGAGGGTAAAACTCTGGCCTCCTTTAAACAAATTTAACATAAACTGATTTAAATGTGTTATGAGAAAGTCTGTCGACAGAAATTGTGGGGACCCGGGGCTAGAAAACTCACACGCCCCCCCCCCCCCCCCCCCCTCTAATATTAATAAATAGGCAGAGGTTCTGGGCCCCTAAGACTCTGGGGCCCTGGGCAACAGTCCAATTTATCCACCCCGTCGACTCCTCTGCAATGAGACAAAACTAATCCAAATGTGTTATAAGCAGGCCTGTCGACAGAAATTGTGGGGACCCGGGGCAAGAGACTTTACATGGGCCCCCTCTAATATAAATGAATAGAAACCCTGGGGCCCTGGACAACAGCCCAATTTGTCCCCTCCTGTCGACTCCTCTGCTGATTTCACTCGATACCAGAGGAGAGATTAAAAACAGCATTTGTTTTCTTTAAACAAATTTAAAATAAGACAAAACTGATTCAAATGTGTTATGAGCAGGCCCGTTCACAGAAATTGTAGGGGCCCGGGGCAAGACACTTCACATGGGCCTCCAACTAATATTAATAAATAGGCAGAGGTTGCAATTCTGGGCCCCAAACACCCTGGAGCGCTGGACAGTTCGTCGACTTCTCTGCCGATATCAAACGATACCAGAGCAGAAATTGAAAACAGCATTTATTTCCTTTAACATTTTTTTTTACATAAACTGATCCAAATGTGTTATGAGCAGGCATGTCGACAGAAATTGTGGGGGCCCGGGGCAAGAAGATGCACATGGGCCCCCGAACTAATATTAATAAATAGGAAGACGCTCCAATTCTGGACCCCAAACACCCTGGGGTCCTGGACAACAGCCGAGTTTATCCCCCATTTTTGACTCATTTGTTACGAGCAGGCCCGTCGACAGAAATTGTGGGGGCCTGGGACAAGACACCTCACATGGGCCCCCTCTTAAATAAATGAATAGGAAAAGGGTAAAATTCTGGAAAACAGACCCCCCCTGATTATTAGCTGTGATTTATTTATACAACCACAGAACAACTTTGGATAAATAAAAGTCCAAACATTATGAGTTCTTCCAGGTGACTAAATTGTCCAACCAGGATATCGACTGAACCGATATTTATAATCCGATATCTGATCCAGCATTTTTTTTTCCAGTATCGTATCGGTGCATCGCCGTCTAACTTATCTGCAAACTTACTACTTCAGCCATTTCAACGTAGGTGCGCCCCTGGTTCCAAACGAAACGACAATTCACTGTACAACAATCCCCCAGGTTACACAACAGAAATGACACAAAATTAAAACAGGACACACACGAGAATTATTGCAACAATCTCTAAAATAAAACACAACATGTACTACAGCCATGTTCAAAATAATTCAAGATAATATTAAGTTAAAATAAGCAATAAGTAATATGGCGTAACATGAAAAAGGGTAAAGGGGAGTCACCAGCAGTTCTGATGTGCCTAAAATAAGTGTATCATTGGCTACGAGGGAATGAAATATAAAAGCAGCACACAAAGCCCTATTCTAAGACTTCAGGTAAATAGGCTGGCGTGGCTATGTCTGTGGTCTACCTGGTTCAGAAGACAAATGGACAGTTATGTTAAACCAGATGCCCTGCCAGGTGTAAGCTACGTGATCCCTTTTGTGTCCTGGAATTCTCTACGTAATATAAAAATTCGGCGATATTTATGTAAGAAGTGTGCATTTTTTTTAGGTTAAAGGTCCGATATTACGCAAAATTTATTCATGTGAGATGTTAGAATGAGGTTACCGCCTCAAAAACAAACCTGGAGTTGTGTTTTTTGAGCGTTTATTGAGCGTTAATAGTCTCCATAGCCCAAAACGCTCTGAAGTTCTAGTTTTCAGTAGAAGTTGGCAATTCCAAGGCTGGAATTAACCAAATTATTCTAGTCAAGGTGAGTTTAGCACTTCCTGTATTACAAAATTACATCAGTGCTTTCCGTTTGAGACAATAACTCACCCTAAATTTGCAGCGTTTTTGTGTTAAACATGTGAATGATCCAAAAAACTTGGTTCATTCGGCTGAAGTCCGGCTTTTCCTGAGGCTGTCGGTCTTTTAAACGTTGCACAATGACTTGTCTTGCCACAGGTTCGACTTTTGTCTGCTGGAACTGCTAAATGCTCTTGACGTACTTTTTAATATTGCTTATTTATTATCGTTTTTATCTCTCTTTATCACTTTTTTCGTTCTGTCATGTGTTTCTCTCGCTTGAATGACAAATGACATTTAAGAAACACATTAACACATTTTAACTTAGTGAGTTTTAGACCGGTAAGATCCTTCATGACTCAAATGTTTTTACACTCCATGATTCTGTCTCATATAGAGTGTTGCAGAAGCACTTGGTCACTTGGTGCTGGCACAAAACTCAAACCAGTCGAATCACTTAAAAAAAAAAAAAAAGCCTTAAAAATACTGGATAAGAAACTACTCTAATTTTGCCACTGGACTGTTTTAGATAAGTACAATTTGCTTCATTTTAATAATTTTGTTGATTATGAATATGGATGTTTTATATATAAAGTTTTGTATGGACTTGCCCCTCCTCCGTTACAGGATTTTATTAAAGTAAAAATGGCAGTGGGATGGGAACTAGGGCCACAGCTTGAGGGAAACTGTGAGGTCCCACACAGATGCACCACATTCGGACAAATTGCGTCTCAGTCAGAGGCACTAAGTTTTCTCCCTTTATCAATAAGAGACACTTTCAAATCTCACTTGAAACAGCGGCTGAAGGAAAACCAGACTTGTGGGCACTTAGTTTAGAACTGTCACTTGTTTTGCTGTTTTTTTCTGCTAAATTTGTTGCGTTACCTGCCGAGGGACTACAGATGGAAATGAACATTCTTGCTGTAATCTGGCATATTTACACCGCAGTGTTGTAGATGTTCATTAATATGCACTGTCCCTCGAACCTTGAACCTTCAAAACACAACTCCAGGTATGTTTTTGTGACGCGGAAACAACATTATACCATTATAGATCAGAAAACAGCGTAATCCGGAGCCTTTAAGGTAGGAGATTCTACCACCAACCTCAGTGTTTCTATCAACCTGCTCAGTGCCAACTTGCTACCATTTTAGTCACCATTTAAGATAGAGAAAACTCCGCTCCGACCTCCGCAGTCCCTACCCAAACTGACTCTCTCAACCGGTCCCTTCTCTCACAGTGCCTACGCGGTATCTTTCTCAAACAACCCTTGCGCCTGTCAGCCTTTTATTTTGATTGATGAGTTTTCGTTGCAGCCTGGCTATAGCTCGCGCAGCTACGCCACTTTCCGTCCGGCCTGTAGACTGTATATATAAATCGACTCTGGCTCCGATCGACTTTATATTAAAAAAACGTCACCTCGCTCTGAAACGGCAGCTGTGAAAATGGTCATTTTGGTCTTGAAATGTTTGGAATAACCCTCTCGATGTGATCCTTGGGTTTTTACTTCACTATTTTGTTCACAGCCTGCCTTCGATGAGCTTCATTTGACTGGAGCCGAACACTTTCTTCGTCCGATTCTTTATACAGCCTATGGTCCGACCCTTTCTTCTTGGACTAGCTCTCGTTGTAACCCCTACGCAATCTCTACAGTGTCTCCAACATTTGTTATTTCTGCACAAATTTCTTCTCTTTTTTTTGTTTTTTTGTAGGTTTTTTTTTTTTTTTTTACAATTCACGTGCCCCAGCTACAGTGCACAGTTACGTATTTA
This sequence comes from Boleophthalmus pectinirostris, assembly GCF_026225935.1. Taxonomy (NCBI): domain Eukaryota; kingdom Metazoa; phylum Chordata; class Actinopteri; order Gobiiformes; family Gobiidae; genus Boleophthalmus; species Boleophthalmus pectinirostris. The sequence goes on along the minus strand of NW_026571152.1, from coordinate 37,189,258 downwards.
CATCGACTTCATCTACGACTTTGGTAAGAACGCCGGGCGAGTTTTAAACATGCACACTTTCACTTTCACGTCGCGTCGGTTTGAGGACAGAAGAGGGACAGAAAAGGTCGAGCCTACACCTGGAAGAGAGCTACAAAAGCCCCCAGACACGTCAAAACCAAACCGAAAGGAATCACATCTCACTAAGTATAGCTGTGGTCTCGATTGGACGATGCCAACGAAGACGAGTAAACTGTATGGTAGTATCTGTAAGGCACTACGAGGAAAAATGGTCCAGACCTAACTGCTGATAGGAGTTCTATAGAGGAGGTTGGATACACGCATGGCTGACGTTAGCACACACAGACAATCACATTTTGTACATGCCTATGTTATTAGAACCACTTTGTGCGATCACATTGAAAAATCAGGGACAAATAAGTGTAATAAGTTGGTTCGAGATTAAAACAAACTCTGTGCAGACTGCTACATTCTAAAAACGGGGCCCAGCTAAGACACCTATAGGACTAAAACTCAAGAATTATAAAGGTGGAACATAATGATTTCATATGTATAAATACACTACAAAGTTCGTTGTCTTGGTTGGTTTCGTATTCCCAGAAGCCTCCTCAGATGGAGAAGGTGGTGCAGTGGAAGTTGGCTTTCTTCTGTTGCTCCTCCCCCACACCGTTTTTTGATTCGGGAATATTAAGACAGTTCAAGGCCATTGATATTTTTTTCTTTGTAGAGCAGCAGGTTTCCGTATTTCACCTTGTCCCCAAAATCACGTTAAAATTCCAAGCTTCCAGTAAGTAACCCCTGTTCAAAAGTCCCGAATTCAAGAGGGGAGGGAAAATAATAAAAGATGAACAAACCAGAAACGCTCCACTGTCCTCCAAAAAGGCCTGTTCTTTTTTTTTTTCCAGATTTCCCTGTTTAAAAATTTCCATTCTCATAAAGCAAAGGTGTGACAAAGCAAGAAACAATCACTGGCCCTTTCTAAAATCGCGAAAATGAAAACAAAAAACCAAAACAAAACAAGGTTACCCCTCTTAAATCCTTCTCCGTCTTTTCCTTCAGTAGAGGCTGTGAATCTTTTTGCTGTTTATCTTTGTAGTCATATCTTCAAGTTACCGTACAGTCTCTAGAGGATTTGCGTTTTCCTCCGTCTCTGTTCAAGTCTGAGGTGGAAACAGGGGTCCATGGCAGCACTCCGATCCAGATTTCCAGTGATTTCGCTCGTATACGCTGTGCTCCAAATCACACCGACTAAAGACATCATAATCAGACTGTAGTTACCAAATTTACCAGAAGCAATATTTCCACCAAACTGTACAATTCTCTCATGTTTGTGATTGTTCTGAAATTCAAAAAACACTTGCATAAGTAGTGGTTCATGTAAAAATGCTTTTGTTATCCATACAGGGGCGTAGCAAGAAATTCTTGGGCCTGGGTACAAAATATCTTGGGGGGCCCGTACGTCATAATTTCAATATGTATCCTGTATTTTAGAGTGATAGATCTGCTTCAAAATTTTTGTGTATTTTATTGTATTTTTTCCACAACTCTGGGCTTCAGCTTTCTCTTTCAAATCTATAAAAGAATGGAGCAGACTACCAACAGATTTAAAGCTATACAAAGACTTAAAAAATAAATATTAGAGATATTTTTTTTAACAAAGAAGTGCCAACATTAAGTGCAAGCAAGTGTTTAAAATAAAATGATAAAATTATATCTGATTAAGAGCGCAGAGGGAGTATAGTGAGAAGGGGATAGAGCTATTTAATGTCATTGTAGTTTTTAATTACTATTTGGATATAGATTGGATTGTTTTATGTTACTTGTGTCTTATGTTTTGTATGTAAGGACCACAGATGGAAATTAGATTTGAGAGTGACACAAAACATCTCTTCAATGTTTCTTTCTAATGGAATTTTGGAAGCTCGGGGCAAGGAGGCTCACGTGGGCCCCCCACTTATATTAATTAATAGGCAGAGGCTCCAATTCTCTGGCCCCTAAAACCCTGGGGACCAAAACTCCCCCTTTGTCTCTGTCGACTCCTCTGCTCCTATACATGGTTCTGGTAAAATAAAATAAACTCCTTCTGCACAAATACACTATTAAATACACTATTAAAATCACTACATTTGAAGCTTTATTAGATCTCAAAATTGGCACGAAATACTTGAAGTACAAAATGGAGTACTTCTTCCACCACTGTTGGATTTAAATAAAGGATTCCCATCTGACATTCTATTGTTTGGCGGAAATAAAGTAAGTGATTCAGCATCCAGCCTGTAGCTATATGTGACCTCAAAATCGTCTCGAAATACTTTAACTTTTCACTCTTCAAGTAAATTTTTAAACAAACTTTTACTTGAGTAGATTTTCCAAGTGATACTTTTGCTTTAACTTGAGTATTTTTTGACGTTGTACTGCTTGGTGGAAATAAAGTAACTGATTCAACCTCCAGCCTGTAGCCAGTGATTCATTTGGAGCACAGTTGCGTTGGTCTCTAGAGGTACGGGTACTGGTTGACCTTGGTGGGGCTCAGCGGGTATCCAGTGTAGACAGTGGAGGCGGGCGAGGCGCTGATGTAAGCCTGATGTGCAAACTGGGCCTGGTACTGGCTGTGGTGAAGCGTGGGCGAGGGCAGCACGCGGTGGTTCATGGACACGGGCACCTGGTGGACGATGCTGGGCGGGTAGGTGCCGTGCTGGTGAACGGCGTGCCTCCCGGACCCCTGCGACGCCACCAGATGGGCGACAGTCCCGGTGGAGCCCAGAGCCGTGGGGCCCGCGTAGGTGTACAGGTGAGGCTGGCTGGACAGGTGCGTGGCGGCCAGGTGCGGGTGGACGTTGGGCGCGTGGGAGGGGCTGTTGTGGTGGAATGAGTAGGGCGGCTGGGGGGCGATGGTGGGGGTGATGTACGCCTGTTGCCGACGGTGACCTCCGTTGCGCTCGGCGACCATGTGCTGCTGCGCCTGGACGAAGAACAGAAGATATAGTGTGAGATGTTTAAAAGGTCCATTAGGGCTGAACGATTTTAAGAAAAAATTAAATTGTGTTTTTTTCTGGCAGATATTGCGTTTTTGATTTCATCCATGTTTTTTTTTCATGAAATTTCAGTGCGCATGAACATTTGCAAACATCACAGAAACTTACATCATACCAGAGTCCTGAACCGACGAATTGATGCTGGACCGTTTGTACACATTTGTTTACGTTTTACAGAAATGAAACTTAAAATCACATGGGTAATTTGCATAAATTATAAGGGCTAAAAAACAGCTCGCTCCTTGTGCGCTGATACGGTTCAGCTTCTGTCGGACTAAAGGACACGACTCAGTGGAATACGAGTGTTCTTTCTCTGTGACCGAGGATGTGCTGCTGATGGTGAGTCTGTTCTGTGCTTCTATCGCGTTGAAGATGGTTCATGATAAACTTTACACAAACACCAGGTGCAAATCCTAACCTCCTAGCGTTGTGGTGGTGAATTACTTCGCGCCTCACAAACCTTGACACGACAACGGCGGCAGTGTGTGTTCGAGTCGACGCAGAACTATACTTCGCCCTTAAAACTGTGCTTTAGGAGCACTGCAAAAAAACGATCGTGATTTTCGGTCCAAAACGATTGCTCAGTCCAATGGTCCATATTACACTATTTTCTGATCTATGTTATGATGTTGTTTCCTCATCAAAAACAGACCTGGAGTTGTGTTTTGTTTCATTCACATGTTTAACACACAAACACACCTGCATATTTAGACTGAGCTCTTCTCTCAAAATAGAAAACACTATGTTCCACCTTGTGATGTCATGTGGTAATACAGGAAGTGCTCCAGTGTGTTTCGAAACTTGCCAAGATTAAAGGTTGTATGGAGGATTTTTTTTTTTTTAGTTTCAAATTGTCAATGAAAGTTTAAAATATCGTTACAGAGACGCAGCAGCCTTGTAATTATGATGACCAAAAAAAAAAAAAAAAAGAATGAAAATCTATCAACTGTGGACGTAGTGAGGCCAGATAAACATCAGCCAATAGAAAACAAGGCTACCTCATTTTCTATTGGCTGTTAGGTTGTCAATCAAACTCCCTAGTGTAACTGACTCGCCGGCGTGCTGGGGATTACGTGGTTTACGCAGCGGTTCTTAGAGGCTTTTTTCAAACTGTCGCTTCCTCGCATTTCGCACAAAGTTTGTCGCGACGGCGGACGAGAATCCACGACCGGTTCGCCGCCAAAGAAAGTCAGTTTTTGAGGTCGCTGAAAGAAGAAGAGAAGTGGAAAAGGAGCAAAGCCAAACTGAGGTGATTCTTGAAGATCTCTTCCAGCGATTGTGCGACGGAAGCAGACAAAGGGTCTAAAAACTGACGCATCGGTCGCTAAAATATTTCTAAACAGGTCACTTCAACAGTAATTCTGAACACGCACGGCTGTAAACATGCGTGATTTCTAGAGTAAGGAGGCGGGAGGAGATGTTTCTACTGAGGGAGGTGGTGTCGTGCATGCACAAGCACGATCGCTGTATTTCTCTTCCCTTAAAAAATCCTCTATACAACCTTTAAGTATCAACAAGTATAGATCAGATATACTTTAGTTGTTAGTGATCTGAATTTCAGTGGTGGAATGTAACAAAGTACAAGTAGTAAAGTGAATTTTTAGGTATTTGTAGTTTAATTTACATTTTGCTGTGGATACTTTTTACTTTTACTTCTCTACATCTGAGAGCAGTTGTCTGTACTTTCTACTCCACTACATTTTGGAACAGAACTCAAAAGTAGAAGTAGTTTTTATTATTGTTTGAGACCTGCTGAAAATGCTCTCTGAAAACACTCCACCTGCCACTTTGTGATGTCAAGTTAATACACTAAACTGACTAAAATCGTTTGGAAAATTTCAGTCCTGGAATTGCCGATCTCTACTGAACAAAAGTAAAAGGAGCTGTTAACTTGAAAACTACCGCTTTGTGCAATTACAAGGTAGAAAAGAGCATTTTGAGCTTTTTATTTTGAGCAATCCTTTAGTCTGTCTACATATCAAAAACTCAAAATGTTGTGGTCCACCTTGTGATGCCATGTAGTGGTAGTTTTCAAGTTTACAGCTAACTTTTACTTTTAAATCAGTAGAGTTTGACAAATACACGGCTGAAACAAAACACAACTCCAGGTCTGTTTGTGATGAGGAAAAAACATGATAAAATAAATCAGTAAATAGTGTAATATGGGCCCTTTGTTTACAGTATGATTGTCTATTCCTGAGATAAACAAGGTCAAAGTAAGGCCAGCCTTCATTCTGCACTGAATCTGTAATAATCATATAGTGTTTGGGCAGAGGGCTTGTCAGGACCAGCACTTGTATTTAGCATTTAAATGGCTTCTATTGTTATTCATGTATTCACTTATCTTTATTCAGATTAAGAGCGGGGCAGATAATATTGCAAATGATGATATCTTAGAGCTTACAATTACTCAGTGCAGAATTGTAGAGCTAACACCAAAACTACTTTTTTGCGCTGGCATTTTATTCTATTACGCTTTATTCAAACGGGCCGAGGTCGAATTCATGATCAAGGGCAACACAAAAATAAAGCAACAGATAAAAAACAAACGATTAGATGTTGCCAAAAAGAACTGAAATGGAAATATGTATTATTTAAAGGTCTTATATTACGCAAAATTGACTCTTTGTGAGCTTTAAGCCTTGTTATAATGTGGTTACCTCGTCAAAAACAGACCTGGAGTTGTGTTTTGTTTTGTTTCATTCGCACATGTTTGAGTTATTCTGCGTAATTAGGGCCTGTCCACATGACAACGTTTTTTGGTCGAAACTGTGAAGTTTGTATTAATTTTGGTCTTTTGTCCACATGGAGCCGGTGTTTTGGGTGTTCGAAAACTGTGTTTTTTTTGAGAACGGGTTCCAGAGAAATCTGAGAACGCGCGTTGTCGTGTGGACAAGCAAACCACAGCTTTTGGAAAACTGCAACTGCAAGACCGTTGCCAAAATGGGACAAGTGTAGCCTACGGAGCTGCTGCAACCGAGACACGCTGCTAACACTAATGCTAACAACATGCACCATGCAGATTACGCACATGAATCAATAACAAAGATTACGTAATTAAACTGTTGGATTTTGAGACCAAGTTATTCTAATAATTCTCATCCAAATCTTATGGCTCAAAACTAAAACTTATGTTTAAGTTTTGCAAAACAAAATGGCAATATTTCTGGAATACATCTAAAATCAAACATTATTAAATAGTATTATCAATGTTAACAGCGCCACATACAGGTGTGGCACATTTATTACATCGTTTTCACTCAGTGTTCCGTTGTCGTCTGTAAGTGAATATTTATTGAACAGACACGAGTGTGGATGCAAATTTTGTTCAGCCCATAAAAAAAAAAAAAATCCAGCAGTGTTGTCATGTGGATGTAGCCTTAGTCTGTTTATATGTTTATACCTCCAAAGCTCAAAATACTCCACCTCATGATGTCATTGTAGTGGTAGTTTTCAAGTTAACAGCAGCTACATTTTACCTTTAGTTTTGCAGTTCTAGGACTGGAATCATTCAACTGATTCTAGTGAAGGTTTAAATGGAGTTTAAAAACACCTTCTGTGTTTTTAAACTCCACACTTTTAATCCTGATTTATTAATCTATCTATATCTCCAAAGCTCAAAATGCTCTGATGTCACGAAGCGGTAGTTTTCAAGTTAATAGCTTTACCTTTACCTTTTTGTTCAGTAGAGATTGGCAATTCCAGGGCTGAAATTTTATAAACTATTTTAGTCAAGGTGTATTAAGGTTAAAAACACACTTCCTGTATTACCACATGACATCACAAAGTGGCAGGTGGAGTGTTTTCAGAGAGCATTTTCAGCAGGTCTCAAACAATAATAAAAAATACTTTTACTTTTGACTTCTGTTCAAAAATGTAAATTAAACTACAAATACCAAAAAAATTACTTACAGTACTTTACTACTTGTACTTTGTTACATTCCACCACTGAAAAACAACTAAAGTTTATCTGATCTGCACTTGTTGGCACTTAAACAGGAAATATGATTAAAGATGTAAACATTTAATCACACTTCCTTTATTACCACATGACATCACAAGGTGGAACATAGTGTTTTCTGTTTGAGAGAAAAGCTTAGTGTAAATAAGCAGGTGTGTTTGTGTGTTTAACGTGTGTGAATGAAACAAAACACAACTCCAGGTCTGTTTTTGATGAGGAAACAACATTAGAACATGGATCAAACTCTTACTAACATTTCCAATTTTTTACATTCTTGGCCAGCATTACATTATTAATCACAGACTTTGGACAGACTTATTACTTTTTAGGTAATTTCCCTTGTGAATCAATAAAGTCTAAGTCTAAGTTATTGGCAGCTACAGACAGAATAGTAATAGTAATAGTTTTGAAAGCTTTTGCCATGCCCTCCTTTTTAGTCATTTAATCAATCAAACAGACATGCCCTCCAAGAATTTCAACCAAAAGTCAATAACAGCCTTAGTTTGTTTCCATAAAAACTCCTGAAACAGAGGTCTTGGTCAGAGTGAAATGTACCTGGCTGAGGTTGAGCGGCTGCTGCTGGAGTGGGTGTGGCCCTGTGCGTTGCTGACGATAGGCTCCGCCCCCTGGGACTCCTCCTTGTACGTGATTACTGCCAGGAACAACGCCGTTGGACGTTTTATATTTGTACGATGAATTCTGATGGTTCATAGGTTCTGTGGAGGAAAACAAACACAGTCTCTTAACATGAATATTAAAGGTGACATTATAACTATAACTAAAATATATTATAGTCACAAGGTTGCTAGCATTGGACAACAGTTATTTATAAGACCTAATAAAGATGGTAGATGCATAATTAAAAATGCATAATCTCACTAATGATTTTTTGGACATGTGTGTATTGTCTATAATAATACAAAAATAAGATATGGCAAAAAAGGCAAAAAGAACTTAGTTTCTGTGTGTTTTAAATGGTATAAATTGATACTGCGTCACAATTTGAACATTTTAGGAACATTTTAGAGCAGATAAGTCAGACTCAGGGATGTAATTATATTTTGCCTGTGGGATCATATCAAATATGTGCTAGAGCTGAGCTACCAGCTACAGATAGACTATAGAGACATTTGTTCTGGATTCAGTGTTTAAACAAAACTATTATTAAACATTTCAATAAGAAAAGGTTTAACATTACATATCTCGAAAGAAGAGAAAACATGCAATTGTTGTTGATATTTTTCAATAAATATGTAGTTTGGCCCACGACTTTGTCCCAGTTTTAAATTTTGGCCTCTGTGAATTTGAGCTTGACACCCCTGGTATGAAGTGATATTGTGTCACTTTTGTGGTTCTTTTTACTATCTACAATTTGAGCAATACACAAAATATTTTAGGAACATTTTAGGAACATTTTTGAGGATCATAACAACATTTTGCTGAAACTCAGCATCGCAACGTGATATCACAACATTCTAGAGGCCAAAATTAAGTTTTTTTTGTTGAACTCTTGGGTCTAGTCAATAATAGAAATGATCAGGTTCCACATTTGAGAATTTAGACATTGGATATTTCATGGCAAAGTACAATGTAATCAACAGGGAAAACTGTCTCTTGGAATATGACATCATCATAATCTAGAAACAAATGGAGCTCAACAGTGACCGCCTGCTCTGATTCCGGAAGTAAATTTTCCCATTCATTTTTCCCATAAACTTTTTAAACACTTTAAATATTAATAGTTCAAAAACATCATGGAGGCTTAGCAAATCCATGTATCATTCTTCATTCATTTGTTTTTCAAACTTAAGCCAAAAATAAGAAAATGAAAAAGCAACAATTTTCTTCATTATTTATTTCCAAAACCAAAATGAAAAAACAGATAATGATTAGGTTTTTATAGTTTTTGATTTTGTGTTTAAATGAATAATGGAGAAAACGGATGACGGCCGTTTCCCCGTTTCCGTGACTAAAACTGCGATGCCTGGATCAGTCCTGGTTCAGTCCTGGTTTAGTCCTGGTTCAGTTCATATGCGGCGCAAAAGTCTGACATCTCGATCGGGCAGCTCAGTAAATAAATAAATAAAGCCTGTGAACCGATGATGTATTTTCGTATTCGTACTGAAGAAATCGTAATCGTAATCGTAAATTTTCATTTTGTGATTGTAATTCTTGATCGTAACTTTTCCATTCGTATTCTGATGGATAAAATACACACAGTACACATATACAGAACCGGAATGGCTGAGCTCCATACCCAAAATAATCAAGATATACATTTTGAAATAACTTGTGCTTTCTTACCTGGCATGAGACGTTCACAGTCGTTGGTGGAGGCCTCGTTGCTCTGGGCCTTGAGGGGGGGTATGATGATGGTGCGGGGGTTTCCGTTGTTGTAGTTGTCCAGGAGGGTGTTCTTGGAGTCGTACGTGTGGCTGTTGTGGCTGTTGTGGCTGTTGTGGTTGGTGTGATTGGTGTGGTTGGTGTGATTGGTGTGGTTGGTGTGGTTGGTGTGGTTGGTGTGGTTGGTGTGGTTGGTGTGGTTGGTGTGGTTGTTGTTGCTGTTGGCGATGTACGGGCTGTTGTGGCTGGAGCAGTCGGACTCGGGGGAATCGTGGACCGTCACGCAGCTAATCACGTTCTTTCTGTGTTTTGAAGAAGAGCTGTGAGAAGAAAAAAGAAAAGAGGAAGAGATTTAGAACATACGAGGGGTGCTGTACGTGTGTCTCTAATGTTGGAATGCTTAGGAGTTACTACGGTGAAAAAGTTTTAAGATTGTCTGAAAACTCTAAACGCAAAATGGATTTAAACAGCACATTTTCAGGAGCCTCTTGTACATTATTGTGGCCCATCAAAGCATGGAAAAAAATTAAGTTTCAGATAACCTTGATTAAAATCCTGCATTAGGTTTTAGCCTCCAAAAAATGATTTACGAAGAAATTTGGAAGAAAAAGGAGATGTTTTAGAGGTTACTCAAGCTCCATAAAGTTTCCTGGAAATTGACTCATTTTGTGTTTTCAAGTAACTTTTTATGGACTTAATGGACTTTCTAAGCAACGTTTATGGACTTTCTAAGTAATTTTTATGCAAGTTTCACTTAGTGTTTGTAGAATAAAATGACAAATTATTTAAATACGCCTTATTTATTTGGTTCTCTATGTCAGTGTTTCTGAAACTTTTTTCTGGGGACCCATATTTAAAATATAAATGTCAAGAGACATTATTCATAAACCACAAAATAAAGGTGGATTTGACCATTATCGAACATTAATGAGGATATTTTATTGTTGACTGAGTGATCGTGTCTCTGAACAATTAGTATTATTCAAGTTTTAAACAATGAAAAACAGTAAGTCGTCTATTTATGACATTAAATGTAGCCCTGCACATTACAGACGTACATGCAGATCGTGACAAGGCGACCCAAAAAAATCTCTTGTGACACACCTGAAGGTCGCGACCCAGTCTTTGGGAAACACTGCTCTTTGTTATAGTATAGGGCAACTTTGAAGTGTTTTGAGCAACCTTTAAATATATAAATTAATTTGCATACAATTTTGACTCAAATATTGTGGTCAGATATGGAACAATTGCAAGGTTCTAATTGAGAGAATCTAAAAAAACATATATATACATTTCTATATTTATGCCTTATTCGACACCAGTCTCTTGTTATTTTTGCTACTTATTATGATCATTTATATTGTTGCTCTTTGTATTATATTTATATTTTATTATAATGTGTGAGCTAATGTGTCCAGATAATTCCCCTTGTGGATCCCTTGTGGCTCCAGACTTTGGAACAAACTGTCCCCCGATATGCAGACTCTTTAATAAGTCCAGGCTTAAAACGTACCTATTCAGATGTTTTTTAACACACAGTAATGCACACACTGGTTTTATTTTATTGTTTAAAGTGCCCATCTCATACAAAATAACTCTTTTCACATTGTATCTTCTGCACATATACAAGCACAATTTGGGTTTTGGAACATCCAGACACAATAGTTATGAAATCTTACTGATTTCTTGGAAGCGTCACAAACCAGGAACTGTGAAAGGCCGACTATTGCTCCTCCCCCCGCCCGTCCTGAGAAAGCACAGGCTCCGCCCTCCAAACATGATGTAGGCTCTGAGTGAGCCGCCCTTCCTCCGCCATCTCAGGGAGGGAGGGGGAGACAGGCGTGACCCTGATAGTGGCAGGAATAAACTTTTATTCATCATGGTGACACAGCGCATTCAGCCGCATGTGTTGGACCCGGAATCGGACGAGGACTTTGAGGAGCACAAAGCTCAAGCACCGCGTCCTCATCAGCTGAACATGATTGGTAAAGTATTAATAAACACTAGTAGATAAACTTGTTATATCGTGTACAACAATTAACTTATGCTGTCGCTTTTGTTTAGGTGTTCATGTGGGAACTGTCAACCGAAGTGGGGAGGAGGCAGTGGAGCGGGGAGGGGGACGGGTGCGAAGTGCTTTCTGCTACATCAAACGCGTCATAGGTGTAGCTGCCGCTTCATTGTTGTAGCAGCTTTAGTTCGTTGTCACGAGTGGCAGAAATACACTGTAATGTGTAAAAAAAAAACCTCTGAATCAATCTAAAAACACTTCGGCGACCAATACAAGGCCCGCACATCACTCTTAGAAGGTAGAAAGCTCTGAAAAGTTGATTTTGCATGAGATGGGCCATTTAAAGGTTGTATAGAGGATTTTTTTAAGGGAAGCGAACTACAGCGATAATCCTTGCGCAGGAGTGACACCACCTTCCTCCTCCACAGCTCCCTCCATAGAAACATCTCCTCCCACCTCCTTACTCTAGAAGTCAAGTTTGTTTACAGCCAGTGCGCATTCAGAATTACTGTTGAAGTGACCTGTCTAGAAGTAATTTAGCGACCGACACATCAGTTTTTAGACCCTTTGTCTGCTTCAGTCATGCAATCGCTGAAAGGAATCTCAAAGAATCACCTCAGTTTGGCTTTGCTCCTTTTCCTCCTTCTCTTCTTCTTTCAGCGACCTCAAAAACTGACTTTCTTTTGCGGCAAACTGGTCGGGGATCCCCGTCGGCCATCTCAACAAACTTTGTGCGAAATGCGAGGAAGCGACAGTTTGAAACGTAATTCCCGCACACTGGCAAGTCAGTTACACTAGGGAGTTTGACTGACAACCTAACAGCCAATAGAAAATGAGGGAGCCTAGTTTTCTATTGGCTGATGTTTATCTGGCCTCACTACGTCCACAGTTGATAGATTTTCATTCTTTTTTTTTTTTTTGGTCATAATAATTACAAGGCTGCTGCGTCTCTGTAATGGTATTTTAAACTTTCATTGACAATTTGAAACTTAAAAAAAAATCCTCCATACAACCTTTAATCTTTTGTATGTTTTTATCTTGTATTGATATTAATGTGAAGCACTTTGGTCATCTTGCGTGTTGTAAAGGGCTCTATAAATTACATTTGATTGAAAAAAAAAAATAAAGTCCCGTTGCCCGTTACCTGTTGTTCTGCTTGTGCTCGTCCTCTTCATCCGTATCGCTGCTGATGGTGATGATGCTGACCGCAGGGCTGGGTGTGTCCGGGATGACGATGGTCTGTCTGGTGGTGCTGGAGGCCTGCTCTGGCTGACTCTGACCCCAGCCCCCGCCTCCTCCCTGGGGCACGGGGCAGGCGGAGGTGGGCCCGTTCTGCACCACGGCGCATCGAGGGGGCGTGTTCTCCTTCACTCTCTTCGAACGCTGAGGCGAGAGCACGGCCTGGGACGATGACACCTCGTACGACGACATGTTTCTATCGGGAGAGGAAGTTAAGAGTTAAAAGTCTAAAAAATAACAGTACTGGTGGGTTTACGTCATCAAAAACATACCTGGAGTTGTGTTTTGTTGTGTTGATAACATTTTATTTTTAGTCTGTCTACATCAGTGTTTCCTAAACTTTTTTTGTGGGGACCTATATTTTAAAAGTCACAAACCTTAGCGTCTCAAGTCAATAGACATTATTCGTAAATCATGAGGAACTAATGAGGATATTTTATTGTTGACTGAGTGATCGTGTCTCTCTGAACAATTAGTATTACTCAAGTTTTAAACAATGAAATACAGTAATGAACCAGCAATAAAATGATTCATAAGTCGCCTATTTGGACGTTAAATTTAGCCCATTTCTTTTTCTTTTCAACATTCAATTGAACCAGCAATATTGGAACAAAATATTCACGAGCTCTCTCATGTCAGAACTAGGGGTGTATCGATATCCAAGTCTCACAATACGATATCATCACGGTATGAACCTCACGATACGATATTTATTAAAGCTCATGATATGGCGGGGAGACTCACGATTAGAAAAGTAACAATATCCAAATCTTTCGGTACGATATTTTCATGATATACATCTCACGGTACGATATTTATTGCGATATTTTGTACGATATTCTACTAATTTGCTACTTTTTCTTCTTAAAATGCCTTGACAAGATTTAATCCAAATAACTAAAACTTAAAAGTATTAAGAATTGTTATTTCTTCTTGTAGTCTGCACTGAAATGGAGCAAAGGATCATGGTCTATGTAGTTCCCTCTGTCTTTTTTTAGCTACTGCTGCACCATAACTCTTAATTTAAGCAAAGAGACTTGTAATTCGATATATTGTGATGATCCATGATGTTATTGTGAGAACTTTGACGATACGATATCACGATATTTTAGTTATTGTTACATCCGTAGTCAGAACTGTATATTGCAGATTGCGACAAGATGACCCCAAATAAATGTCTTGCGATCCACCTGAGGGACAGTGGTCTACATCATCAAAGCTAGAAATGCTCTGTCCACCTTCTGATGTCACGAAGCAGTAGTTTAAGTTAACAATTTTTTACCTTTAGTTGAGTAAAGATGGACAATACCAGGGCTGAAATTATCCAAATGATTCTAGTGAAGGTGAATGATGTGGAGCACTTCCTGTATTACCACATGACATCACAAGGTGGAACAAAAGTGATTTATGTTTGAGAGGAGAACTCATCTTAAATAAGCAGGATTTGTGTGAATGAAACAAAATAAAACTCCAGAGATGTTTGTGATGAGAAAATAATATTATAACCAGTGTTGGGGAGTAACAGATTACATGGACTAGAGTTACGTAATCAGAGTACAAATTATTATACTGTTTCCATGAGTAGTAATTGGATTACAGTTACTTTGTTGAAATAAATGGATTATATGGTGGTATTTTCCTGTTTTCACATTTTGGGCTAAATCAGGACTAAACCAGGTCTACAAGCAGGACTAAACCAGGTCTAAAAGCAGGACTAAAGACAGACTAAACCAGGACTAAACTAGGACTAAAACCAGGTCTAAACCAGGACTAAACCAGGTCTAAACCAGGACTAAACCAGGTCTAAAAGCAGGACTAAACCAGGACTAAAGCATTACTAAACCAGGACTAAACTAGGACTAAAACCAGGTCTAAACCAGGACTAAACCAGGTCTAAACCAGGACTAAACCAGGTCTAAAAGCAGGACTAAAGCCAGACTAAACCAGGACTAAACTAGGACTAAAACCAGGTCTAAACCAGGACTAAAACCAGGTCTAAACCAGGACTAAACCAGGTCTAAAAGCAGGACTAAACCAGGACTAAAGCATTACTAAACCTGGACTAAACTAGGACTATACTAGGCTTTTTATTTTCTTTTAGCAGATAAAACATCTTATGTTAAGATTTCGTCGTCTTTGCTGCTCTACAGTAAACAAAAGTCTGTTCATGGAGACTTGGGCTCGACAGCCAATTTGAAAAGAACAAACAAGAATTTTCAGGATGTGGTTGTTACATTCATGTCGTTTTAAAAAGCATGACAATATCAAGTAATCCAAAGTATTCAGATTACGTTACTCACTTGCAAACTACATGTAATCAGTAATCTGTAGGGAAATACAATTTAAAAGTAACCTCCCCAACACTGATTATAACATAGATCAGAAAAGAGCGTAATATACTTGTGTGCCCTTTAATTGAATCCCTAATCCAAGTTTGTAAAAACTAGCCCCAGATTTGTTTGGTTGAGTAATGAGCTGTGACAGACAGTTGTGGAGCATCTGTCCCTGCAGAGACAGACCTGCAGCTCGGAGCTCAGAGGAGGCCGTACCTGGTGGACATCTGGTGCTGCTTGTTCTTTTTGGAGGAGGAGCTGTTGGACGAGGGCTGCCTCATCACATGAGCGACCCCCACATTAAGCGCCTGGTTGGACGGGAGCGTGACATGACCAGCCAACAAGGCCGGCTGTTGCATGATGGGATTGTAATGGCTGCCGTGGGGATGCGAATTCCTGTGAAACATAATTTATCAATCAGACTTCATTCAATCAGGGTTCGATTTCATTTGTTTCATAATGTATCAGAAGTGGATTAAATGAATTCATGTATGCAATTAAACACGGACCGAGCTAAGTGCAGTCTGACAGTTCATTTGTCTGGAAATCGTGGTTCCACATGTTATTATTGAAATGAGGCGGATAGAAACCTGAGGGAATACAGCCACAGATGCAGCGTCCATTAGCATTGTTTTTTTCCCAAAACTGTACCAGCAGGTGGCAGCAGCTAACTTCCTAACAAACACGAAGGGGGCCAAGGAACAGATGAGTGGAGGAGTGCGAGCAGAGAGGGAGGGAGGGCAAAGAGGGAGATGGAGGGAGGGCAGAGAGAGAGAGAGAGAGAGACGGGGGGGGGGGAGAGGAGCTGACACCAGCAGCTGGAGCCATCGCTCTGCAGAGGAAGTGCGACACTTTCCAATGGTCTCCCAGGACTCCCGAGCTGCCACTGGACAGAGATAGAGAAAGGGGAGAGATGGAATGATGAAGAGAGGATAAAGATGGAGCGAGAGGAGAGAGGGGGTGGAGGGAGGAGAGAGGTGGAGAAAGAGGAGAGAAGGGGTGTGAGGGGGATAGACGAGGGGAGAGGGGAGAGATGGAGAAATGGAGAGAGGGGAGAGATGGAGAGAGGGGTAGAGGGGAAGAGAGATGGAGAAAGAGGAGAGAAGGGGTGCGAGGAAGAGAGAGACAGAGGAAGGGGAGAGAGGGGGATAGACGAGGGGAGAGGGGAGAGATGGAGAGAGGGGTAGAGGGGAAGAGAGGTGGAGAAAGAGGAGAGAAGAGCTAAGAGGGAGCAAGAAGAGGGACTGTAGACAGGGGCGTGAGACTGTGGGGGGTAAAGGGCACAGTTTACCAAGGCCCAACACAAGCAGAGCCCCTCACAAAGTCTTCTAATTTGCATTATCATACGACAACATGTAGTGGGCACCCACCAAGATGATTTGTACCTAAGGCCCAGAGTTTGGAGCCACACCCCTGGCTGTGGGACTCGTCTGTCTGGGTCACAGATGAACTCTTCTGGAGGAGTTTGAGTTTGAGTGTGCGTGGCTCTGGCTCCAAACACACTTTGAAAACCTGGTGGTTTCTTATCTCCTACAGACTGCCTCTGCCCCATCCATCTCTCCATTTATCGAGTCGTTCTGGTGACAGGCTGTAGTTGGAATGACGTGTGTACATGCACATATACGCCGTCCCCGAGGAGGAGCTGCTCGTGTGAAAGCTGCTGTTCATGTGCGGGCAGTGTTTCAAAAAGCACTCAGTCTTTATGGACAATAATGCTGGGCCAGACCAGAATATTTCTCTATATTTTGCTGTACAGAGGGAACAGTCTGGTCACCGCTCCCTTCCAGTGTTGTAAGTAACGCGTTATAAAAGTAAAGAATTACTGTAATGCACTGCTTTTTCCTGTAACACAGTAATGTGGCAATTACAGTGGGAAAAAAAATTTGAATATTTTACTCGGTACAAATTACAATGCATGTTTAACCTGGATTGAAGTGGTGGGTTTTTGTTTTTCTTCATAAAAATTCACTAAAATCACAGCGATATGAGCAGCAGAGAAACGCCATCGTTATGGTTACAAGCGTCTGGACGAGCCTGGAGGTGCGCCCGCGTAGACCGTCGAGTGACTGCAGGTGAAAGGACCGACGCAGAACTCCATGCCCCACTCAGCGAATCACAGGTGACGCCCGATAGAGCTTTGAGACACCCTGCTCCACAGGCTCGGGGTTCTCTCAGGGGCGAAACTAGATTCCAAGTCCTGGTCCAAGATTAGTCCTGGTTTAGTCTTGGCTCAGTCCTCGGTTCAGTCCTGGTTTCGTTCCATACACGGCGCAAAAGTTCAGCATCTTCACTCAGTTATTTTGGTGGGACTAACTTAAAGTCCTGCAATAGTTGTGTAATATTTCACATTTTAAACACAGTAATATTGTAATGTGATGAATCACTTTGAAATGACAGTAACAAGTCATAAATAACACATTACAGTTTTGAAGTAACCAAAACCCAGTCTCCAGACTCACATCTTCTTAAAAAAACAAAACAAAACAGTGGCACAGTGGCTAGTACTCACAATTCACACCAAAAAGGTTCTGGGTTCTCTATGTGGAGTTTGCATGTTCTCCCTGTATACCCCTGGGTTTTTCGGTTTCCCCCACCAACGTAAAACATACACCATAGTCCAAATCCTGCAGCTAAGGTCCAGACCAAGTCTAGCACAACATCACAGAGACGGATCCCCGGGCGCAGGACCACGTGCCCACTGTTACTGAGGAGACGTCCCAGAGGCATTGCAGGAAGGATAAATTTCCCTACGGGGACAGTATAGTGCACCCTTTACCCTTTAATCTTAGATGTGTGTATTCTGGAGTCGAGGCAAAGACCAATATGCTTTACACCGCTGCCACATTTACCTCTACAACAGGAAGCCCCTCCTGAAAGCGCCATGCTGCAGTGTGCGCTTAAAACGCAATAATTACTCGAGTTGGTTTAATCCGTGCGTGAAGAGAATCTGAACGCTGAGAGTTTAACGGCCGTTCTCTCTCACAGCTCTTACCTCCAGTTGGCGAGGGGCTGCGTGGTGCCCATGGTCTCCGGGATGACGGTGGCGTGCTGGACCGAGGTGTGGGTGAGCTGCTGCCAGGCTGGAGGCAGGAGGATCTGCTGTGTGCCGCTGGGCCAGGCCTGCTGTGGAAAAATAAGAAAAGACCAAAATTTAATTAGCCTGTGATGTGAAGCCTGACAGTGCAAACAGTACCTGAGCCCGGTCTGCTTTAAAGGCAGAAAATGCGTCACAGTAAGACATTTACAAGCATGATATATTGCTATAGAAAAAAAACAAACAAAAAAAATGCAATAAAAGCATAAATAATAAACCTAAAACTCAAAAAAATAAAAACTATTCTATTCCACTGACTCCAAAGCAGGATAATCCAAGTTAACCCTTTTGTTAAATGTATAGTATTGAAACGCTGGGGGTGCTATACATGTATATTGGCATAATGTTCAGCAGTTACCATGGAGACATAAAGCACACATTAGTAAACATCGCCAAAGAAGTTCCAGAGCTGAAATGATGCATAGGTAAAGGTGCATGAAGTTTAAAAACAAGGAACCACCTTCAACATCTTTTAAAGCTTTGTTCGTTTTTACCTCAATCCAGAGTATTTTACATGATCATTGCACATGCTTTTAACACTTTTATATCTTTAATCCGCAAATGTTTCACTGTCGCACGTCTCTATTCACTGTTTCATGTTATGACTGACGTGCGAGTGTGTTCTCTTTGTGTTGTTTTATTCTGACTCTTGGCCAGGTTGTCACTGCAAATGACAAAGTGTTCTCAACTGACTTACCTGGTAAAATATTGAATAAGTAAAAAAACAAACAAAAAAACAAAACATAGTTGAGAACACGACATCACAAGGTGGAAGAGAGTGTTTTCTGTTTGAGAGAGGAACTAAATATGCCTAAATACGCAGGGTTTGTGTATTAAACGTGTGTGAGACGAAACAAAACACAACTCCAAGTCTGCAAAACTGCTACCTGGACATACAGAGATTGTGCAAAATTGTCCTTTTGGTGCTCTTCAGTGATAGCCTGATTCATCAGACAGTTTCACTTTGTGGAAACCGTCTGACCTAACAGCATTAGAAGTTGTTCGCTCGACAGTAGGCGGGTACTTTTTTTTATATTTAACCAATTGCTGTTATTTGGTCATGACGTATGTAATGCGCTGCTACCGGGGATAACTGGTATATTAAGCTTTTCCCAAATCCTGTAGAAAGAAGGACAATAACGTCTTTCCCCTTGATAAAATTTATCAAACATTCCCTTTGTTCCAGCTTTAAATTCCTGATCTCAGTAATCGCTGCCAACACAGAATATATGACTCTTCGCTGATTGGCTGGTGCCCGAACTTGCACTTCCAAGGTTCTTGCAAACCATCTAGTGTATTCTCATTCCTGACCTAGTCGCTGGAGAGAAATGAAATTGAGCAGAGGCAGTAGGTGGCGCCAGCCTGGCTACTTCAGTCTCAAATACAAAGTTGAAAAAAAAAAAGTAGAGGCATTCAAAAAGTAGAAAATAATTAAAAGCCTTTAATACCACATGGCAGATAAAGTTAAAATCACGCCAACACATGGGCAAACTCGAGATGGTGATCACAGTGCAGATTTAAAGTCATAGGTGTAGGCTTGCCCACAGTCCACTGGTGCATGATGGGACATGTAGGCTGAACAGATTTTAGTTACAAGCTACTTGAGATCAGATATAATACAAGATACAAGATACATAGAGAAGTACGTAGTATAAAAAATATATAGTGCAAAGAACCTAAAGGTGGTACAGATACAACATGCATAATTTATTAAATATATTAGAGGGCAAGTCTTTAACAGTTTCATGGAGACGAAGATGTTGAAAATAGAAATAGATCACAGATTTAAAGCTTGTGGTTTTAAAGGAAGAGGGAGAAAATCAACTCTCCATTGAGTCCTGGAAACTGGTCGCCTTGAGAGTGTAAATCCAGTAGTTTTTTTTCAGTCTGTCTCCTCCTCTTATTGTTTCTTTAATATGTTCAATTCCAGTTTGTGACGCTGAGGAAACAACATTCTAACACAGATCAGAAAACAGTGCGGAACAAATGAACCTCGCACGTTTCAAGGAGACATCCGCTGACAGACGAGATAAGACTTCATAAAGATGTACAGAGCGTTTTTGTTTGGGCTCGTCCATGAGGGTGTTTGCCTTGACTCAAATCAACCTTTGCACTAATTAAATCTGTATCCCATTCAAACAGCTGTGATAGAGGCGCTTATTTTTGTAACGCGGCGCTGCAGACCGGAGCACCGCGAGCGAGGAGTGTACAAAAGCGCACGCTGTGACTGTGTATGTGTGTGCAGTTTGAGATGTGTAAGCCCCTAATAGTTTAATGCAGCCATATTGATTAGTGCTTTAATGTCAGAGCTAATGAATCGTCCCTTTAATACCATTTGCACATCTATTTACAATGGCATCAGTATGTGGGGCGCAAGAGGGGGGATGCAAGAGCTAATCTGAAATAACAAGGAGGCTGGATGGTTGTAAATTAACTATTTCAGAGATAGAAAACTAAACTAGGGTGTTGGTTTTATCGACCGGGCAATTTGAAGCAGCATTGTACGCGACAGTATCAAAGTGACTGAACATATTACGACGATTTTCTGATCCAAAACCAGTGATTTGTCCTGGTTTTATACAAGAAATGTCCCTATTTTTGACCAATCAGATCCCTGCCAACAGTAAACAGTAATTTGTTTATGTAAAATACAGAAAAGCTTCTTCAAAATGACCAAAACACGAAGAAAAAGTAAATATACTGACTCACATTTGTGCAGAATGTGTAACAATTTTCCTGAATTGCGCATTCGTTTTGCAATTTTATTATTACAAACCACCACAAACCAGGGATGTCCCAGTTTTTTATTAAAAAAATCTGGTCACCCTATGTTGGGGGTGTTCTACATGGATGTACATGGTGGAATGCTTATCAGTTTCAGATACAATGCGATGGTCTGAAAACACAAGAAAAAAATACAAAACCGATTTAGGGCCTGTTCTAGAATGGATCATTTTAAAAGGAGCTTTGTTTCGGCTGCTATCGTACTTATGAATAAATTGTAATCTATTGTGTGTTTTTTAATACATTTAATATATATTGTGACTTTATTTTAGCCAAGCGTGATGGTTGAATTGAACTAATTGTTTATGGAACAAACCATTCTGCACTGGAAAACTGTAACACTTTATTTTGTAATTGTGCTTTTATACGTATTTATTGTACATAATGTGGATGAATGAAATGTGGAATGTGAGACCTGCCTCTCAAATCTGCAAAACAAATTTACCTACGGGTACGAATAAAGCAACCTACCTATCTGTTTACACGAGAAAGCTTGCAGGTAAAAACAACAAAATATTTTATCAGAAGTGCCTTTCGTTTCGACGGTGATGGGGTTTTTGGGGCTTAAAAACACCAAAATCTGAAACCACCCTCCAGAGTGGAAAAGCTGAATATGCTCCGCCGTAGCGTTTCCGTTTACACTGCCCAAGACGCAAAACTCTGATCAGATCCGCTCACGCTGCGTACGCGTTTACGTCACATACATCACCACCTAGAGTCACCACCGAGTCGTCTGGCATGCATACCCGACTGTTAGAAAGGCAGTAGCTTTGTCAGGAGCGCCCTCTAGAGGTGCTGTGAGTTAATGCATGCTTTAGTTCAGAGCGCACGGCACCGCTGTCTTAATTGGTTCACGAGGCTCGGGCGTGCAGACACGTATCGTCAGCTAAAGTTGTGCGTTGTTGACAAAAAGTACGTTTATGGTATTCGGAGTTATATGGACGTTTTATAAGTCCTTTGTTATTGTTTTACGCGTGTCAGGATGTGTTCATGTTCCTATAATACTTCTGTAGTTATGTTCATAAGGGAGTTAGCTTAGCTTAGCTTAGCCGCTAATGCTATTTTGTGTGTCGTGCCATGTATGTGCCTTATAGTTATATTATGTCTTTATTGTGTGCTTTTTATTTAGTCCATCCATGTTTACTTTTTATGTTTGTTATATACTTAGTACACCTTTTACTTTTTACTTTATTACTGTAATCTGTAGTACAGTAACTTAATTTGTTTATTCTTTTTCTTTATAGACCACACATACAACCAATAATGTTCTGCGATGTTGCCTGAGCTTCATTAAACCTCCTAAATACACCATCTGCATCCTGTCTCCTGTGTCCTGACCGGCGCTCCAGGGCCAATATCACAATCCGAGCTAATACCTGTACAGTCCTTAAACCGGAGTGGTAGTACTCTTCAATACCGACCAAATTCCAAACACATTTGCGCCACCGTATGCACGCAGATTTCCTCCCGAAAACGCTTGTCTAAACACAGAATAAAAAGTGAAGACGCAACGCCACTTTTGCATCTTCCGTTCAGCCCGTCATCCTATAAACGAAGCCTTACACAACACTTTTTCTGGAGCTTGTGATGGATACGAGCATTCATGGTCCTGTTAAGGAGTTTGATTTTCAACAAAAAGGTGAGAGTGATGAACTGAAAAACTATTGGCAGCACAAATCAGCTCTCCTGTTGTAGTTCCAACGAAGCTGAATCTTTCTGGTCAGATTGTGCTGAAATAAAGCTCAAGTCTAACAAAGCCTCAGACAGAGCAGTGCCTACAGTTAGCGTCACGAGTATATTAATAATAACAGCAATACTCAAAATAGTTGTTTTGAAGATATGGAAAAAAAAATTGCTGTTCAAATTAAACAAAAATAGTTTGCAAAAAGAAAATGCAGTCTAATTTTCAAGAAGATAAAGCGACATTTCTGCACGTCTGTAGAAAATTCTCTTTTGAAGCTCCTCCAAAACAAATACAAACTTGTTTTAGCAAATTTAAGACTGCGAAAACACAACCCAGTTCTGATTATTTGTGAGAATCAACACAAAAAATGTCAAGATAATGTCAGTATCGCCCTCCCCTGGTGCCTTGTGGTTCCTTCACAGTAAAAGCGTTGGGTTTGAGGCTGCGGTCGTGTTGGGTCGGCTCGCTGAAGAGGAGGAAGAGGAAGAAAAGGAGAAGGAGGAGGAGGGGGTCTGTGCTCTGGGCTGACCTCTTTAATGGAACAGTGTGGAGCTCAAAGATGCTTCTTACATCTCAGACCACATCCACGGCCCTTTTACCAACATGTCATTTAGTCTAACATGTCTATCCATCTCCTCCTCCTCCTCCTCCTCCTCCTTCTCCTCCTTCTTCTTCTTCTTCTGCTGCTGCTGCTGTATCTGCTCTGTCTCCACTATAGATTCTTTGCTGCATGTTGCTTACGGTACGGTGACCAGATTGTTAAAATTCAAAACTGGGACACGCTCGGGTTGGGACGGCTGGTATAAATAAAACTGTGAAAAGAGCGTGTGACATTGTCCCTTCTCGACTCAGTTGTGGGTCAGTATCATAAAACTATAATCAAGTCTGGAAGGTGAACCCAAGATGGCGTCGTATTGTTTTCAGTGGTTTGTGCTCAATGGCGCATGGGCCCAAAAATTATTTTCTCTTCTGCGTTTATTTCCTCAAGACAGGCGAGCTCCTTCCACCTGTGTGACGTCTGTAATGTGCACGGCCTGGAGCGTTTGGACCAATCAGAGCGAGAGCTGCTAGAGCGGAGCTAAAGGGGCTCAGAGCGGGGTGAGTGTAAGTCTTACAAAGTTAACTTTTAGGCGCTGTGAAGATTTAAAAATTTAAAAAAAAGTTTATTTATTGAAAATAGAAAATATTCCTACAAAATGCCCTGTCAGCCGAACATGGGAAGTTTGGATTCCCCAAAAAATGCATCATGCTTCTCTGGGAGAATTCTTTCTGGGCCCCAGTTCTGGGGAGCTGCAGGACCTGGAGCGGCCACTGGTCGGTCTAGAGCAGGAGTGTCCAAACTTTTTTCATCAAGGGCCACATATCTAAATGCAGACAAAGCAGAGGGCCGATCAAGGGCCATAGACTGGAGCTCAGTACAGTGAATAATTGAAATATGTGCATGTTTAACACGTTAGAATTAGCCATTAGTCTTTATTCACGCTAAGATCCTTAAAACCACACACTAAATATTAAATATGAGCTTTATCAAAGTAGATATTAAAAAAAAACTTGCAGTAAAAAAATATTTTTAATTGATGCAAGGTAATTTGGGCAAATTCACCTGGAACTCTGAGGGCCAAAAAAAATTTGTCTGAGGGCCGCATGTGGCACCCGGGCCATAGTTTGGACATGCCTGGTCTAGAGCCAGGACAGAGGGGGAGGGGCTTAATCAGTTTTTATTATAGATCCGTGGTCAGTGCAGTAGAAGGCAGACCTGGGCATCAGTCCAATGAGGTTCATTTGGTCTTCCGATAATTTATGTTATTAGGTTCTTTTTTCAGACCAAGAGTTTGTTGTCACACCTGACAGCAGTGAGCAGTCGAAACTGTCAGGTGTGAAAACAAACTCTTGGTCTGAAAAAAGAATCTAATAACATAGACCTGGGCATTGTCCAGCTCCTAGGTCACATACGGCCCATTGGTTGACTCTCACTGGCCTGTTTAAGATCATTTGGAATTACAAAATAAACATGTTTTATAATTTTACCTCATGCATGGACTAAAGCTGCATTACTTTTATTTTACAGGTGTCTTTTTAAGGCAACCTCACTTTTTCATTCCTTAGTCATAACAAAAACTCTTACCAGTCTGACCAGCACATCAAAACAAATTTATTTACTAGGAAAAAAAAAATAAATAAAAAAAAAAATATATATATATATATACAATTAATATTATGCAGAAGTTAAGCATTTTGGTCCAGACCCTCCGCAATATTTTCTATTTCTCATGTGGCCCCATGGAAAAAAAGAACTTGAAGACTTGAGTCTTATGGTAATAATCAATGACAGTATTTCAAAAATATGGACACCTGAGACATTTCTTGCATAAAACCAGGACAAATCAATAGTTTTGAATAAATCTGCTGGGACACAAGACTCAAACTGGACTGGTCTGGTTACCATGGCGACACAACGCACACCTTTGCAACCACTGCCAAAAAAGTTGTAAGCTAGCGTTCGTGGTCCTGTTTAAGAGTTTGAATTTCAACAAAAATGTGAGAGCGACAAACTGAAAAACTGTTGGAAAGAAGTGGACTTAAGGAGTGTGACGTGTTCAGCTCCAGTCAAATGAAGCTCATCGAGGCCGGAAGTTATAGGGATAAATTTGGAACCGCGTTCTGTATCAGGAATAGAAATTGATTTACGGACAAAACAGCGAAATAAAAACACCGGGATCATGTCGAGCGGGTTAATACGAACATTTTAAGACCAAAATAAAGAGCCTGACAGCAGCAGTTACAGAGAAAGGGACGACATTATCGATACAAAGTGAACTGGAGCAGTCGATTGAGCTGAAAACGCGCCCAAGCTCAACTCTTATTAGAAGCGTGACGACTATCGGGGTTGGCTATGTCCATTTATAAGTACAGTCTACGGAAGCGGAGCATTTTTCAGATAAAACGACGTCAGTGCGCGGCCTGTACAGCGCACGGCTCGCTTCTGTCTGCGCTGTGAGAGCCGCCTGTCTGCCCTCGCACTGTAACCCAGTTAAGGGGGCTGTTCTTTCTCATTCTCCAGACCCACAGTCGCTATCAGTCCTCCCTCCCTCCTCTCTCCTCTCTCCTCCTGTTCTCCCTCCTCCCTTTCTCCCCGGGCGAAAAACTTTTGTCACCTAACCGCCATTAAAAGGACTCAGGCTCTCACTCCTCAATTGTTTCCACATTTTCTGCATTCCTGAGCCAGATAAAGGCCTCGCTCGCTGCCCCCATGTGTCCGTCCTCTCCCCCCCGAGGCTTGTGTCAGGGCATTTTAGACAGTGGTGGTACATAATGAAGTAAAAGTAGTAAATTACTGTAGTCAGTGTTGGGAAGGTGACTTTTAAAATGTATTCCCCTACAGATTACAGATTACATACCCCAAAATGTAGTTTGTAACATAATCCATGAAATTACTTAAAGTGAGTAACGTAATCTGAATACTTTGGATTACTTGGTTTGCTGTAGAGAAGCAAAGACCAGGATATTGTAACATAAGATGTGGTTTAGTCCTGTTAAATCCTGTTTTAGTCCTGGTTTAGGCCTGGTTTAGTCCTGGTTTAGATCTGCTTTAGGCCTGGTTTAGTCCTGGTTTAGTCCTTGTTTAGACCTGGTTTAGATCCTGGTTTAGTTTAGACCTGGTTTAGACCTGGTTTATCCTTGGTTTAGTACCTGGTTTAGTTTAGACTTTTCCTGGTTTTACCTGGACCTGGTTTTAGACCTGGTTTAGTCCTGGTTTTTTAGCCTTGTTTAGACCTAGTTTTAGACCTGTGTTTAGACCTGGTTTTAGACCTGGTTTAGACCGGGTTTAGACCTGGTTTAGATCTAGTTTAGACCTGGTTTTAGACTTGGTTTAGTGCTCGTTTAGATCTAGTTTAGACCTGTTTTTAGTCCTGGTTTAGACCCGGTTAAGATCTCGTTTAGACCTGGTTTAGTTTCCAGCAATGAGTGGAATTCCTGAAAAAAAAAAAGAAAAAAAAAAAAAAAAAGGGAATAGCCCAAAATGTGAAAACAGGAAAATCCCGCCGTGTAATCCATTTATTTCAACAAAGTAACTGTAATCCAATTACCACTCACTGAAACAGTAACTGTAACTGAATACAGTTACTCATAATTTGTACTCTGATTACGTAACTCTGGTACATGTAATCTGTTACTCCCCGACACTGCTGTAGTTAAGTATACATTTTAGGTATCTGTGTGTGTACTTTTTACTTTTACTTCACTACGTTTGAGAGCGGAGTAGCTGTACTTTCTGCACTTGTAGAGTTTGAACTGGATTGAAAAGTAAAAGTATTTTTTTAATAATATTTTGAGACCTGCTGAAAAGGCCGAGAGTTTATTTTTAACACGTTCATAGACAAACAAAAATATACAAATAAAAACAACAATAATATTTACAAGACAAAATTCTGCACAAATCTGTAGCAAAATCACTACATTTAAAGATCTCAAAATACTTTTACTATTAACTCTTTAAGTACTTTTTTTAAACAGAAGCTTTATTTTTTTCTTTATACTTAAGTTAGGGTTCCCACTCTTTTTCACTGACAAAATTTCAAAACTTTTCATGACCTTAAGTGAATTTTCCATGACTTTACGACGCCTTTAGAAGGAATTAATGAATATTTATTTGGACAGTAATACACAGAACATGCATAAAAAAAAACTTAAATACATAGATACAACACAAAATGTAAATATTGCTTTTCTATAATAATAAGCAAAAATAAATGTCACGCAGATTTTACTTGCGTCCGAAAAAAGGAGTGGGAGGAAGTAAATACTTATTGATCAAACTTTTAGAGGTAAATATGAGATGTTAACTCTTTCCACTCACCTTATGGTTTGTTATTATAGTTTTTTAACATTCAAAATCCTGTCAGTGCATTTATTGTCGTCTCTTTTAAACAGAAGACGCAGCCTTTCGGAAATAATCATAACAGCCTCATGAAAACTTAACACGAAGCTGTAGTCGTGTGAAAGAAAACTCTGTTTGATCTTGAGCTTGTCAGCGGCAAATGTAAATACAACATATAATTATTTAAATATAAATATAAATACTTCATATGAATATTATTTTTTAATTGAAAAGAACTGAACCAGGACTACACCAAGACTAAACCAGAACTGAACCAGAACTGAACTAGGACTAAACCAGATCTAAACCAGGTGTAAACCAGGTCTAAACCAGGACTAAACTAGGACTAAACCAGGACGAAACCAGATCTAAACCAGTTTGAAACCAGGACTAAACCAGGACTAAACCAGGACTAAACCAGGACTGAACCAGGTCTAAACCAGGACTAAACCAGGACTAAACCAGGTCTAAACCAGGTCTAAACCAGGACTAATCCAGGTTTAATCCAGGACAAATCCAGATCTAAACCAGGACTACATCAAGATTGAACCAGATCTAAACCAGGATTTAACCAGGTCTAAGCCAGGACTAAACCAGGTCTAAACCAGGTCGAAACCAGATCTAAACCAGGTTTAAACCATGATTTAACCAGGACTAAATCAGGACTAAACCAGAATTGAACCAGGTCTAAACCAGGACTGAACCAGGTTTAGACCAGGACTAAATCAGGACTAAACCAGGTCTAATCCATTTTGAAACCAGGACTAAACCAGAACTGAACCAGTTCTAAACTAGGACTACTACACCAGGACTAAATTAGATCCAAACCAGATCTAAACCAGAACTGAACCAGGACTAAACCAGGACCAGACAACCTAACAATTCTGGATTACAAACATGTCAGTGAACCAAAACACAACACCAGGTCTGTTTTGAACGACTTAACGGCCTTAAAACCTCACGAGAGTCCGTTTTGGCACAACGTCAGACCTTTACGTAACAAAACCGACAACTTCTCCTCCTCCTCCTTCTTCTTCTCCTTCTCCTCCTCCTTCTTCTTCTTCTCCTCCACTGATTGTAGCTCTGTCTGCGTTGCGATGGTCTATAGGTGTGTGAATGACAGAGAGCAGAGGCACAGGTGGGAGAAGAAACACGGCCAAACAGCTACTTAGGGCAGCTCCGAGCGCGGACCAGGACTAAACCAGGACTAAACCAGGACTAAACCAGGACTAAACCAGGACTAAACCAGGACTAAACCAGGTCTAAACCAGGTCTAAACCAGGACCAAACTAGGACAAACCAGGACTAAAAAGGACTAAACCAGACTAAACCAGGTCTAAACCAGGACTAAACCAGGACTAAACCAGGACTAAACCAGGACTAACCAGGTCTAAACCAGGACTAAACCAGGACTAAACCAGGACTAAACCAGGACTAAACCAGGACTAAAAACTAGGACTAAACCAGGACTAAACCAGGACTAAACCAGGACTAAACCAGGACTAAAACTAGGACTAAACCAGGACTAAACCAGGACTGAAACTAGGACTAAACTAGGACTAAACCAGGACTAAACCAGGACTGAACCAGGACTAAACAGGACTAAACCAGGACCAAACTAGGACTAAAGGACCAGGACTAAACCAGGACTAAACCAGGACTAAACCAGGACTAAACCAGGTCTAAACCAGGACTAAACAAGGACTAAACCAGGACTAAACCAGGACTAAACCAGGACCAAACTAGGACTAAAGAAGGACTAAACCAGGACTAAACCAGGACTGAACCAGGACTAAACCAGGTCTAAACCAGGACTAAACAAGGACTAAACCAGGACTAAACCAGGACTAAACCAGGACCAAACTAGGACTAAAGAAGGACTAAACCAGGACTAAACCAGGACTGAACCAGGACTAAACCAGGACTAAAACAGGACTGAACCAGGACTAAACCAGGACTAAAACAGGACTAAACCAGGACTAAAACAGGACTAAAACAGGACTACATCAGGACTAAACCAGGACTAAACCAGGTCTAAACCAGGACTGAACCAGGACTAAACATGGACTATTACCAGATCTAAACCAGGACTAAGCCAGGACTAAAACAGGACTAAAACAGGACTAAAACAGGATTAAAACAGGACTACACCAGAATTGAACCATGTCTAAACCAGGATTAAACCAGTCTGAAACCAGGACTTAACCAGGTCTAACCCAGGTCTAAACCAGGACTAAACAAGGACTAAACAAGGACTACACCAGGACTAAAGCAAGACTAGACCAGGACTACACCAGGACTACACCAGATCTAAACCAGGTTTAAACCATGATTTAACCAGGACTAAATCAGGACTAAACCAGAATTGAACCAGGTCTAAACCAGGACTGAACCAGGTTTAGACCAGGACTAAATCAGGACTAAACCAGGTCTAATCCATTTTGAAACCAGGACTAAACCAGGACCAGACAACCTAACAATTCCGGACTACAAACATGTCAGTGAACCAAAACACAACATCAGGTCTGTTTTGAACGACTTAACAGCCTTAAAACCTCACAAGAGTCCGTTTTGGCACAACGTCAGACCTTTACGTAACAAAACCGACAACTTCTCCTCCTTCTCCTCCTCCTTCTTCTTCTTCTCCTCCACTGATTGTAGCTCTGTCTGCGTTGCGATGGTCTATAGGTGTGTGAATGACAGAGAGCAGAGGCACAGGTGGGAGAAGAAACACGGCCAAACAGCTACTTAGGGCAGCTCCGAGCGCGGACCAGGACTAAACCAGGACTAAACCAGGACTAAACCAGGACTAAACCAGGACTAAACCAGGACCAAACTAGGACTGAACCAGGACTGAACCAGGTCTAAACCAGGACCAAACTATTACTAAACAAGGACTAAACCAAGTCTAAACCAGGACTAAACTAGGACTAAACCAGGACTGAACCAGGACTAAACTAGGACTAAACCAGGACTAAACCAGGACTACACCAGGACTAAACCAGGACTGAACCAGGACTAAACCAGGACTAACACCAGGACTAAACCAGGACTGAACCAGGACTAAACCAGGTCTAAACCAGGACTGAACCAGGACTAAACATGGACTATACGAGATCTAAACCAGGACTAAGCCAGGACTAACCAGGACTACACCAGGTCTAAACCAGGACTAAAACAGGACTAAAACAGGATTAAAACAGGACTACACCAAAACTGAAACCATGTCTAAACCAGGACTAAACCAGTTTGAAACCAGGTTTAAACCAGAATTGAACCAGGTCTAAACCAGGACTGAACCAGGTTTAGACCAGGACTAAATCAGGACTAAACCAGGTCTAAACCAGGACTGAACCAGGACTAAACAGGACTAATACCAGTTTTAAACCAGGACTAAGCCAGGACTACACCAGGACTTACACAGGACTAAAACAGGACTAAACCAGGACCAGACAAACCTAACAATTCCGGATTACAAACATGTCAGTGAACCAAAACACAACATCAGGTCTGTTTTGGAACGACTTAACAGCCTTAAAACCTCACGAGAGTCCGTTTTGGCACAACGTCAGACCTTTACGTAACAAAACCGACAACTTCTCCTCCTTCTCCTCCTCCTTCTTCTTCTTCTCCTCCACTGATTGTAGCTCTGTCTGCGTTGCGATGGTCTATAGGTGTGTGAATGACAGAGAGCAGAGGCACAGGTGGGAGAAGAAACACGGCCAAACAGCTACTTAGGGCAGCTCCGAGCGCGGACCACCCACGGCGCACAAGTAAACACACAGATACACACACTCCCTGCATACCCTCTTATTAGCTGTGCCCTATATAAACCATCTGCTTACTTTAACTAATGTCAGCCTTTGTTTAACATGTGCACTGACGGAGGTTAGAGCGCACACCTGCAGAGACGGCTATTTCCAACAGTGAGCGTTATTTACAAGACATCACTACTCGCGCTCGCCTCTGCCTGCGGAGAACGGACTCGCTGCGCTATGTAATTTCACGTTTATTTCAGGTACATTACAATATAAATGTGCAAGCTAAAGGAGGCGATGTCCGTTTTGAATTTGTAATCGGGTGTTGCTTGGGAAAGAAGCAGTTTACAGCAAGAACAGAACTAGCAGAAGATAATATGCAGATAAAAAAATGAAAAAACAGACTGTATAAAAGGCTCGTATTACGCTATTTTCTGATCTATGTGATAATGTTTTCTCCTGGAGTTGTGTTTTGGTTCATTCACACATGTTTAACTCACAAATCCTGCATATTTAAGCTTTGGAAAACACTCTCCACTGTGTTTTTAAACTCCATACACCTTCACTAGAATCATGTCGACGATCCCAGCCCTGGAATTGCCAATCTCTACAAAACAAAAGGTAAAAGGTAGATGTTTACTCTTTGTTATTGTAATATAACGCGATGTGTGAGCTACTATGTCCGAGTGATTTCTCTTGAGCAGGGGTGGGCAAACTTTTTAGCTCGCGGGCCACATATGGTCCTAAAATTTGCCTGAAGGGCCGGACAGAACACAGGACATGACATGTTAGGAGCTCGGCTGCATTATATTCGTATTTACGCTTATGTGGGAAGCGAACTACGCACTACAACATTTCCGCGAAAGATTCAACACACATTAAAGATTATCAGAAGTGCTCCACTGCATACCACAGGCGAAGGTGAATTGAGAGCAATCGGGTTTTAATGAGAAACAGAGCCCACGCCGCAAAATCACACGCATGCGCACCTACACGTGCAATAAAACTAGACTCTTAATGCGTTAAAACTTACAACATAACGTCCATATAATTTTTGTCTTCGATTTTTATGAACTTAAACAGGAAGCAGTGCAGCCTTATATCTTGAACACCACTACTTCACTCATGGTCCGAATGACTCCTGTAAGAACACTTTCCCATAAAGCATTGCGGCCAACATAATACGCCGCACCTCAATGTATATATAGTGCGCCATCTACTGGGAAACGCCGGAAATGCATGAAAAATAAAACATCAACAAGGTTTATTAATGTAATTTATTCCAGTTCGGCGGGCCGGATTAAAGGGTTTAAAGGGCCGCATATGGCCCCCGGGCCGTAGTTTGCCCACCCCTGCTCTTGAGGATCAATAAAGTTTGTCTAAGACTTTGAACAGAAATGGAGGACAACACATCAACACACGCGTCGGATCAATAAGTATTCATGTCCACACGACAACGGAGCGCTGAGTGAAACCGATGTAATACATATGTCACACCTGTATGTGGTGCTGTAAACAGGATACAGCCAGAGCCACTGGACACACAATACTACAAAAAGAACATGCGCATAAAGTTCTTCCTCTTCCACAACAAACGCACGTGGAGATGACGGGGTCGCGACGTCATCGTTTTCCAAAAGCTGCGGTTTGCTTGTCTAGACGATAACGTAACACCGGTGTTCTCAGATTTCAAACAATACCATTTTCGCCCACCCAAAACACATCGGCTCCGTGTGTTTGGCCAAAAAACGTTGTGGCGTGGACACCATCTCAGACACCTTCTATCTCCTATTTACAACTCCATCCTCAAACCTAAATCAAAACAAACAATAGGGACAGACAGGTCTGAATGATTCTGCTAATAAGACCCCACAGTTAGTGCAAGGTCAATAAACCTAGCTAACTACACAAACTGTGAACAAGTAGGTGTGTTAGTTTCAGAGTAGTTTCAGTGTAGTTAGCTCCTCCCTTCAGGCAGATAGAAGAAAGTGTCCACCAGCATTCTGACCAGAACTGAAGAAGCAGCTTGGAATGTATTCAACCAAATAAACTTTTGTCCAGTTAACAAATTGAATTTCTCCTTTTGTCGTGGATTTTAGAGATTGGAGATTGGAGACATGGACAGATAAAAAAAACAGGATTACTCAAACACGTGTGAATGCAACAAAACTCAACTCCAGTCCTGGTTTTAGACTTGTTTTAGACCTGTTTTAGTCGTGGTTTTAAACTTGTTTTAGATCTATTTTAGACCTGTTTTTAGACCTGGTTTAGACCTGGTTTATTTCTGCTTTTGTTCTGGTTTAGTTCTGCTTTAGTTCTGCTTTAGTTCTGGTTTAGTTCTGCTTTAGTTCTGGTTTAGTTCTGCTTTAGTTTTGCTTTAGTTCTGGTTTAGTGGCACAGACCAGTGTAGGGGAAGGGGAGGACTGTCGGATGGTCCACACGGCATATGGGGGGGGGGGTTTGCACTTTCGTGGTCCGGTAAGAAACGACCCACGGCCCGGTACCGGTCCCCGGCCTGAGGGATGGGGACCCCTGTCTTAAAGCTCATAAGTGTCAATTCTGTGTAATATCGGACTTTTAAAAGAAAGAAATCGCAATGTAAATAATATTGTTTATTTGATTTTTTTTTTTTTGATTCGTGCCTGCTGCAGTTATGACGCTACAGCTCAATTGCTTCTATGCTCGAATAACTCCAAATACAACTTGTCCAGTGTAAATAGTGAAGGGGGAAACAACTTCAACATGGGTACAAGCTTTGAAAAGTCGATTTAGCAGAATAGGTCTGCTTAACGTTACTGGCAAATGCGCCCCAGAAATGCCCGCTTGTACACACCTGATTTTATCTTCCACGTTTGAGGTTGAATTTGGTGATTTTGTCGGTCACGCTGTACCTCCTCTGCGTCTCCCCTGACCTCCTCACATCCTCTGAGGCCTGTAATTTGGAGCGCCTGACTCGCGCGCAGCCCCGGAGCTAATCACCATTTGGTATCTGACAGATTAAGCGAGCGCAGAAACAAAAGGCACAGATCCACGCACACACCTATACCCATAATGCTTCAGTGCCTGCCTCCTGCATGATTAAGTAGAGATAAGGGAGCGCTTCAAACTCCCCAGATTCTCAGGGATATTTAAAGCCTTCATGGAAATTTCCATAGGGAAGGAGGCGACAGAGGGAGGCTGGCGTGTGCGTGTGAGAGGAGAGACGGATGCTTAGTCTGTCCATATTACGCACAACATCTGTATATGAACAGCTACAGCCCGAGGTTCAATAAATATGCCAGGTTCTACGGCTACGCAGAGTAAGAGTAAGCATATGGACTGGAACGTCACAGGGGAGAGAGGAGCATAAAACTATAGAAAAGAGGCACGTATAAAGGTTTAAAAATACTACATGAAAACTGAAGTAAACTGAAATGAGTGAATGAAAGAAATGGCAAATTGTTTGAGAAATTCAAGCTGTAATTGTCCAACTTGGCAAATGTATGGATTTAGTAGTAGTAGTAGTAATAGTAGTAGTAATAGTAGTAGTAGTAGTAGTAGTAGTAGTAGTAAAGTAATAATAATACTTGCTTTACACGTTAAATTAAAGGCAATGGAAAATTGTTAGAGAGTTACAGCAGCAGCAGCAGCAGTAGTAGTAGTAGTAGTAGTAGTAGTAGTAGTAGTAGTAGTAGTAGCAGTAGTAGTAGTAGTAGTAGTAGTAGTAGTAGTAGTAGTAGTAGTAGTAGTAGTAGTAGTAGTAGTAGTAGTAGTAGTAGTAGCGTAGTAGTAGTAGTAGTAGTAGTAGTAGTAGTAGTAGTAGTAGTAGTAGTAGTAGTAGTAGTAGTAGTAGTAGTAGTAGTAGTAGTAGTAGTAGTAGTAGTAGTAGTAGTAGTAGTAGCAGTAGTAGTAGTAGTAGTAGTAGCAGTAGTAGTAGTAGTAGTAGTAGCAGTAGTAGTAGTAGTAGTAGTAGTAGTAGTAGTAGTAGTAGTAGCGTAGTAGTAGTAGTAGTAGTAGTAGTAGTAGTAGTAGCAGTAGTAGTAGTAGTAGCTAGTAGTAGTAGTAGTAGTAGTAGTAGCAGTAGTAGTAGTAGTAGTAGTAGTAGTAGTAGTAGTAGTAGTAGTAGTAGTAGTAGTAGTAGTAGTAGTAGTAGTAGTAGTAGTAGCAGTAGTAGTAGTAGTAGTAGTAGTAGTAGTAGTAGTAGTAGCAGTAGTAGTAGTAGTAGTAGTAGTAGTAGTAGCGTAGTAGTAGTAGTAGTAGTAGTAGTAGTAGTAGTAGTAGTAGTAGCGTAGTAGTAGTAGTAGTAGTAGTAGTAGTAGTAGCAGTAGTAGTAGTAGTAGTAGTAGTAGTAGTAGTAGTAGTAGTAGTAGTAGTAGTAGTAGTAGTAGCAGTAGTAGTAGTAGTAGTAGTAGTAGCGTAGTAGTAGTAGTAGCGTAGTAGTAGTAGTAGTAGTAGTAGTAGTAGTAGTAGTAGTAGTAGTAGTAGTAGTAGTAGTAGTAGCTAGTAGTAGTAGTAGTAGTAGTAGTAGTAGCGTAGTAGTAGCAGTAGCAGTAGTAGTAGTAGCAGCAGCTAGTAGTAGTAGTAGTAGTAGTAGTAGTAGTAGCAGTAGTAGTAGTAGTAGTAGTAGTAGTAGCAGTAGCAGTAGTAGTAGTAGTAGTAGTAGTAGCAGTAGTAGTAGTAGCTAGTAGTAGTAGTAGTAGTAGTAGTAGTAGTAGTAGTAGTAGTAGTAAAAGAAATAATAAAAGTAGCAGTAGAAGAAATAGTAGTAGTAATAGTAGTAGTAGTAGTAATAATAATTTGAAATTGAAGTCTTGTTTTAACTTTTTGCTTTGAAAACATTTCTGTTTAAATGTGTGACATGTGAAAACATTTAATGGATCCATATTCCACTATTTTCTGATCTTTGTTATAATGTTGTTCGTGAAAAAACATCCCCAGACTTTTGTTTCATTCACACAAATCCTACAAAAGGTAAAAGGCAGAGCATTTTGAGCTTTAGAAATGTAAACAGACCATAAATAATAAACCAGGATTACTCGAACATGTATGAATGAAACAAAACACAACTCCGGGTCTGTTTTTGATTACGTAACGACATTTTAACAAGATTTAAAGCTCACAAGAGTCCGTTTTGTCATAATTTTGTGTAATATAGTCCTTTAAAAGTTCAGTCAGGTCATTTGTAGTTTAGTTTAGGGTCTTAGTAATCAATCAGGCGAAACTAAAAGCAGCTGAAAATAACGCTTTCTCTGAATGTGGATGGCCATAGCTGCCTGGAGACATAAATCTAACATGTGTGTGTGTGTTGTGTGTGTGTGTGTGTGTGTGTGTGCATAAGAGGCATAACCAGGAAGTAAAGCGCAGGAGAGCTCAGCTTGTTTAATGCTCTCAGGATGTAACAGCTGCCAGAGGGGTCAAGGTCACCAACACTGAGTCTGAGATGATACGTACTATTCTGGGTAGAGCCGGCGGAAAGCAGTACTGGTCTGAATATTACTTACAACATCTGTATATTAACAGCGAAAGCCCCAAGTTCTATAAATACACCGGGTTATATACAGGGCTGAGATGTTATGATAAAGTGGAAAGAACGAGATCCCTGTAAGTCCTGAATCCATGTATCATTCGTTCATTCCTTTTTCAATATAAAACCATAAATCAGAAAATGAAAAAGCAACTATGTATATAACCTATAGTCTAATTTGTCTTGTTGAAATCTCTTGTGACTTTTTATGATTGTTTTTGTTTTTTTTGTGTTGCACCATTTTCTGTTGTTGACCATTGACTTGAGAGTTTGTGTTTGGCGCTTTTATTTTGAAGGGTTTATGTTTGTCTGGTTGCAAATGTGTAAATATCATTTTTGGTATTTTTCTAAGAGGCACAAAGGTATGTTTTTGATGCAAATATTTCTTTGAATTAATTTTTTGTGTCTCTAGTTTTTTATTATTGTTCTAGATTAATGTAAATATTAATCAAACTTGCGTTAACTTTTATTTACACACTGTATTTGTGTTCCTTTTAGCTCTTACGGCAGATTTGAAGGATTTATTGACATTAAATCTAAAAATTGCCAGTTCAAGTGTCAAGTCTTCATTCAGAGGGATATGCTACAAACTATTTTCTTCATTATTTGTCTAGAAAACCAAAATGAAAAAACAGATAACGATTTGTTTTTTCAGTTTTTGATTTTGTGTTTAAATGAAGAATGGAAAAAACGGATAACGACCGTTTCCCGTGACTTCCCTGACAGCGATGCCGGACTTTTGCGCTACATACGGACTGAACCAGGTCCGGGACCAGGCCGGGACCAGACAGGGGCCAGACCGGGACCAGACTGAGACTGAGGTCAGGACTGAGACCAGACCGGGACCATACCGGGACCAGAGCAGGACTGAGACCGAGACCAGATCGAGACTGAGACCAGGCCGAGACCAGACCGGAACCAGAGCAGGACTGAGCCCGAGACCAAACCGAGACTGAGACCAGACCGGGACCAGACTGAGACTGAGGTCAGGACTGAGACCAGACCGGGACCATACCGGGACCAGAGCAGGACTGAGACCGAGACCAGATCGAGACTGAGACCAGACCGAGACCAGACCGAGACCAGACCAGAACCAGAGCAGGACTGAGACCGAGACCAAACCGAGACTGAGACCAGACCGGGACCAGAGCGGGACTGAGACCGAGACTAAACCGAGACTGAGACCAGACCGGGACCAGAGCGGGACTGAGACCGAGACTAGACCGGGACCATATCGGGACCAGACCGAGACTGAGACCAGACCAGGACCAGACCGAAACCATAGCGGGACTGAGACCGAGACCAGGCCGCGACCAGACTGGGACCAGACCGGAGGCTCAGAGCCCATGGCAGGACCGGAGCTTGAAGCTGAGGCTCGGACCCTGCGGAGGCTCGGAGTCAAAGCTCGGAGTCCGCCCTGGTCCCAGTTCTGGTTCAGTCCTGGTTCAGTCCGTATGCAGCGCAAAAATCTGGCATCGCAGTCACGGGAGTCACGTAAACGGGAAACGGCCGTTATCCCTTTTTTTCCATTCTTCATTTAAACACAAAATCGAAAACTGAAAAAATGAATTATCTGTTTTTTCATACACGGCTTGTCCTGGTGTAGTATAAAGGAGTCTCATTTCAAGACACTGCGCTTGTGTCTGCTATATCATTATAATTTATGACACATGTGGCTGTTTATGTTGTAATTTGGACATTTTAAATCACAATATTCATCTAAAACAGCTTAATGAAAGAAATAAACCTGCTGATTTCCACGTTAGAAAACTGTGGTGCCCAATGGGAGCTGACGTCGCCGTATACTTTTCATTTGTACCGAAATGACTACGTGCCATCTAGTGTCTCGGCTCAATTTAATTTCTCTCCAGTGACTAGGTCAGGAATTGGAATACACTAGACGATTTGCAAGAGTAGAGGCTGGAAAAGTAGAAATCAGAAACGCCTCAAATTTTATTTTCTTAGTTGAGTATTTTATTTTCATTTCATCTCTGTTGAGTTAACGTGCAATTCCTTCCTTGAATCAGTTGGTTAAATGGGCGAGTAAGGTGATTGGCTATCCTCAGAGCAGTCTGGACTCTCTGTACTCGAGACACTTACAGAGGATGTCCCAGAGTATTTTGGGAGACGTGCAACATCCACTAAACTCAGAGTTTCAGCTGCTTCCCTCTGGTCAGAGGATTTTAGTCCCAAGATCTAGAACGAATCGTTTTTAAGAGGAGCTTCATTCCGGCTGCTATCATACTTATGAATAAACTGTAATCTATTTATTTAAGATTGTGTGTTTTTAACATATTTAAGATTTATTTATTGTGATTTTAGACAAGTGTGTTGGATGATTTTAATTGGTTGTTTATGGAACAAACCATTCTGCACTGGAGCTCTGTAACACTTTATTGTAACATTTTATCGTGTTTTTATGTGTGTTTTGTGGATGAATGAAATGTGAAATGTGGAACCTGTCTCTTAAATCTGCAAAGCAAATTTACCTACGGGTACGAATAAAGCAACCTAACCTAACCTAACCTTGACCATTCGATGGCTCATGTCTCAATGTGGGTAGAGAGTAAACTGAGCACTGCAGAGGAAGAAACAATCTTCTGTTGTGAAGTAAAGCAGCTCAAAACGTACTCTGTCTTTTCTTCATTAACAGGTTTACTTCACCAGTGCATATGCCCTCTGAACCGCTTGTCAGAGGAGCAACGCAAGAACCCCGGAAGCTGTAGACCAGTCAGAGAAGAGCTGTGAAGCCATGACGTCAAACTCAAGCGTCTGTCTG